>NW_026067913.1:5892258-6006208 GCF_014885135.2 Alexandromys fortis | reverse complement strand
CTTCCCTTCCCTTCCCTTCCCTTCCCTTCCCTTCCCTTCCCTTCCCTTCCCTTCCCTTCTCTATTCTTGCTTCCTTTCACCTCCCACACTTCCTTCCCCTCTCTACTCATCCCTTTTCTTCTTGGGGTGCCAGTGCTATACAGACGTTAGGAAAGTAGTCTATGTCTGCTTCACATCCCCGTGCCTGATTTTCTACCTCCCACAAAGCTGTGGCTTTGGCGCAGTATCACCCTAGGATAAAAATGAAATGAGTCTTGCTTAGAGTTTGGAGCACATATTAAACATTCAGCATCTTGCAAATCATGTAATGCCACATTTTGTATGACGTCCTTTGAACAGTTCAAGGCTAGTTTTTTAGTCCCTGTAGACTCTTCTCGCTTCTGGTTTATTTTTCTACTTCACTTTTTCTACTTGCAGAAAAGGATGAAGGCCACACAGGGAAACTAACTTCATGTTTCCTCACTCATGTAGCACCCTAGAATTCTGCTGACAATGGCACACACCTTTTAAAACTTGACCATTCGCTCTGTGCTTGCTCTCCACTTGACCTACCTTTCACCACACTTGCCCTCAGATAGGGAACAGTCAGGTGGCCTTGGGCACTTCTGGGCTATTACTAGCAAAACCGATTTGAACATGGATGCAGTTCAAGTTCAATGAGATTGTTTGTGTGCCTTAAAGCCATTCTGCATACAGTTGAGCCCAGCTACTGTAGTCCTGATTTTAATACTTGATATTTGATTGATATATAAGTTGATAATACATATGTCAACAAATAAAAGAGGCTATGAATAGAGAGAGCACGTGAGTTACATGGGAGAGTCTAGAGGGAGGAAAGGAAAGGAAGGAAATGATGCAATTATATTTTAATTTCCAAACCTAAAAAAATTCTTTGACAGTTTCACACATCTACACACTGCATACTGCCAACTCTCATGCCTAATCCTCTGCCGTCAGCCTTCCACCCTCTCCCTCAATCTCTTTCTCACATTTATGTCTATTTGTTTTATTTCTTTTTGTAACCCACTGAGTTTAGTCAGGACTGTCTATGTCACTGAGTTTGAAGCTGTCCATCAGAGCCTGCTAAGGCTCATCGGTGATACACAATGGGAGACAATGATCTCACCTCTCCCAAATCTATAGATAACCAATAAAGAATGAGACCCTCTTAAACCCACCTCCTGTGACTGATTGGTGACAACACCAGTCTTGTGCCAGTGCGATGCAGGTAACCACAGTGGTGAGTTAATAATCATACTGTGTTGAATAGAGAGGATGTGTTCTGCAGTCCTTCACCCTATCTGATGGCTCCTACAAACTTCCTGCCCCCCTTTCCTCTGCTCCCGGAGGCCTAGAGAGGGTGGTATAAATGTCTTGTTTAAGGATGAGCCCTCAGTCTTCCTTCATTCTCAGCATCTCATGTAGTCATAAGACTACATTCACCATTGTTCACTGCAAATAGAGGTTTCTCCAACTAAGAGAGAGTAGATTTTGTCTATGGGCGTAAGCAAATATTTGAAAGGCAATGGTTTGATGCTAGGACAATTTCATTAAATAGTGGTAAGTTTCTTACTTCTGATAACCTTGGCAGGCACGGGATAACCTCCAGAGGCACGGCTGTTAACCAAGCTTATACTTTTACTAGGCGTGTTTTCCTTCCTGAGGAGTGGGTCTTGGATCCCCATCCCCACCACACTTGTGCCACTGCTCCACAAGATGGCACATATTGCTCAGCAGGCTGCACTTGGTTTGTAGGATTTACAGCAGGGTAAGAACATAGATGTTGCTCCTCGGGTTCCAGGTGCTTCGGGAGCCTCAAGGTCGCCATCCAGCCAAGGCCAAGTCCAAGACCCACACCACACACAACCAGTCCTAACAATGGCACAGAAGCAGCACCATGAATCCCGGGTCACAAAGATACAAATCTCTTAGGGGTTCAATCTCGAGTTCCTGAGGAACATGTGCGTTGCTAAGAAGTACAAGATAGACCTGAAGAAGAAGCAAGGCAAACAATGCAAAGGCAATGAGCGCATGTGCAGAGGCCATTAAGGCCCTTGTGAAGCCCACGGTGGTTAGGGCCAGATGCCAAAGGGCCCCAGCAGCAAGCTCAGCCCTCTTGCTTTCATTGTTAACTTCAAGCTTGGGAAGCAGATTAGAAACTATGTGACCAAGAGAGACCAAAAAGAGAGCCTGGATGTAGTTCAGTGGAAGAGGCCTTTGCCTGCCACATGCAAAAGCCCTGGTGTGATGGTTTGAATGAGATTGGTTCCTATAGACTCATATATTCAAATGCTAGTCACTAGGAATGGTATTATTTATAAGGATTATTATAAGGAGATGTGGCCTTGTTGGAGGAAGTGTGTCACTGGGGGTTGGCCTACGGCTAAGCCCAGTATTTCTCTCTGTTCTTATTGCCTGCTTATCAGGACGTATCCCTTAGCTACTTTTCCAGCACCATGTCTGGCTGCTGCCATGTTCCCTACCATGATGATAATGAACTAAACCTCTGGAACCATAAGCAAACACCAATGAAATGCTTTCTTTTATAAGAGTCACCATGGTTAAGGTGTCTCTTCACAGCAATGGAAACACTAAGGAAGACACCTGGGTTCAAGGCAGTAAAGAAAACAAGAGGGCAATGATTATAGTGTGTGGAGTGGTGTGATTTAGCTCTGTATCTCTCCTTAATTTGAGAAATATTTGTCAGATACATGTTGTGTAATAGTATCTCAAGATGTGTTACATTTGTTTATGCTGTGGAATGTTTGTCTAATATGCAAAGATGTGTTGTATTCTTTTGTGCTGCGTTTGTTTAACTCTGTGAAGCTGTGTTACTTTGCCTACCTAAAACACCTGGCTGGTCTAATAAAGATCTGAATGGCTGATAGGTAGGCAGGAGAGAGAAGTAGGCAGGGCTTCCAGGGAGAGAGAATAAAGGTAAGAACAAGAAAACAGAGGAGCAAGAAAAGGAAGAAGATCAAGGAGCAAGCAAAGGAGAAGGAGAGGAGGATGTCAGGGGCCAACCACCCAACTATACAGAAAGACACAGAGTAAGAAGGAAGCAATGGTATATAGAATAAAGAAAGAAAAAGCCTAGAGGCAAAAGATAGACTGGATAATTTAAGAAAAGCTGGCTAGAAACAAGTCTCTGTGTGGGTTATTTAGGAACTGGAGGGTGGGAAAGAAAAGTCTACCTACAGATAGCTTCTCTGTTCAAGCTCCTGTGACAACCAGAGAGATGAGTGAGATTAAATTCTGGGCTAAGGTCCCAGTCAGTGAAGACGTTACGGCAGGAGCAGAAGCTACAAGGGATCACACGAGAAGTGAACATCTCGCAAAGGCTCTGAGGAGCAACATGTGTGTAGCACATTATCATACTACACATTGTCCAAACTGGGACACTTTTAAGAGTTAAAGAACGATGCTCATAACTGTGCTGAGATAACATATACAACAATGTGACAATTTGGGAGAAACCAAGACTTATGGTTGATCTTGCTATGAGAACTGGGAGAGGGGAAATCACGGTGGCCAGGAAACATTCGTGTCAGATGTAGAAACAGACCAGTGCGGGTATGGATAAAATCTGGAAAAGGTAAAGAATCATAGCCATAAAATCAATACTTGTCTCAAGTCTTTTAAGACGCTGGGGCTGGAAATGTTCACTGTTAATTGTCTTAGACACTTAAAGAAAAAGAGATGCTAGAGTCATTGTGTCAAATATATTTTTCTGCTGCGGTCCAGAGTATTTTCTTAAGCTGTAATGTTTTCTATCAAATGCCGTTTGAAGACTGTAGCACTATGCTTTCCTTCCTGCCTTTACCAGAGCCTCTGCGACCCGATTAGTCGCTTAAAAGATTATTATTTCCCTGCAATTCAGCTCCTATCTGCAAGGACAGGGCTGAGAGCAACCAATCAAAGTCCAGGGCTTAGAAATGGCCAGCTATCATGGGGGGAATAATCTGTGGACTATTTTAGATACTAAAATTCTGACAGCTTGCTCTTGTGACAAAGATGTTAACAAGGAAAGAAAATGGCACTAATTTAATCTATTCTTATGGTTCATTCTAAAATGAGACTAGCATGGCACCGAGTTATAATAATAAATACTATAGTAATTTCACAATTCTTCCTGCACGCCGTTCACGGCCTTTCACATGCAAATCCGCCAGCCATTGCTTCATGACAGTGATTTTAAGTGCATTAAAGAATTCTGAATTTTCTCATACTTATCTCCTAATTATGTAGCAGGAACAGACACTGAATCGCACCATGCTCTGGCATTTCTCTGGCTTCTACCATTCTCCAGGCCGTGGTTCACTGCTGACAGAGTGGAAACTGTGTTCAGCAATATGCATTTCACCAGAGAACTATCACAAGGAGGGATAAAAAGCAAGAGAAGTTTCCCCCAAATTAAGTCATTGGAAAATACCCACTACACTCTTATTTTGTATAAATTAGGTATTTGTGAAAGAGTTTTATAAAACAGAACATTGAAAGATTTTTTTCTTTAGTTTTGAGAATAGACTTGAATCTCTCTCTCTCTCTTTCTCTCTCTCTCTCTCTCTCTCTCTCTCTCTCTCTCTCTCTCTCTCTGTGTGTGTGTGCGGTGGCAGGGATAGGACTTAAGACCACGGCTCTGGGGTAGCCCACAGTCTTTGGTGCTTCGGGGCAGGTATCTGGCCTCTGAGCTGCAGTGTGAGGTATAAAGCGCTGCCCCTCTGTTGTATGAAGTTAAAAAAAAAAAAAAAAACCAAAATAAACGTGCTACGGTGCTTCAGGGAACTTCAACTCTGTTAGTCAAATTTTCATCTTTGTGATAAATACTCAAGAGACACTGTTTAAAAGGAGACAGTGTTAATTCTGGCTCATGGTTTCCGAGTCTTAGTCCAAGGTCCTCGGGATCCATTGCTT
This sequence comes from Alexandromys fortis, assembly GCF_014885135.2. NCBI lineage: Eukaryota > Metazoa > Chordata > Mammalia > Rodentia > Cricetidae > Alexandromys > Alexandromys fortis. Next base: position 6,001,294 of record NW_026067913.1, on the reverse strand, counting down.
TGGGTCTGAGATGAGACAGGGTATTACGATGTTTGGAGTGCATGGTCCAGGAGGCTCCTCATCTCAGAGTGAGCTGAAAGAAGGGCAGCGACAGGAAGAGCCGGAGTGGGACACGACTCCAGTGACCTGCTTCCTCCATGTAGTCTGCATTTCCTAACAGCACGTTCAGCTACGAAGTCGTGAGTGGATCCGTGTCTCTCAATGAGCCCCCTTGGAAGACAGGTTATATCCAAACCACCTCACAGACCAGTGGAAGCCTCCGTGTTGGTACTCATCAGCAGATCACACAGAACACCTAAGTTGAGCATGCTGGAAGAATATCCCCGGGGTGTTTAGTGTCTTTAAGACTCTTTAAAAGTATGTAAATGCTAAGAAAAAAAAACATTTTCCTCTGACAGTCTAGTCTATGATTAATGAATCAATTCATCAAGTAGTACATTTTCTGTCTTCTGTCTAAAAGTCGGTAACCGGGACAGCTCTCCCTTGGATGAAGGGGTGACGAAATGACGTCGGTTGCCTTGCATTTTTAACTGAGTGAGCCAGAAGTTGTTCACAAGTGAATTAACATGTCTACTCTGGGGAAGCGACTTTATCCTGGGTCCTCCTAGCCCCCACGAATAGAAAGCTGTGAGTGGAGGGAGTTCCAGGTGACAGGTTTTCTCAATGATTTCTTTTGCCCCTTGTTTGCCGGGAGAGTGCAGACCCGGCTCTGGTACTGCCAGCTACAGCACCACATGCTTGTTTCATTAATTAAAGACTGTAGGTGTACTGCAGCTTCTGAATCCAGCTTGATAACTCCAATTATGGAGGCAAACAATACGCTGTGGAAATTAGTGCACAACAGACTTGTTATAATTACCAGAATAGGGTAGACAATATTTTGTTGCAGTTGGGCTTTACATGAGACATTTCAGGGCTGAAACGAATATTTTTTTTTTATTTGGGAGCTAATGTATTGAATTGTTCTTCCAATTGCTCTAAAATGCCAGGGAGGAGGAAAATAATAAATTCGGTGTCTTCTGATATAAAAACCACGTTTTGTACTAGACTGCTGCGTGGCACAATCACCGTGATTTAGGAAGGTTGTTATTGCTGCATGAGAAAACTTTTTGTATTATTGCTGTTTATTTTAATGCACGGATGCATTCTTCGGTAGACACATAATGAAAATGGCCTGGTCTTAAATTGTTTACCTGCTGTTTTCAGAAAAGAGTCGTAAAAATTAGAAGTAGAGAATACTTTGTACGTCACCCTGCTCGCCTGGCAAGGGCTGAGAAAGAGATTATGCCCCAAAGCAGCTTTTCTAGGGGAGCTGAAAATAGATAACACATTTCACGTTCCTGAGTAGAGTGTAGCAGGCAAGACGAGATCATCTGGGTCAATTCAGCAGGAAAAGGCGTATTCTTAAAGATTTAGAGAAGGAAGGATACCAATGTATTGACAAATCTCTTAGCTGTAATCGTATATTGAAGCACTTAAGGCAAAACACGTTTTCAAAATTCTCCAAATTGATTGTCTGACTTAGCCCGCCACGTATCATAGGGCTTTCCTCTTAATTATTCAATTACCTGGCTAAGTTCGTAAGCCTTGGGAAGATGGCCTTGAACACTGAAGATAAAACGCAACACTAGATTGGACGGAATTTTGTCACCTCTCCCTCCCTTCTGCGTTAGTTCATAGTGAACCAGGAAGAAACAGTCGCCATGTGAGGCCTAGATACCAGAAATGATACTAAGCAGATGAAATATGAGACCTATGTGTGCCTGAAATATTATGCCAGACACCAAGGTTGATGTGATCCCACAGGGATAAAGCAGAAGGGGCAAAACTGGGAGGAATCTGGCTGTCTCTTAGATTGGGAGATACTTTGTTTCCCTCATCTTTGGTTTTTTACCTATCATTGCCCTCCGACCCCCTTTCTGAACTCAAACTCTCCTCGATTTTCTAGAACTTCAGTAAACTGGAAAGGAACTGACATTAGATGCTGAGCCATGTGTACACTGCTAAGTTAACTCTTCATCCGGCTTGTTAGGTGAGGGAGTTGCTTAGCAAGCTTTAACAACCTAAGAATTCCAAGGGCCTTTATACCAGCCCTGGTGTAGTCTGTAGATGATGTGGCCCACGGGGACCATAATTTCTGCGTGTTCTTCTCTGTGACTAGGTTCCCAATTCATAGAAAATGTGAAAGAAGAAGTGTTCACTGCTCTAAAACCTTTGAGTATCAGATTATCTGTTATGTTAAGAATTTAAAGAGTAACTCATCTCTCTTTAATAATATAAAAACAAAATTTTCGTTCAGATAACAAATTGCTAGTGAACTCAGACTGGCAAACCACGGTAGTTGATACAGATAGCTAAGGTACTTTTTACCCACTTATGCCTCTGGGTAGCACTTCAGTTTTGAACACATTTTGTTTTTACTCCATGGGCATGTCCACATTTAGATGACCACAGAACCCCTCCCAAGCAGAATCTCGGTGGACCCTTGCTCTAAGGAGCAGAGACAGCAGGGAAATGTTGATGAGCTACTTCCTGTTGTTGGACATTGAGATTCAGTGCTTAGCATATGAACACCTCTTACCTGAGAATATCCCAACTCATTTCCTAGAATACATCTCTAAAAGTGAAATGGCTGGGTAAAACAACTTTAAAAAAAATTTTAATGTAAAATCTCAAATTATTCCTCAGAAATATTATACAACTTTTATGCCTCAGCCTTGCTGCTTTCCTCCATCCTGAACACTAGATATTATTCATAAATATGAAAGGTGGGATACGTTGTATTTTATAATGCATTTCATCTTTAGTGTAAATAGCATTTACACTTTTCTTTGGTGAACTGGTCATTTTCTGTCTATCATTATATTTGCATAACAGATAATGCAATGCTTTTGAAATGATTTTCTTCAAGTTTTTGTACAATTTCACATGACATCTTAAGCAATAGAGTCTCGCCATTTAGTCCCGATGAGCGATCAACAGCAGCAACCATTGCCTGTGATTGTTAGGGAGATCCCTCGGGTCTCCCTGACTAATAACCCTCAGGAAGTTAGCCCAGCCCTGAAACTAGGATTTTCATTTAACAGCCTTATGGCCTTCGGGGATGGCTTCATCCCTCCGCTCATAGTGCTCCCATTAGAACTCGTTTTTAATTAAAAAAATTAAAAAAAATAAATAAAAAAATTAAACTTTGATACTTGAAAAATACCATCTAGTAAGCATATATTCCTGCATATCTTCTTGCCGCCTCTTCCTGCATTGCTCCCTGTTGCCGCTTAGGCAGCTTTGCTTCTTCTTTCAAGTAAGGTGTAATTAAACACATTTTCATATTGCTGTTTGTATTTCCTCTTCTGATCCCGCTCTTCATTTCATTAGCCCTTTTATCAGAGTGTTTGATTTTTTAATTATTTTCCTTTTACTGAAAATAGATTCTTTTCTCATATAATGTATCTTGATTACAGCTGCTCCTCCCTCCACTCCTCTCCTCCCCTCCAGAGCCACTCCTTTTCTGTCTTTCATTAGAAAAGAACAGGCTCCTAAGAGGTAACAACCGAACAAGACAAGACAAAATACAATGAGATAAGGCAAAACCCATCGCATCACACCAAGGCTGGACAAGGCATCCCGAAGGAAAAGAGCCCAAAAGCAGGCACTAGAGTCAGAGACCCAGTTCTTCACACACTCGGGAGTCCTGTAAAATCACTAAGCTGAGAGCTATAATACACAGAGAACTGGTGCAGACCTGTATCAGCCTTGTTTATTCTTCCTTAGCTCTTTGGATAACTTTATCTTTCTCTTTATTATGAAGAATTCCTCCAAGTATTCTCTGTAGGGCTAGCTTAGTGGTCATAGATTCCTTTAACCTGCTTTTTTTTTTAAATCACAGAACATTTTTCTTTCTCCAAATATGACAGAGTTTTGCTTAATAAGTAGCCTGTGTTGGCAGCTGTACTCCTTCAAAATTCAAAATATAAGATCTTAGCTTTAAAATATTTTTTTAAAAATTATATTATATAGAAGGTATGTGCTTGTGAGTATAGGTAGCTGTGAATGCCAGAAGATTGGATCCCCTTGAACTGGAGTTACAGGTGTTTGTGAGCTTGTGTGTACAAGAAAAGTACACACTTTTAACCTCTGAGCCATCTCTCCAGCCACCCTGCTACAGTTTTTAAAGTTTCCCATGAGAGACATGCTGTTCATTCTGATGGGCTTTGCCTTTCCATGTGACTCGATGTTTCTCTGCTGTCGCTTTCAATAGACTTTCTTTATTCTGTATACTTAGTGTTTTAACTGTAATATGACGTGGAGTTTTTTTTTTTTGTCCCATCTATGAGGCTTTTGTACTCAGACAACTCTTTTCCAAGATTTGGGAAATTTTCTGCTCTGATTTTATTGAAAGTGTCAGAATGGAATTTTTGTCTTTCTTTTCTGCTCATGACTTATAGATTTGGTCTTTTCATAGTTTCCTAAAGATTGCAAACATTTTGTTTAGACCTAGTTTATCTTTGTCATTGAATAAATACGGTAATTCCTCTACCTTGTCTTCACTGAGTTCTTTGAGTTACTGGATATTTTGTTTATAGCGTTGTAGCTTTTTTCCCCTCCAACATTTATATCTCTTTATTCAGTTCTATTTTTATATCTTGTATTGACTTCTTCATTTTTCCATTTATTTGTTTAAATGTTCAGGGGTTTTCTCCTCTTTGATTTCTTTAAACATATTCATAAACACATCTTTTAATTCTTTGTCTGCAATTTCCTCTAAGCCACTCTTAGTGGGAGTAATGGCTGTACGATTGACGGTTTTCTGAAGGAGACGTGAGTTGGTGAGAAGGGTCAGAGCACAAGGTCACCTGGTGACCTTGGTTCAGGTTCTGGAACACCCGTGGTAGAAAGAAGGAACTGACTCCTAAACGTTGTCCTTTGAGATCTACACATATGCCCTAGCATGTACCCACCCTTGCACCTCTGCATATGTGCATCCATTCACTAAAATAAAATGTAGTAAGAAAGGTAATTACAGCCAGCACTTGGGATACAGAGGCAGGTGGATTTCTGTGCTTCCAAGGCCCCCAGGGTCTACAAAGCAAGACCCTGTCTTAAAATTGAAATTAATTAGGGGACACATGGTCTTAAATATCACTATAGAACCTTCATCCAGCAACAGATGGAAACAGAGGCAGAGACCCACATCGGAGCACTGGACCGAGCTCCCAATGTCCAGTTGAAAAGTAGAAGAAATGAGAATATGAGCAAAGAGGTAAAGACCATGAAGGGTTCATCCACTGAAACAGTCTGCCTGAGCTAATGGGAGCTCACCAACTCCAGCTGGTCTGGAAAGGAACAAGCATAGGACCAAACTAGTCCCTCTGTATGTGGTTGATAGTTGTATGGCTGAAGCAGACTGAGGGGCCACTGTCAGTGGCACTGGGATTTATCTCTACTGTATGTACTGGCTTTTTGGGATCCTATTCTCTTTGGATGTATACCTTGCTCAGCCTAGATGTAGTAGGGAGGGCCTTGGACCTTCCACAAAGCAAAGTGCCTTACCCTCTCTGAGGATTAGAGGGGGTCCGGTGGGAGGGTGTGTGTGTGTGTGTGCAGGAAATGGGAGGAGGGGAAGGAGTGGAAATTTGAATTGATATTATTTTTAAAAAAACTAATAAATAAAAATAACAAAATAGTAAAGAATGTGTTGCTCTTGGGATGGTTTTATTCAGGTCTGTAGTTTGCTGCTATGCTAGAAATAGAACTTGGAATAAAGGAAGTGATACATAAGCAAGTACTCAAGTACTGGAATGTTGGGAGGAAGCAGTCTAAGCAAAATGTGCTTCTGGTAAAGAACAGGAGATAGGGACTGGATTGTCGAGAACGGTCAAGGCAATGTAGCAAGGGTAACTACTGAAAAGTGGTGCAGATAGGGACAATAAAAACAGTGGCCGAGAGGCAGGCTAGAAATAGACCCTGCCCGAGTTTCATGGATCATAACGAGCATTCTGGGTTTACTGTAATTTTGTTCAAAAACCCTTAGGAGCATTTTGAATGAAAGGTGAATGTGATATGATTTATATATTTTGAAGAACTCTAGGATTGTTCTATGGGATATTGCTTAGTAAGAGAAGACCACTTGGGCATGGGAGTGGTCTAGGCAGAAGATGATGAAGAGGGCAGGATGGCTTATTTGCTAACTCAAGCAGACAGGAAGCCCAGACTCTCAAAGCACATTGTCATTTTAATGAGTCTTTTATTGTCAACATTGTCCATACCACCAGACCCTCCTCTCTACACCTGCCGTAAGACAAGCCACTTGGAAGATACGTTCCTGTCATGGTGCTTTTTAACGCTGCCATTTTACTTCGGCAAACTCTGCTCCCATTAATTATTTTCAACGGCATATTTTAGTAAGTTCCACAGTCTTTCTGTTTAAGGTAATTTCTCATCTAGCTCCACAAATTACTTGGAATATATTATTGAATTAAATAGAGTATCTAGGTAGAAAGGCTGTTTATGGGCAGGGCATCGTTTAGTGCACATAAGTGCCATTATTCATCATTATGCTCATTATAGCACAAAGGATTTATCTGCTTTTGACATCTTGCTCTTTAAAGTGACCCAATTTGGCTGCATGTGGAGGGTTAAGAGGAAGCACTGCCCATTTCTCTAATGGCAGAGCTATAGACGCTAATGCACCATAAGCCAAGGGCAACCGAGTCGTACTTTTAAAGACCTTTAGAGGAAAATCTGAAAACATATCAAGAAGGAAAAGATAGAAGTTTACTTTATAATGAAAGACCTCTTACTTCCTATTATTACCACCATGGATGGGCCAAAGGGAAGCATGTTTTAATATGAATAGAATTTATAGTCTGTGTGTGTGTGTGTGTGTATTCATGGGTAATTTCCCCAGGAGTTTCTGAGCAATGGAAGGCACATGCTATGAGAGATCGGAAGTTGAAGCATAAATTCAAGTTCTGGTTTAGTCATTTGCTTAGTAACCTCTTCTTAAAATTGTAATTGCTGCCGGGCGGTGGTGGCGCACGCCTTTAATCCTAGCACTTGGGAGGCAGAGGCAGGCGGATCTCTGTGAGTTCGAGACCAGCCTGGTCTACAAGAGCTAGTTCCAGGACAGGCTCCAAAACCACAGAGAAACCCTGTCTCGAAAAACCAAAAAAAAAAAAAATTGTAATTGCTGATGCATATTAATTGTACACATTAATGCAGCTATTACGCTACACTATTTCCATATATGCACTCATCACGATGGATCATACCCATCTGACATAAATACTGAACAGTTCTACAGCTTCTCTTCCCTTAAAAGTCAGTTTCTAGAAGAAGAGTGTCATATTCGTAGATGTGACAGTATTTGACGGTTGTGATGTTCACTGTACAACTTGGTCACTAAAACCATCATTATTAACATTTTCTGCCTGATGCTCACTGTGTTCCATCAGCTTATCTGGTCAGGGCTGGGGACCAAACTCAAGGCTTAGTACACGCAGGTGCATACCCTACCACTGAGCCCTACTTCCGTCCTTTAATGGCTTTGTGATTGGTTGGTTTGAAGGAGAATGACTCCTGGGGGCTCATATGTTTGAGTGCTTGTCCCTCAGCTGGTGAAAATATCTGGGACAGATTAGGAGGTACTGTCCTGTTTGAAGAGTGTCTTACTGGGGGTTTCTAAAGACACTTGTGATTCCCGCTGCTTTCCTATGCCTCGTGGTTGTAGATGAAGATATGGGTTCTCAACTGTCACTTTATTCTGCAATGATGGACTCTAACCCTGTGAAACCGTAAACCAACTTAAACGCTTTCTTTTGTAAGTTTCCTTCGTTATGATGTTTTATCAAAGGAATAGAAAAGTGATGTAGTTAGTGCTGAAGATAAAATTGAGATTCACAACCTTGATATTTGCTGTATTTAACAATAATTTAACAATTATTGTTTATCTTTGTTTGCATGGTATAGGGGGCATGCACATGTCACAGGGTCTGTATAGATGGCAGAGGGCAACTTTGGGAGTTGGTTTTTGCATAACTTTTGTGTGGGTTCTGGGGATTGCTATCTTATGTAGCAAGTGCTTATCTAGCTTCTGAGCTAATCTTGCTGGTGCAATATGTAAGCCAGGATGGCTTCAAACTTGTATGATCCTCCTGCCTCCACCTTTTCAGCATAACCTATTGGAGGGAGCCACCACCACGGCCAGCCAAATCTAATTTAATAAAAAAGCCTACTAAGAATGTCATAAGAAAACGTGGCACTGTGGGTTTGCCAGGAGGCTCACTGCATAAAGACATTTGTTACCAAGTCCGACAACTTGAGTCTGGTTCCCAGAACCACATGGTTGAAAGAGAGAATCAACTCCTTCCAGTTGCTCTATGGCCTCCAAACACATGCTACGGCACAAGTGTGCCCACATACATGTGCACACGAAGAAGTGAATAAACTCATAGAAGAGGATTTTTAAAAGAAGATAACCTCCCTGTCATATCCACTACCTTCCTATCATATTGTACTTCCCTTCACACCTACTTTAGTATAAACGTTATTGGTGGCGAATTCCTGGTGCTCCATGTCACCCTAAAGACAAGGCGGAAGGAGGTGTTTGAGAAAAAGTCCATTCCAATATAAATGGGTTGGTAGATTACAAGGTGGCGGTGGGGATAACATAGCACATATGATATAAGAAGTGGAGAGGTGGGAATACTGAGGTTGGAAAGATTTAAGCAAGAATGAGGGTAGAGAGACAGAGAAGAGGAAGGAGTCACGGGTGGGTAGAGCAAAACTGAAGATGTTTGGAAAAGCAACACAGAAACCCACTACTTTGCAATCTAAGTATTTTCCATTTTTTTATGGAAGTCGCTGTGCAGATTGCTGAGGGAGATGCATCACCAGCTGACCTCACGGGGTGGACATGCCTGCCACAGCACCCAACTTAATAACGTTGTTGCAATTCATTTCACTCATCCAGAACCTAAAATCAGTCAATATGTTGTCTATAATATTTAATAGATTTCTCTTAGTTATAGACTGACTTCTATGGTTATGAGAAAATACTCTGACCAAAGGCAATTTAGAGGTAAGAAGGGATTTATTTGGCCTACAAGTCTCTTTAGCTGTTTTTTTTTTCCTTTGCTTCTCATCATGAAGTTCAGATGGCATGTGTCTATGGGTAAACTTTTTGTGTTAATATGACTTAATACACTCTGTGTTCCTAGAACTTTGATTTGGTGTTTCTCGTTGTGGGGAAGTCTGAGTTCTTATCACTTTATTTATTTTGTCCACTTTGTTTCATTATTCTGATAGTCACCGGTAATGTCCCTAGGTTCTGGGAGAGTCTGTTCTGTGATGGGAAAATTCTTCCCTTCTTGTGTGAAACTGAGATGCTGGAATTAGCATCTTCTAATGAGAGGGCTGGAATCAGCTGCTTCTCTTTCCCCAGGTCATAGAAAGCTGTAGGAAGAAAGTTTCTTTTGAGAGATGGCCCTTTTTTTATGAAGAATGGGTAGGAAAACAAAACACTATCTTTGTATTTTCCAGTTTCGCAAATCCTCACTGTGACAACCCAGTGGGTCTCATGAAGAGGAAACTTTTTTTTTCTTTTTTTTTTTTTTTTTTTTTTTTTTTTTTTTTTTCGAGACAGGGTTTCTCTGTAGCTTTAGTGCCCGTCCTGGCACTAGCTCTTGTGGACCAGGCTGGTCTCAAACTCACAGAGATCCACCTGCCTCTGCCTCCCAAGTGCTGGGATTAAAGGCGTGCGCCACCATCGCCTGGCGAAGAGGAAACTTATAGAGATAGGGGACCTCTCTCAACAGAGGCCCAGTGGAGTTTTTCACTTTCAAACTAGTGCATGTGGTGGGTCCCGAAATTAGTGGATCATAGTTTGTGAGTAGCTCTGAGCACGATTCATCCCAAGCTGTGGTTCTCCATGGGGATCATACTCTGTGGTTTCTGAAACAACGACTTGGCAACGTTTTAGGTTCTCTGGTGAAGCTGCCAGTTTTCAATGGGCTCACCATTATTCTTGTGAAGGCAAAAGTAATCACTTGTAATCTTTCTGTATGTAGGCATGGGGAATGTAAGGTTTCTATGTGGATTTTACATCTAAATACAAAACAAAATATAGAACCATGGTAATTAAACACAGTTCTATCATCGTAACTTGAACTAGATGAATATTTTTAAATGAGCCAGCAAAAGTTTATCAGAAAAAAGGAAAGGGCTAATTAAAAACACCTGAGCACATTTGAATAGAAAACCAAGGGAAACTTAAGGAAGAGTCTATTTGGGATTGCAATTCCAGAGGGTCAGCTTTCATGATGGTAGGGAAGCATGGTGGCTGGTCTCAGGCATGGCGACTGGACAGCTTACATCTTGAATCACTGCATGAAGCAGGACAAGCTTGAACTGGAAATAGCACCAGGCTTTTAGTCTCAAAGGCCACCTCAAGTGACATGCTTTCTGCAGCAAGGCTACACTTCATAATTACCCCAAGCAGTACTACTAACTGGAGACCAATCCTTCAAATAGCAGAGTCTATGGGGGACAATAAGCTCAGCTGAGAAAATACCTCCATAAGCTAAGTCTGTAGGGCATTTTTCTTAATTAGTGATGGGGGAGAGCCAGCCCAATTTGGGTGATACCATCCCTGAGCCAATGGTCCTAAATGGCTTAATAAGCCATAAGGAGCAAGCCAGTAAGCACCACTCCTTCATGGCTTCTGAAGCAGCAACTGCCTCCAGGTTTCTACCTGTTTTAGCTCTTACCACAACTGTTTTCATTGATGAACTCTTGTATGGGCGTGTGAGTATAACAAGCCCTTTCCTCCCCAACTTGCTTTCGCTCACGGTGTTTCATCACAGCAATAGAAACTCTGACTGACTCCAGACATTAACACAACTGACTCCATGATGGAAATACCATTTAGGAAATGCGTGGCCACAAGCCAGTATGTGGGTGTTAGGAACTGAACCCAGGCCTTCTGCAAGAGCAACTAGTGTTCTTAACCTCCGTATCATCTCTTCCAACTCCAAGGCGTAACTTTTTGCAAGACAATCCTGAGTTATAGAAAGTGACAAGTAAAGGGATGAGAGCCAGGCTTGCATTATCATTAAGTTTCTAAGTCAGGCCATAGTTTCTAAGTCGACCATAGTTCCAGCATTTGGGACAAAGACTGATGTAGGAATAAATTCTAGTCCTGCCTGGGTTCTATAAAGAGTTCTAGACTACCATGGCTACAGAATGCGATCCTGTTCCCACCTCTAGTTAGTAAAGATTCTAGAGTGCAAATGAAAAAATTAAGTTATTGAAATCTCAAGGCAGCTAGATAACTTATCAACATTTTCTTCCTTATCTGTATACACAACATAAATCAAGGGAAAATAAATAGAAATAGAAGAAATGTCTTAATAAAATGATAATTTATGGGTTACACAGTGAAATTCTTTTATAAAGAAAACCCAGTTTAATGGCAGTCCATTGGTATAAACACAAGAGTAGCTGCTCCGTAGCCTAACTAGCCAAGAATGAAAAAGTGGCTTTTTAATGCAGATAGTAATTGTTTTTGGATCACCAGTTTATAGCAATTTGCAGAATGAAATAGCTTGAATAGACTTTCATCTATCTATGACACAGGAATAAAGACTATTGATTAGAGAAAAAGTCCAAAGTTAAACCTGTGGGCCCAACTGAGTCTGTAAAATCTTCTTACTACATTTGATTGATCAAAAATATTACTATAATGAAAATATAGGAAACCAAGCCTAAACTCAATCAATGGAAAGATTTTCTTAGATACATATGCCAGACCATTGTCTTTATTTGTGTAGGAACACCATGATGGCATAAATGCATGACTACTGAATCAGACTTTTCCTAGCTCAAGGCAGTTGCCCATTGAAAACCTGAATAAGTGTTTATGGTGTGGTGCACATATTTTAATTTTCTAAATTCTGTAAAGTGGAACACATCCATCTGCCAAATCTCATTCCTTTGAGTATCCTTTTGGTTACTCCCTGCAGGCAATGGTGTTTGGTTATAGAAAGAGCAAGTAGGACATCTCTCTATAATCTCCTTAGCTTGTTGCCATGCAATAGAAAACTTTCTTTAAACCTTTGCTATTGACATGATGTTTTTCATGAAGTTCTGAGGCCTGCAACACACTTCCAATCAATAATTTCTGCATTACCTTGTGCTAGAGGACCTGGCAGACCTGTATAGGATTGGATGTGTGTTATGTATATAGGACAAAACCTATTCCTGATTATGTCTTGCACCTGAATGAATAATGAAGTCAATTATGTATCATCTGATATAAATTCAGTGGTTTCAATATGCAAGACAACTCTTTCTTCATATTGTGAATCAGTAACTATATTGAGAGGTTCTTTAAAATCCCTTTATACCAGAAGGCAGAATTATATGGGCTTTATTCTACCTTACTTAATTCTTCTGATTTGTAACCTGCTTTTCCTGTTTTATTTGCATCAGTATAAAATGTACGGGCTCCAGTTATTGGAGCATCATGTATAATTCAGGGAAGAATCCAAGAAGTTCTCTTTGTTAGGTTAAGTCCATCACTTTTGGAATAATTGCTATTAATTTCTCCCCCAAAAAATCAGCACAAGCTTTTTGCCATGGTTCATTGTCTTCCCATAACTTTAGATTTCATCAGTAGTGAAAGACACTATAATCTCTCCTGGGTCTATACCCGCTAATTGACAAAGTCTCGGTTTACCTTTTATAATTAATTCAGAGACCTTTTCCACATAAGTTTTTAATTTTTTACTTGGTTTATGTGATAAAAAGATCCATTCTAAGATAATATCGTTCCTCTGCATTAAAATTCCTATAGGAGAAATTCTGGAAGGCAATATGACTAGAATACAATTAAGATTTGGATTCACCCCATCCACATGCGCTCCTGTAATTTCTCCTCAACAATTGTCAATTCCTTTTCTGCTTCAGCTGTTAAAATCGGACTATTTAAGTCTTTGTCACCATCTAAGGTTTTGTTTCTCAGATCTCTGATGGTATTGATAGACAATTATAGTTTTGTCAATTTAGTTGCAGCTGCTCCATTGGTAAATTTTATATATAAAAACCAGGCCTTATTTTTCTAGAGCTATTAGGTCTCCTGATGAAAAAGGCAAACTTACAGACAGATTTGCCTTACCAATAGGCTTCATATTATAGATAAACAGGTTTCAGATGTGACTTTTAATATTCTATTATTAAAAAATGAACTCACTTTACAGTGACTAGTTTCAATAATCAGTTACTGGTGTCTCATGATAAATGACTGGGTAAAAAAAGTCTAAGGATAAAAAAGCTTTAGTAAGTTATAAGGATTTAAAAATAATTCAAATTATTTAAATACAAGTTGTAAATACATGCAAAATAATTTTTAATAGAAGACATTTTGCATTTCTTTCTCCTTCTATGCTATTATTACACTAAGATTTCAAAAACTCAAAGTTTTAACATTAACCAATATTTTTCTGATAATCTGGTAAAGAACTGACCACTATTACCAGTTTCAGGATCAAGATTTTTTTTTTATCTGTTTCTTAAGGATTGAGCTTTGTCCCACCTATAACTTTAACTGCAGTGGTTTAGTTCTGTCTGCTCCAGAAAATGACAGCCATGCCTTTGTTTCAGAAAGTTGCTATGACCAGCTTGTTATACTTACATTTTGCTTTTGAGACCCCTATTTATTTTCATGTCAAATCCCCCCATTTGGAAATTCTGTACTCCTTCTCACATCCAATAATGATCTCTTGAACCCCACCTTAGGGGGAAACAGCCCATATACATGAATTAAAAATATTTGTTTTAATTCGGTCGTGATGAATTGGGTCAATGGTTTTTCTCCCTACGTCGGTGGGATTAACAGATGCCCAGGGCTGTGTCAATATCTTATATTCCAGTTGTTAAATTTAATCATGTGGCCACTTGGTTGATAAAGAGATTTTTGTTTATATAAAATCAATCAGTGACAGGTCACCTTGTATTTCACAGTTTCAAAATGATATTGTTGTCCTTACTTTAGGTGAAAAACTAACAACACTTTTTTAAAATTAGGTATTTTTGGACTGGAGAAGTGATGGAGCCTGGCTTGGTACTCAGGGCCTACGAGTTTGACTCAGTGTCATGTGCTTAGAGTAAACTAATTTGCTTCAACAGATAGATTTGCAAAATTTACTTAAGAATGGAATAATGGAAAGATTTTTTTGAAGGAACATTATCTTCTCATTTGCTGCTTGAAGATTACAAAATGAAACAAGGCTATATTCTATAGAAAAAATGCTTGTTTCCAGTTTTCTCATGTAAATGAGAGAAGTGAAAAATAAAAATAAGAATAAAAGGGGGAAATTGAGATGCTAGAGAATATATGGCTTACCCCAAGCATTCCTGGCTGTGCTCCTTTAACTATAGCTTTTTTGTTTGTTGGCTTGTTTTGACTTCTTTAGCTCTTTCCCTATATGAAACCTAGTTCCAGCAATGTTAATAATGATAATGGTCATAACTTTAGCAATATTAATAATTAATAATATTAAAATTAATACTTAATAACATTATCGACACTGTTAATGATCATAAAGTTAAAGATGTTTATGTTAATATTAACAATGATCATAATGTTAATCTTGTTAATGTTACAATATTAATGTTAGTAATGTGAATTAAGTTAGCAATGTTAATTATGTTAAAAATGTTAATATTAGCAAGGGTCATAATGTTAGTGATGTTAATAATATTAACAATGTTGGCAATGTTAACAACTATTGGGAATGTTAACAATATCAGGAATGTGAACATTGTTATTAATGCCAACAATTTTCTTTTTGATTTTTTTGAGACAGGGTTTCTCTGTCGCTTTGGAGCCTGACCTGGAACTAGCGCTTGTAGACCAGGCTGGCCTTGAACTCACAGAGATCCACCTGCCTCTGCCTCCTGAGTGCTGGGATTAGAGATGTGCGCCACCACCACCTGGCTAATGTTAACAATTTTATGGATGTTAACAGCCGATGTTAACAATGTTAACAGTATTAATACTGGTATGAATGTTAACAATGTTAGCTACACTAACAGTGTTAGAACTGTTTATGTTAACAATGTTAACAGGCAGTGGAGACTGATAATAACTAAGAGAGGAAATAACAAATTAAGCAAACAAAAAGGAAAAGTGCAGAGAATAAGGAAGGGAGAGTAGGGAATGAAGGGAAAGAGTTGAAGACTTAGGTGAGTGGTGGTGGCTTAGAAAGCATTAATTCCTAGGGTTAGTCTGCAGCACTGAGATGAAAATGAAGTTATAAAGAGAAGTGGAGAAAGGGTAGAAAATGTAGGTGTAGACTCCAATAGAAGGGATGAACATCCGGGTGTCAGGACCCTATCAGCAGATAATGTGTTTGAGCCTTGATTTTAGAGGGTGATGCATACATGTTGGAGTCCTGTTGACTAAAATATTATATCTTAAGACCTTATTGTGATTGTTGAAAAATATAAAGTAATTGTAATAATGTATTCAAGGTCAAAATGTTTCTTCTTAAAAATATAAGGATACGAAACCTCCTTTGTCAAAGACATTAACAGAAAATGATATCATTATTACTGCCAGTGGTTCCAATCAATTAACATCGAATGCAAAAATAATCCCAGGAACGAAGATTAAGTATTGTTTAAATCATGGAACTAAGACCCATAGTCAGACATGACCTCAATAATGCAAATGTATTTGTGAATAGCTGGGCAGAAAAATTCATTTATAACAACAGACAGTGTCAGGAGAAGATTAAAATATATATGCACCACATAGATGAAATAATTGTAATCAGGACAGAAGAATTACCCCAATTGGAGAATTTCACTGAATAGCTGAATTTCATGTATAACACAATCAAGTTCCCAGTCTTACTCAGCCTCACCACTGTTCATTTTCTGCATGTTCTGATTAATTTAAACTGTAGTTAATTGAACCCTGAAATGTTCAGGAAACTATAGACAGGAGCAGTCTGGTATGGACAGTTCCTACCTGTCTTCAAGACAGTGGCCACAGAGATGAATTGAAATGGGTAATTTGAATCCTACTTCTCGCTAAATGCCTGTCGTGGGAGTAGAAATTTGGTTGAAGATTGTGCAAAGGGAGGGCTATAAAATACTGAGACTAAAATGCTATAAATTGTTATGGATTTCAGCGTTCATTGGTGGAAAAGATTTCAAGCAATCTCAAAGTTGTAACCCTGAATGAGGCTTGCTTGCATTTATGTCTTATTTTGTTTTAAAGGGAATTCACCTCTTCAACAGCACTTTTAAAACCAGTCATTCTTTCCATCAAGATAATTAAAAAATTTCCAAGAAAAAAATCAGTGGCAACAGAAATTCTAAGCCCATGGCAAAATCAAAATCACTTGAATGAGTGGTTATCCCGGGGTGCTTATGCTTCTATTATCAATCCAGACAAACAGTTGGTCCAAGGCCTTAGTGTTACTCCTTTATTGACCCATTTATTCAATTATCTGTCTGTCCACCCAATACCTATGTGTACATGATTTATTGCTAGGTGGTATTCTAAAGTATTTCAGGTACTAGGAAGAACCAACTTGCTCACAACTTTTTTTCTGCCCTCAGGCAATCCCTAAATCCTCATGCCCTGTCAGCAAAATATAATACAGAGAATATAATGATAAAACATGGCCCTGCCAAAGCAAAACAAAGTGCATATGTATTATTAAGGTGCGACTATGTTAGAAGCTCTAATACCATCTGTTTTAAATTGTTTTATTTCAATGAAAGTACCATATTGATACATTTCCTTTGTTTAAAAATGCCATTATTTCCAGACAAAGCGAAAGTCCCATTGCAAGTTCAAGCACTGCAGTGGTAGGTATCTCCTGTCACTGAAATATACATTTTCATAGTTTTCTTGTTCCTGAGCTAAGACTGAAAAGGGTTTGCTTCTGGTGGGGGTTTGAATAAGAATGCCCCCTCCATAGACTCATATTTGAATGCTTAGGAAGTGGCGTTCGGAGGTGTGGCCTTGTTGGAGTAGGTGTGACCCTTATTGGAGAAAGTGTGTCACTGAGGGTGGGCTTTTTGGTTTCAAATGTTTAAGCCAGGCCCAGCATCCCTCTCTTTTCCTGTTGCCCGTGGATCCAGATGTAGAACTCTAAGCTACTCTCCAACACCACGTCTGCCTGCACGTTGCCATGCTTCTCACCATGATGATAGTAGATTAAACCTCTGAACGGAAAGCCAGCCCCAATTAAATGGTGTCCTTAATAAGAGTTGTTGGGGCCATGGGGCCATGGTGTCTTTTCACAGCAATAGAAACCCTAAGACCCTACACCTGGCTTTTTACCCTAGATGTACCTGAAGGATGCTTCACCACCATTCTGTTGTTTCTAGGGAACACTCTTTTATTCTCTGTTTAATAGACATATTCTTGAATTTGCAGAAGTATTTTCTGGTCGTTTCCTTTCTAGATTATTGATCCTTCTGACAGAGGCTCAAGATGTTAATATAAACAAAACTCTGAACATGATTGGCCTGCCCTGGGAGCTCAAGAGTGCATTTCTCCAGGGAGAGCGGTCAAGAGCATCAGAGACAGCACCGCCTGTGATGTGTCCTAAGCACTAAGAACTAAGATATCTCAGGACAGACAGTT
This sequence comes from Alexandromys fortis, assembly GCF_014885135.2. Classification (NCBI taxonomy): domain Eukaryota; kingdom Metazoa; phylum Chordata; class Mammalia; order Rodentia; family Cricetidae; genus Alexandromys; species Alexandromys fortis. Next base: position 5,983,629 of record NW_026067913.1, on the reverse strand, counting down.
CAGATCCTCTGGGCATGGATTCTCAGGCAGACAATAAAGGAGACAGAATACTTTCTTTCCGTGGCGTAGAATGGCTTTGGCTGGTGACCCCTGAGCTAAGAAGGTCACTTACTGCATGCCGTAACAAGCACCTGTGTAAAAGAGATCATTTGTAGCCTAGCAACAGGAAGGCAAAGTTGTTTCAAAGGCGTTCTTCCCTCTGGCGCCATGACTGATACTATTAGTATTTCATGTATTTATGTTATGTAGTCATCTTAATTTTTTGACTAATAATTACTGGGGGTGGCCAAGGCTTGCAGGCCCTTCTCTGGCTTGCTAGTTCTTTTGAGCACTGATGAAAAAAGGATTCAATTTCTTTCACAATGGAATCTAAGTCAATTTTCAGACCTGCATCAAATGCTCCAAGGCCGTTGACTTTGGTGGTTGTGCTAAGTCCTAAGTAGAAGGTAGTCTCATTTACCACCCAGTCCTAGCTTCTCCATGTTATCTGAAGCTGCCTTCTTCCTTAGAGACCTACATCCCCTCCTAGAGCCCAGCAGAGTGTAAACAAACCCCTTTCTCTCCAGGGTTCCATGAAAAGCCAAGCCATCATCCAACACAATGATGCAAGCTGGCGAAGGAAAGAACCAATCAAAGCTCTTTGATTCTGAGACTTGGGAAAGACCCTTAGGAAACCTCGTAGTAGTTCGCCTATCAGAGGGGAGAAAGCCGCCAATTAACTGGGAAGAGTACTCATTTTAGGCACTCTAAATGTTACAATTTTCAAACTGCAGTGCTTAGCGTTCTGTAGAGCTGCAACGAAGGGCGTGCTTACCTTAGTGTTTACATGCTAAAGTCTGCCAAAGCGTTGGAGAGCACACCTTAGGAAAATTTCATGCTTTCTCAAATGATACCCACTCCTTCTCCTGCGGAAGGCCTGCAGGTTTCGAGGCGTGTGCGTCATACACTCTTGTAATTCCCACGAGCCTAGCAGCTTGAGGTAAAACTCTTGACAACACTCTCGCTGCACCCAGTTCTCAGAACTATTGCTGCTGAGCGGCTTATCTTCTATCTTGATCATTTTCTCTGTGGGACAGCTGAATTGGGCATTTTTTTTTGATCAGGCCAGCTTCACATTTGTTTTCTATGTTCCAGAAAGTGGAATTTGCTACCATCTGCTGATTACCTTTCCTTACTTTTTAAAAATTTTTATTAGTGTTTACTCATTGTACAAAGTCGTGAATTTTGTAGTGATATTTTCATTTCTTATGCCATGTGCTTTGACCATATCCATTCTCCATCACCTTCCCACCTCCGTCCCCTCTCCACCGCTCCCAGATCTCCTCCCAAGCAACCCTCCTTCCATTTGTACTTAGCAACGCAATGCATTCTTCTTTGCTAAATGATTATCCCCTTAGATTTGTTCTACTAAAACATTATTAGGTGTTTAGCTAGGTTTCCAATTATGATTTCTATTACATGTGTTCTAGTTTTTAATAAGGTTTCAGAAATATTTAGTTATACGCCAAATTGAGAGTTCTTTGAAACAACTTACTTTTGTCTATTGAACTGAAACAATGTCAACAAAAGCTCAGAGGTTAACCCAGAGAGGAAGGGAGGAAGGAGGGCAGGGAAGACAGGGGGAAGGAGGGCAGATAGGAAGGGAGGAAGAAGAAGAATAGATAGGAAGGAAGGAAGGGAGGAAAAGAAGGGAGGAAGGAGAAACAGAGGAAGGGAAGAAAGGGTATTTAAGAGTAGCTTAGGACAGTGCTAAAAATATTACTATATTTGAATTATAAAATCTTAGAGGTAAAATAGGAGCCTCAGAGGCTAACTAGTTGACTTTCCTCTACACTGACAGAACAGAGATCTTCTCGTTTTAATTGTTAAATCTGGGATTTGACATTTAAAAACTTATATTGGGGAAAACAGTGCATTTAAAAGCATTCTTTTTGATTTTTTAAACCAATGCATGAAGTGTCCTAAATATATAATTGTAATATAAGATCAGAATAGCAGTCAAAACTCTATTTATGTGGCTTGCATAGATGCACCTGTAAAAACATTTATGAATATGTATTACAATTACTAATGGCGTCTCAGTTCTCTAATGAGTATTTGTGTGTGTGCATGCACGTGTGTGTGCGCGCGCGTGCATGTGTGGTGAATGCATTGGTGTATGTGCACAAGTTTTTCTGAGAGAGAATGATGGAACTTTCAGAGTTCACCTTATGTCTGGTTTTGGTTTTTCGAGACAGGGTTTCTCTGTGGCTTTGGAGCCTGTCCTGGAACTAGCTCTTGTAGACCAGGCTGGTCTCGAACTCACAGAGATCCGCCTGCCTCTGCCTCCCGAGTGCTGGGATTAAAGGCATGCGCCACCATCGCCCGGCTCTAAACTAACTTTTTAAGACTTAGACATGTTTGACCTTTTGCCTGGTTGGTGATTACAGTTAATGACAAGTTAAACAGGAAGTATGCATGTAGGCCATGCTGTTTCATTTTAAATTTTATCCATCGTTCACCTACAGATCTAGTAGCAAAAGGAAGACCCCTTATTCTTCATAGTTTCTTAAAAAAAAATAAGGTATATGATAGGAGGGTAAGATGGGAGCATTCTCCGCAGTAGAGCTCCCTGCTCACGGAAGGAGATGTTAGAGGCTGAGACAAAGAACTTTTATTTATTTATTTTTACACTTTGTCAGGCACTGAAGACACATAACAGTAGGTAAATGCAGCCTTGGCTTGTTAAGAACTCATTGACAAGTGGAGTGAGTAGCTTTATTAGCGATATTTACAGTTTTATTCAATAAGTATTATATTATAAACGTAGAAATAAATCTAGGCTCATGAGTGGTCCAGCATTGAACGGTGCCCGGAAGCAATGATGTGTGTCTGGGTTTGAACAATGTCTTTTGAGATTTTCAGCTTTGTATGCCTTCACAAAACCAGGCCTTCTCCAATGCTAGGGGAAGGGCAGTATCTAGGGTTTTTTTCTTTTTCAAGTGGCTGTCTCTGTTCTCTCTTGCAAATACGAGGCCCTGAATACATAGTCAATGCCTGTTGGTTTGAGCTCAGCCCAATTTCTCAGTAGCAATAAAAAAAGAAGAGTCTTGCTCAGGACTCCGAATATTACTAACTGATTCAACCAGTTCTTCTTAGGCAGATTTTCACGTTTGTGGGAAGTTAAGCCTCTGCTCCCCTGTCCTGTCAGCATGTTCCATCCCCAAGATGTTCACACTAGTCTTCCTTTCTTCTTCATACCTCAATCATAAGCTTTCTGGGGTTCACAGTCGCTGTGTTTAGTGTTCTCTTAAGTATGGTTCTCACCAGCTGTGTTATCCATCCCCTGTGCATTTGATAACAACCTAGAGTTTAAGTGACAGATCTGATACCGTTTGGATAAACAATCTGGTTTTGAGTAGAACTCCCTTAGAGACTCCAAAAGAGGGATTCTTTGATTCCAGTTTGTCTTCTTTTTTTTTTTTTTTTTTTGCCTGCCCAATGTCTACTGTTTTGGGAAATAAATGAGGAAAGTGTCAATTTGATGGGCAGTTAGTTAGTTTGTCTCTGTGGATTCTGCGGTTGAGAGTCTACTTTGGGAATGTCCTGGGTTCTAGTGTTTCCTTCAGTGTCCATAGAAGCAGAGTGCTAATTTGGTGATATGAAGCATTGAGCTGGGGTGATGGAAAGACACTGGCTACTAGATTAGCCCGTAAGAGTTTAGTTCATATTGAATGGAGTTAAAACAGCATGCATTTCTGACAGGATAATTTTCTCCTACTATAATTTTACCTACTTGTATTTTCAACCGCATCTGTAAACAGGCTGGGTAGGCTAACCCAGGAACTTAACTAGCACCGAGAATAGTGTTTCCATGGAAATGCAGATTATTTTGCATTTCAAACAATAGCATAGTGAGTGAACTTTTGGGACACAATCTTTTTGTAGGTTAAGGATTTCCCATGTTTACGTATTTTTATCATTTCCTTTTGCCTGCCTTCCCATTGCCTCCCTCCAACCCCGAGGTCTAATGGTGGCTGAATATGATTGCAAACTCACTCCCTTGTCATTCCTCCTTTCCAGGAGCCAGGACTGAAATAGCTTGATAGAGCATAATGGGAAATGGAGATGATAATAGCTACACATCTCCCACTTTTCCACAATGATAGAAAGATAATTGAGGCAATATTTCTGAATACTAGGAGGAGATGCGCCATATGGAAATCTGAATGTCATTATCCCCCCATTGGTTGTACAAGAAAGAAAATGTAAACACCATTATGGTTCACCGCACTCCTCTCATCCCAGGCAGAGTGACCTTTCGGAACCCTTTATTCTGAAAAATCTAACTGGGTATCTCTCAAACACCTGCGGGTGGTGCCTTCCATAATCTCATTGCTTTCATACCTGCCATGTACGTAGCAACCCCCCAAATAATATTTATTTGTACATTTAATAGTTATAAAAATGACTTCTAACCCCCGGGGGTATAATCCTCAAAAGCAAGCAAACTACTTTCAGACAGGAAGCTAGTGAGAATGGAAAGTTTGTTGATTAAAAACAAACAAACAAAAAAGACATTTTGTCACATAAAGAGGCTGTCTCCACAGCAGCGAAGAGATTCACAAAACTCTCCTGACTCTTTCCTGCAGAATCCTCTGACACATGTGACCATCCCCAGGGAATACTAACAAGCAGGATCCCTTTAACATGTCCCCATCTGCCTTGTTCTTCCTCCCCAATGAGACGCAACAGCAAGGCTCTAGTGAAGGCTAGTGAGGAAGAAAATAAAAGCTGAAAGTTCTAATCAAAACTCTAATCAGAAAGATGACAACTGGTGAAGATTATTAAATTCTCTTTGCTCCCTTGATGAATTTAATAAAGAACTAATCAAAGATCATTAGAAGGCCTTTGTGCCCGGCTTACACTGTAACAGGCTTGCAATCTGAACTTGTGTTTTTGTGGGCTTTCACGATTGGGTTGGACATGTAAATACATTAAAAACTATAGATGGTTAGACAATTTTGAGTATTTTTAATGTACAAACCCATGAAAATGTATAAGCTATTTATTGTGCTCATTCGCTCTGCCGACTAAAAATATAGAGGATTTTGATTTTGATCTTTACTAATTAGAATTTAAAAATTTTGTGTCAGTGTCTAGCTCAATTTTTTTCTAATGATCTTTGATTAGTTCTTTTCTTAAATTAACAGAAAAATAAAAAATGGTGTCATTTAATTTCCAGAGCATAAAAATATGTAAATAACTCCATAACTACTAGAGCCACTGGAAATTTATAGAAAATTATGGTAATAGCTGAAGAGGTTCCTTATTCCCCCTCCCCATTTCCGAGCATTTGCTTAATGCTCCTTATTTTCAAATGATCTCCCTGTAGCCTTCCAGCTACATTTTAGGCATTATGTTTCCAGTGCTGCATTTTCAGTGTCTCATACACTGTGCACTTCGCTGTTGCTTCTCATGACATCTTTATTTCACTGTGTTCTCATGACATCTGTATTCCACTGTGTTCTCATGACATCTGTATTCCACTGTGTTCTCATGACATCTGTATTCCACTGTATTTTTTTGCATCATTTGTATTCACTTTTTTACAAAAACCCTCAGTGCCTGATTGGTCCTCTACAGTCTCCTCCCAATCCCATAGCATCTGTCACCCCAGAAACTTAGGATTCCTAATGCTACATTCTCCAGTTTCCAAGAGACCCTCAGATGTCTAAATTTATTTATTTTTTAAATGGTTGATTTATTTATTTTATTGCACTGGTACTTTTCCTGCATGTATGTCTTGTGAAAGTGTTGGATGCCCTGGAACTGGAACCACAGACAGTTAGTTGTGAGCTGCCATGTAGGTGCTGAGAATTGAGCCCTGGTTCTCTGGAAGAGCAGCCATTGCTCTTCGCTGCCGAGCCATCTTTCCAGTTCCAGTTCTCTAAATTTATGATACTGGATTTTATTTGTCTTAGTATCAAAATTCCTTTATGATTATTTTTAAATGATTGGCTTTCATTACTATAAAGAGTTTAATATTTGTTTTGAGCTTTATTGTTGGTGGTGGTAGTTGTATTCTCAATACAGCCTTAGCACAATGGGATGACAGATGTTTGCTCTTGTAAATCCAGGCTTTATATGGGTTCTAGGGAACTCAGGCCATCAGGCTTGGGTGCCAAATGCTTTACTTATTGAGCCATCTTCCTAGTTCCCTGATACATCTTAGAAAAATCAAAATCTCCTACCTAGTTTTGGTAGAAATGATCAAGAGTTTAACTCTAAACACTAGCCCTGCTCTGTCGAAATGAACTGTTCAGAAACTCTGAAACTGTGAATTTCAATGTGAAATAAAAACTAAACATTGAACTTCCAATCACTGGGAAAGGATGCTTCCATTAAAATGTCTTTCCTGTTAACTTTTTTTTCTTTTTTTATTATTGATTTTTATTGAGCTCTACATTTTTCTCTGCTCCCCTCCCTGACTCTCCCCTCTCCTTTAACCCTCTCCCAAGGTCCTCATGCTCCCAATTTACTCAGATCTTGTCTTTTTCTACTTCCCATGTAGATTAGATCTATGTATGTCTCTCTTAGGGTCCTCATTGTTGTCTAAATTCTCTGGGATTGTGATTTGTAGGCTGGTTTTCTTTGCTTTATGTTTAAAAACCACTTACGAGTGAGTACATGTGATAATTGTCTTTCTGTGTCTGGGTTACCTCATTCAAAATGATGTTTTCTAGCTCCATCCATTTGACTGCAAAATTCAAGTTGTCGTAATTTTTTTTCTGTTGTGGAATACTTCATTGTATAAATGTACTACATTTTCCTTATCCATTCTTTGGTCGAAGGGCATTTAGGTTGTTTCCAGGTTATATCATTGATTATAATTTCTCAGAAAACTAGGAAATAATCTTCCTCAAGACCCAGTAATACCACTCTTGGGTATATATCCAAAGGATGCTCAATCGTGCCATACGGATATGGTTATCCTGAGTTTGGAAGTAATTCCCTATTTCTGAAGACATCATGAACTTTGGACACAGGGTCTAGAGGACCCAAGCTAGATTTGATTGCACAAATGTTAGGGGAAATAAACGTATAGCGTGCATCCTCCATAGTCCCAGGTGATTTGGCATGGAGTATAGATAAGAGAGAGCCGTTCCCTAAGTGGGTAAGTGATACGGCTATTCCAGTGATCCCACTGCACCCCCATCCCCACTGACCTGAAAGAAGATGACATCACAGGATGGAACTGCCACAGCACCATTCAAGGTGACCAGAAGCCACATGTTGAATTGTGGATTTATTGACCTTGTACTAAATATATAGGATACTTGGGCTCCTGTGAGTGTTGGCTTGAGGGGCCCGGTGTTTCCTGGTTAGTGGGTGCCTCTGGAGCACCTGGAGCACTGAGAAGCAGTTGACGTAAATGGAGATAGAGTGGTCCATATTACAAAAGGCCTGAGCTGTGTCTTAGATGCCTCCATTCGGCTGTATGAATTTCTCCCCAGCTGGGACATACCTTCTATATCACCATTGATGAGTTTATCTTAAGAATAGGAACTGCAGGGCCGGTGACCAATTGTTCATACAGCTGGGGCCCCTTCAACAGCTAGGTGTGGTCAGTGTAGCAGACAGACAGCTCCCCGAAAATAGATATGTATTGTAGGGAACCAAAGGCGGCGGAACCCCTCATCAATGATGCTAATACCTAACATCGCTCTTTTCTTACGTAGTTATCCTTTGATGATTTCATACACATACATAAAACATTCTCACCACACTTATCCCTTCCCACTTTTATCCCCACCTACCTAGCCTCCTCCCACTTGCTCCCATCAAGACCCTGCCCCATTTTTATATAATTTTGTATTATTATTTGCGATCCACTGGGCTATCTGTATGAGTATGAGTGTGAAACTACCAACTGGAACATGAGACTCACCAGGGACTACAGGAAGACAATCACTTCTGCTCCACAGTAGTTCTTGACTGATATTAGCTCCCCTGGGTCAGGCAGGAACCCACAAACTCCCCCTACTTATAACTGAGTGTCTAGGGGTTCAGTCTTGTGTAGACTCTATCTATGCAGGAACCAGCAGCTATTGTGAGTTTGAGTATTGTTATATCGTACCTGTAAGACAGCACATTTAACAACCCTCCTCACTGTTCTAATCTTGTGTTCTCCCCAACTCCACCTTGCAATGTGCCTTGAGCCTTGGAGGAGGTGATCCATGTGTCCTTTGTAATGTGATCACTCAAGAATCACTTGTTCTCAGCATCTTGATCAGCCACAAGTCTCTACATTAACCACTGTTTGTTGCACACATAAGCTTCTTTGATCAAGGCTAAGGACGGTGCTGGGCTTTGGCTACAAACAGGACAGACAATTGATACAATTGATGGGAGCTTCTCATGCTGTATTATTAGACCTGACTTTTATTATCCTCTTATCTTCTGAATCCCAAGACCAATTGGCACTTGATTGGAATGGGCTGCCAGGGATTCTGTCTACCGTTTGTAAAATAGGTTTCCTTATAAAATGCCAGCCTCTGAGCAGCTTACAGATTTAGCAAAGCATCTAAAACACAAGTTAAATGAATGAAGATGGGAGCTCAACCCATACCCGGTACAAGGTCCAGGCACATCTGTACATCTTGGGACTTTAATGGTTTGGTTAGGCAGATGATACCTGGCAAGGTATTTGGGAAATCCAATGACAACTTATGCCTATAAATATAAAAGAAGTCATTAAACCAGTTACGAGCAGAGGGTAACCTGTGTGGCTGTGAAACAGCATGCATATAAGATAGGTTATTGACTGAAAATCTTTTTTTTTTATAATTTGATTCTTTTTTTTAAATATTTATTTATTTATTATGTATACAATATTCTGTCTGTGTGTATGCCTGCAGACCAGAAGAGGGCACCAGACCTCATTACAGATGGCTGTGAGCCACCATGTGGTTGCTGGGAATTGAACTCAGGACCTTTGGAAGAGCAGGCAATGCTCTTAACCACTGAGCCATCTCTCCAGCCCTTGACTGAAAATCTTAATGTTGGGGTGAATTACCTCTCTATTGAGTTGTTGGCTGGGGAGTTTTTGAAGCTACACACACATTGTAGGTTAGTCCCACTACTGTTGGTTGAATGCTAAAATTCAATGGCAAACCCCTGTTGCTGAAAACACTGTGTGCTCTGATTTCAGGACACAGAAAAAATAAGCAATGACTAAACTGGAAGCCCTCTCTTTGTTGGCTAGCATCTACAGGGACAGAAGGTGCTGGGGGAGGATTTGCATCCACGGTCCAGCTATGCCTTTCTTTGTTGGCTAGCATCTATAGGGACAGAAGATGCTGGGGGTGGGATTTACATCCATGGTCCAGCTATGCCTCTCTTTTGGCTAGCATCTATAGGGACAGAAGGTGCTGGGGGAGGATTTGCATCCATGGCCCAGCTATGCCATGGACTCTGTGTGTTAATACTATCTCCATGCGGGCCAATAGGTGCCTCCTGGATACACTGTGACAAGACTGTTTCTAGGTGCCGCTTTCTAATTGTTCTAATTGGATTTAAGGCTGCACCACAGTGGGGAAGCCAGATTAACAACTTGTGTCTGGGGAAAGCACTGGCCTTAATTGGAAAGTTCCTGCTATTATCTTGTTAGGTGGGTATGGTCACCTTTCAAATTACCTTCTAAATATCCCTGCTTATAACCTTGGATTTCTGTTGTGTTGTCTATAATAGAAGCAAACATTTTTTCTGGTGGGTGGTGGTTCTTAGCAGAAGGTCATAACTGGTCAAACCCTTGGGAATATCTGTTGCTGTAGTCTATACTGTTTGTGGTGGTTTGAGTGAGAATGGATCCCATAGGCTCATAAGTTTAATTGCTTAATTATCAGGTTCTTGGGGGACTGTTGGGTGTGGCCTTGTTGAGTAGGAGTGATCTTGTTGGAAGAGGTGTGTTATGGGGGGTGGGATTTGAATTTTCAAAAGCCCATGCTAGTCTTTCTCTGCCTGCTCCCTGTCGATGAGAATGTAAAGCTCTTAGCTACTGCTCTAGTGCCATGCCTGTCTACTTCCTGTTGTGATTATCATGGACTAACCCTCTAAAACTGTAAGCAAGTGACCAATTAAATACTTTCTTTTAAAAATTGCCCCATGGTGTCTTTTTACAGTGATATAACACTAAGAATATATATATATATATGTGTGTGTATATATATATATCCCTTCAAGGCAGGCTTAGGAAACATCACAGAAGAGGAGGAAGTGAATGTCAGAGACAGATGACAGAGTGGAGTGACTGAGTGTACCCCCATAAGATTGGGCCAATTATCCATTTATCCATCCCCTTGTAGAAGATGCAGAAGGTTGTAGAGCCTTGATCTGGAGTCTGGTCATCTCTCACTCCTACATGAGCTGCATAGAATCCTAAGCTAGGTTTGTGTGGTCTATAACCTTGGGGAAGGATATAGAAGGAGGAAGATTTGCTGGAGCAAGAGTCTAGTAGTGCAGCTTCCATGAGTCATCACTTATGGAGAGGTAGAGATACTTAGTGCTTAAGCTGCCTCAAGTGTCATCATGCTTCTGTAAGAGAGCCACAAGCTCATTGGCTTATCAGACTGGATTCTTTGATCAGCTGAAGTCCTATTTTTGGTGAATAGGGATTTCTGTGTTTCTCCCTTGTAAAAGGCAACAGCAACCCAAACTCTAACATAATTCCAGCTTCTCTAGGCTAGGTGGGTGGGGATGCAGGCTGGAAACTGTTAACTAACTCTTCTGGACACTCTGATGGCTGAGGATCGTTAAGTAACTTTGAGAAACTAGCCCATTGATAATTTTCAAGTATTTAAAATTTGATGTCAGTTCTCTCTGGTGACTAGTAATGCTCTTATTTATTCTAGTGAATGTTTTTAGGCTCCTATCATGTGTGTGTGTGTGTGTGTGTGTGTGTGTGTGCGTGTGCATGCTTGCACATGCAAGGATGTGTGCATTGGGGATCATTCCTCAGGAACCATCAACTTTGATTTTCGAGACAGGGTTTCTCGCTTGGACCTGGGAATTGCAGACTGTACTAAGCATCTACAATAAGCATATTATTCTCCATTAGTCCAGAGTCACAGAGCAAGAAATGGACCCTTCTATTTTCATTAGCATAGTGGCATGTTTCTGAGTTCTATATTGCATTAATATTATTCATATATGCTAGCATGAGTGAAAATAGGCCTAAACTAGCCTAATAGTGATCAGCAGTAAAAAAAAATATTAGAAAATCATAGGCATTTGATTGTTCCTGCATTGATGCTGAGAGCAAAGGAGAAGGGGGCACTGTTGTTATTAACCTCAGTGACAATAATAAAATGCTGTGCGCAGGCCGGGGCCAAAGGAAGCACATGAACAATGAACACAGTGATGAAATATTTAATCTATCCCATTCCTTTCATCAAGATCACTGAGGTATTTATAGGTGGTGACTGATTGGGACTCGCCACAGCATCTCTGTATGTTTGGCAGCAAAGAGATCAAGTAGCACTATGTTTTCCCCCAGTGGAGAAATTAAAGGATAGAATATTTAACAACGATAGATATAAAAGATAAAACAAAACAAGAATAAAACTAAGGATGGTCCCAGGGTTCATAGTTTTCTCTCACACAGTCCGGTTCCCGCATCCTGCTTGGTAAATCCAGGCGTTCTCAGAACACATCTTGGGCAGCAGACTCTATCTAAAGTTGAGTGCACAGGTGTGTTCTCAGGTGAGCAACAGCGCTGGTGTGCAGTTGAAAGATGCTCAGGGAACATTCTTGTTGTCCAGTCTGTGTTTCCTTTCCCTTTAAGCAGGCTCTGAGTAAAGAGGACTATTAAAGGGGCGCTGAGCCAAAGTCATCCCATTTCAGTTCTCAAGGCTTTACAGGTAAACATCTTAATTAAACACGAAAGGCGAACTCCCCATTTCTGCCTCGAGTGATTTCTTTCTCTTCGGGCATTAAACGCGTGTCAATCTCACTTGTCTGGCTTTACGGACGAACTGTCCTGTTGAGGACTGAATGTCATCACAGCTGCGTTCGTTGGATCCTCCGCCTGGTGCTTGGAGTCTTGTCGGCTCTTGGACGTCTATGACTAGAGCTAGAAATCCCACTGTGAAAAGTTATCCCCAGATCTCTGAGAAGAGAGACCCCATTCAGTGTTGGTTTGCACAGGAAGTCTGTTGTAATTGAGGGTGGCAGAGGGAGGGATCTCTTGCCATGAATATGCAACTTCCACCTGGCAGGTTGTGTAGAAAGGACAGCCTGTCCTATTTGAAAACCTTGGCAGTTCCTCTTGTTAGTAAGCCATTTCGCTCTTTCTTCTTACACTACCTCCATAACTTTGCTACCTTGATTCTTCTTTCCTTTTCTTGCTATTATATAGTATTTTTTTTCTTTATTTAAGCGGTCTTTCCAACCAAAGTCCAGGAAACGCTCCACTAGACTGTGATCTTTCCTCTCCCAAGTAGTAATAGAAACACTGGATTTCCATCTTTATTATAAGGCCTTCCAAGACCTCTCTTTCTTCCCTGATCTTCAATCATCCTCTTGCTCAATACTGAATGTCTCCAGTTCACCTTGACCCCTTTAACATAAAGGCATCAGAGAGATTTGCCTCCATTGGCGGAATCTGGTTTTCAACATCATGTACTAAAATTGACTTTAGCTTATAGATCACCATATATACAATCAATTACTCTCAAAAGAAAAAAAGATTAAGGTACACCCGGCGCCTCCTTCAATACCCTCTCCCTTTCATTTTAACTCTCTGACGATTGGCCATTAACCCTTTTAGGAAGGAACACCAGCTCAGCACTTCCATGCTCAATTATCTTTGACTCTCAATCCAAACTAAACCATTTACCGAGCAAGCAGGGAGGGAAATGCTAAAAGCAAAAGCTATTAAAGAATTATAGACTTAAGAAGCTACCCGGTACCTGTGAATTTGCTCTGTAGTCAAAGAACTTATAAAATTGTACACACATTAGGAGCGAAGTTCCCGCCCAGCATGCATTGATTTAATGGCCTAACACCCAGTCATGTAAAGTATGGACCTTGGTTCTTAGCGCACATTTGGTTGTTATCCTCTCTTCCTTAATAGGACAGGGTTTAACAGTGTGCTACTGTGCACACACAATAGCTGCTTTGCACGTATGCTTTTATCTGTGAGGAAATTATTCTCTTCGGCAAGAGATTAAAATAAATGCATAACAGCTTGTCAGAATCGCTAATCCCAGTAAACTCTGAGAAAATTTGAGTCTTTAAAAAAGTCATCTCAGACTTTGACCTCAAATATCAACACTAATAAAATTTATTTTTTCCTGAAATGGACAATGGGGAAAAAAATGTGGCAGATGTTTCCTTGTGCTCACACACACACACACACACACACACACACACACACACACACACGGGTGCCAGGTTGGTGCTGGCAGAAGCCAGTTATATGCATTTCTGCTTGATGTGATTCCAGATAGAGATGAATTTCTGTGTGTTTTAAGTCAAGCCAGGAAGGACGTCAGGTTGATGTTTTGAGTCGGGTGGGCAAAGGATGGAAGGTGGATGGGTGCAGGCTGTTTCTGTGGCAAAGGGTCTCTGCGAATGTGAGGGCTGGTATTGGGGCCACCTCTGTGCTGTGGCTTTGGGTGAGGTTTTATGGGATTGAGAGTGAGGAAGAGGAACAAGATTCTTGGTTACAAGGCGTGTGTGCTAGAACCCTGTTCTCTGGTGACCTTGACTGCTGCTATCTCTTCCTCCCCTTCCTCCTCCTCTTTCTTCTCATCTTTCATCTTCTCTTCCCTCCCCCCCCCCAACCCCGAAAGTCTCACAGGACTTGTGAATTTGTCGAATAATGTTGGAAGTCATCACATTTTTCCTACTTAATTTCTTGCTCCCATCCTACTTGTTCTTTTTGACTTTAGTTATTGTCTTTGGGCCTGGGAGTCCAAAGGAATCTCCAGCCAGGAGTTTCCACTGACAAATTGGAGCCCCAGCTGTAAAGTCTGCCCGAAGAATGAGGAATTATGCCCTAAATGTATCGCCAGTCCTTGACACACATTTTTCTAATAACTCAGATTATTCCCCTCTAGTCTTTCTTCCTGATGACGCTTGGTCCTGCGTTCTTTCAGAAGCCCTTGTGATATTGTGGCTTCATACAAAAGGAATTCTGTGCATACATGTGTGTGCACATGCATGTGTATGTGTATGTGTATGTGTGTGCATGTGTTGTACATGTGCCTGGAGGTCAATATTGAGGGTCTTCTATTTCTCTCCAGATTATTTTGTGAGACAGGGTTTCTCCCTGTTTTGTCTAGACTGGCTGGCTAGTGAGCCCCAGGACCTGTCTGCCTCTGCTCTCCCATTGCTGGGATTACAGCCTAAGTTTTATGTGGGTGCTAAAGATCCAGACTCAGTTCTTCATGTTTCATAGCGAGCATCCTGACACTAAGCCTGACTCCCTACCCACACAAAGGGAACCAGTTGGTGCCAAGCTACATCTTGACGTCCGCTTGGAAGAGAGCATGCCCTATTTAAAACCCCAAATTCTGAAGGGACGGGCATCAAGGTAGCTCTCAGATCCCTCTCAGAGCCACACAGGATAATAAAATGTTTGAGAGCTGAATGTGACCTCAGAGAAGCAATCACTAGCAATCACCTTGTAGAAGAAACCGAGGTCTCTGTTTGCTCAAAGGCCCAGCATCTACTACCTGAGGTTCTTCTACCATCAAATGTACACGAGTTCAAGGGTCAACAAACCCCAGTACTACTTTTACAAAGTTTGCATTAACATTTTATCCTGAATTCTGTTTCCATTTTGGTGTAACTGTGAGTATTGGTGTTAAAGGTCAGTGACGGGGGCAATGGGGGTAGGGAGTAGGGTTGCAAGAAGAGTGTGCTGACCAGAACAAGTACATGGAGTCATGCAAATGCATTCCAGTCCTTTTTACAACAAAAAATTATTTGTACTCTTTTTAAGTGTGTGTGTGTGTGTGTGTGTGTGTTTAAGTGTGCCTAGGTATGTGCATAAGACAGCAGGTGCCTGCAGAGGCCAGAGGTGTCCAGTCCCCTGGAGCTGGAATTATAGATGATTATGTACCATCTGACATGGGTGCTGAGAACCAAACTCTGGTCCTTGGAAAAGCAATAGCTGACATATCTCTCCAGCCCCACTATATATATTATATATATAAAATATATATAATATATATTATATATAAAATATATAATTTTTATCTAAAGTAACTTATCTGACTGTGACTGAGGATCTAAACCAGTCCCTACCTCTAATACCATATGTGTACAGCCATTGTAGTAGCACCCCCCTACTATTCTAGTCCAATCATCATCTATATAATAGTGTGCATTGCTAGCCAGGACTTTGATTCAGCAGGTTTTTTTTTTTTTGAGGGGACCGAGGGTTTATTTCTTTAGCAGGTTCTCAGATGCTGCTGCTGTTGCTGTTGCTAATGCAGGGCCATTCTTTGAGATCTACTCTTTACCTAAACAACTTTCCTCCAAAACTCAGCTCAGAAGCATCCTAGACCCTTCTTTGGGAATGGGTGGACACTCATTGGTTCTGACATCTGACAGGGAGATTAGCCAGTAAGTAAAGAAGAAAAGAATATAGAAGCTATTAGGAGTAGAAAAGAGAGGAAGGGGAGGGGGAGGAAAGAAGAGGGGAAGCAGGTGAGAAGACAGGAGGAAAGGGGAGAAGAGGGGAGGGGAGGGGAAGAGAGAAGAGCAATGGGTGAAAAGGAAAGAGAAGAGCAGGAGACAAGACACAGACTAGATGACATCAGTTTGTTCATTAAGGGTCTCAACTCTTCTAATTGTGTGCTTTTTAATACTTGTTTTATATGTATTTAGATTGTGAGTGTGTGTGTCTGTGTGTGTGCTCAAGTGCATGTGGGTACATGTGCACATGTGTGCACTTGCCTTTGAAGATCAGAGGTTGGTCTCCACTGTGTTCTCTATTGCTCTTCAACGTGTGTGTGTGTGTGTGTGTGTTTTTCCAAAACAGAGTTTCTCTGTGTAGCTTTGGAGCCTGTCCTGGAACTCGCTTTTTAGACCAGGCTGGCCTTGAACTCACAGAGATCAACCTGCCTCTGCCTCCCGAGTGAGCCACCTGGCTTCATATTAGGGTTTTTGAGATGAGGTGGCTCTCTGAGCGTGGAGCTCTCCAATTGGCTGACAACTGCAGTAAGCTTCCTGCATCTGCTTTTTTTCTGCTCTCCTCTTAGTCCTAGGGTTACAGCAGCAGACCGCCATGCCTGGCTTTCAGGTAGGTGCTAAGGATCCAAATGCAGATCTCATGCTTGTGCAGGGGGCACGTTTCCCATTGTTCCATTGATTTTCCCGTTTGATTAAGTTATCAGCTCCTTTTATATTTTTCCATGTAACTTTTAGGAAATCTTGTTTTATTACTACAAAGAGGAAACATTTTCCAAGGGTGGAAACAACAGTGCAATGATGTTTTGGCTTTTTTTTTTCTTTCCTCTCTATGCTTCACACCACATCAGATGCTGCTGCATACAACGTCACTAAACGCCTCAGTGCCTTTAATGAAACGAGCAAGCTGAGATGTGGGGAGGAGAAACCTATCCTCCAGAGGAAGCGTGTGAAAGAGGGGGAAACAAACCCAGCCGAAGCCGCCATATGTCCAGAGACGATTCTGCCGTACGCCATGTGGTGGCGAGGATAAGCTCTGGCTGCCAATTTTTACACAGAAAAGCATGAAATTGATTTCAGATAAAGATTGATCTAGGAGTGTAGAAGGGACGAAATGATGGGCTTAACGCGGGGTACAAGGATGGTGGGGACTGCAAACGCTAGCTGGCAGATTCGTTGGCAGCAAACCGCCGAGCTCGGCTTCTCTCGCCGCCCAACAAGAGTTAGCGCAGCTAGCCCTTCTGGGAGCTCATCACTGTTTCCCAGGCAGAACTTATCCGGAGAGTTTGTAAATTGAGGGGGAGGGGAGTAAGCCTCGCCAATGTGCTTTCTGAAATGCATGGGATTTTAAGTTATCTTTTCTCTTGTTCCCACTGTTTATTGCAAGGCATCATCCATCTTGGGCAAGGGCGGTGATTTCCAGTGACAGCTAAAAATACACGTGAAAAAAAAGTAAATAGGAAAAGTACTTAATGCTCGCGGGAAATCAATGAAAGCAGGACAATTTCATGTCTTGGAAGGAACAGACGCAATTCACTCTAAACTCAGACAAATGAGTTTATCTAAGGAAAATCACAAGCAAACGGCAAAAAAGCCTGATATTGTTTATTTCTTTGGGACTGGACAGATTATTCTCTACAAACAAGTTAAACCTGCCCTTAGTAAGAAGTGAGGTCACTTGGCCCCATTTCCTTGGCTCAGAGGTCAGTGTTGGATGTCACTCTCTACCTCGCTGTGACCATCAGAGTCAGGATTTGGGAATAGACTATTCTTTGTGATAAATGGTTTTAAAGGCCTCTTGGGTTCTGGGTTTTCTGAATAAGGCAAAGCATGAGAGGAATGTAGTTAGGTTTGGAAAGAGCGGATATAATGGCAAATCCATGTTGTTCTATTTTTTCATTCCCATCTGAGGGTGCTGTCTGCAGGGTCCCACCGCAGTTTCTGAAGTTGTAGGCACCACTACTTGAGCTTTTGTTCTTTGTCTTTTGTGATTAGGTGGAAAGATGTGAACATGGATCATTACAATGGGCTTTAACATCCGTTTACCTCGATTCCAGAAATTCTCCCTTCTTTAGAAATATCTCTTCTATCTTCTTCAAAATAAGCACACAACTTTCACAAACATCTTGCCTAGGACTGGAGCTAATTTACAAATGTGGCTGTAGACGGGCCTTGGTAAACAGATTCAGGCTACCTGCCATCTACAGGACCACAAATTAAGCATTTTGTGTAAGCCACATGAAAAGCGTTCCAAAGGAGCCGGGCATGAGAATTCAGGGTTCTCATTCCTAACGGCACTGTGAAGCTCGTCTCCAGTGCAGAATTAATTGCCTCTTCATTTTTTAACTAACCCTGTGGACAGCACATAATTTACTAGAGGAAAAATGCTAATTTTTGGCAGTAAACATCAGTTATTAATGCAGACTCATAAACCTAGGAAATAGTGTTAACTGTTTTTTTTTATTCAGTTTACCATATAATGTAAACACTTGCCAGCCAGAATGTCATTGTTAGCCTTAGTTTATAATACATAATCCTTGCAAAGGCAGTTTGTTTCTATTTACCTTTTTAAATCATTGGGCATTGTGGTTTGTGAGACATTAAATTTAAGTTATAAATGAGAAAAAACAGTGACTATGCATGCAAAAATCCTCATGTGAAACCCTATCAAACAAAACTCACCATCACATAAACTGAGTAAGCAGGATCAATTCCTGAGAAGAAAGATGCTTCAACATTGGACCCCAATCAGTGTAGTAGGCCACAGTAACAGGATGAAGGACCAACCAAGATGAGGAAGAGGTCTGATGAAACTCAGTGCAAATTCATATTTTAAGTGTGTAACAGACTAGCAAAGGAAAATCGCCTCCACAAAATAAGAAATGTAAAGGAAAAGCTCTGAGTGGAGATTGCTCACGATGGCTAGAAAGGATTCTTTTCCTGAAAGCTGGGGAGTAAGCCAAGGATAACCAACACGGTACTGGAAGACCTGACCAGAGGGATTAGGCAGGTCAGAAGCAAAAATGTATATTGGGACTAACATGTTAATTCAGTAAAGTAGCGGGACTCAAAATCAGAATACAAAAATCAGTTGTGTTTCTAAATGTTCACAACAAACCATTTGAAGAGAATATTGGGACAGCCTCATCAACAGTAACATTAAAGAGAGTGGGATATTTAGAAATAAAACTTAATGCCAAAAACTTACACACTGGAAATGGAAAACTACCAGTGAAAGACATTACAGAAAACGTGAGCAGACGGAAAGCTGTTTTGTGTCCGTGGATTTTAAAACTTAATGTTGTTGAAATTTTCCATGCTACCCAAAGTGATCTACATATTGAAAGAAATTCCTGTCAATTTTCCAACGATACATTTACAAAATGGAAAATGAGCTGAGTGGTGGTGGCGCACGCCTTTAATCCAAGCACTCAGGAGGCAGAGGCAGGTGGATCTCTGTGAGTTTGAGACCAGCCTGGTCTACAAGAACTAATTCCAGGAGAGGCTCCAAGGCTACAGAGAAACCCTGTCTCAAAAAAAAAAAAAAAAAAAAAAAAAAAAAAAAAAAGGAAAAAGATTTTAAAATTCACATGAAGTCACAGAAAACCTCAAATAGCCAAATAAATCTCATAAAGGAAGAACTGTGCTGAAAGCATCAAATTTCCTGTTTTCAAAACACATTAAAAAGTGGCAGTAATTAAAACTATAATACCAACAGGAAAACACACTTGTAGACCAAAGGAATCAAGTAAGGAATACGGAGACACGCCTATGCATAGAACAGGTAATCCAATAAGGCTGAGAAGAACCCACAATCAGTTACCCCAATTTTCACCAGTAAACAACGTAACCGGACAATTGTACCATAGATAAAACAATTCAAAATGTTTCAAAGACATAAACCTAAGACCTGAAGCTGTGAAGCTCTTGGAAGAAATGTCTTATGGCATTGATCTTGGCTGTAATTGCCTGGTAATCATATTGGAAAGAAGACAGCAAAAACAAAAAAATAGGTTAAGTGGGAACATGTCAAATCTAAAACTTTCTGTACAGCGAACGACAAAGATTAAGATGGCTGACAGGGTGGAAGAAAATATTAGCAGTATGTATATCAGCTAAGGGGCTGCCTGCCGAAATAGAAGAGACTGCTTGTAACTCAATAGCAAGTAGAACCTGTTTAACCCAGCGTCAAAACAGCAACAACATTGATTAAAATACAAATCATGACTTTGGAGAAACATTTCTATAAAGAAGATACAACTGCCCAGCAGTATTCTGGTTTCCCTTCAGGTTGTTTAGATTGGCTTTTAAAAAAAAATGGCTGAGAAATACACAAAAGATAGTCTATGTCAGAAATCAAATACTGATAATGTCTCGCCTATTAGGATTATCAAAAACCCAGAGGACATCTGTCTTTGTGATTGGAACAAAGAGACACTGGGATTGTTATACAATGGGAAAATGTAGCCCCTATAAAAACAACATGAGGGGGGGGTCACTAAAAAATTAAAACAGCAGAGCGATTATATGATCTTTCAACTCTACTTCTGAATATCTATCCAAAATTTGAACTGGGATTCTAGAAAGTATTAATATTCCCAGTTCACTGCAGCACATGTGTGAGAGCTAAGCCGTAGAAACAGGCTAATTTTCCTATTGGCAGATGGATGGATATTTAAACTTTAAGAAAAGCAAATTGTATAACATGTGGTAAAATGGATGAGTCTGGAGGACAATACAATAAATAAAACAGGTCAGTCCCGGAAAGACAGATATAACATGGGTTGTTTATAGCATGGTATCTAAAACACTCAAATTCTCAGAAACAGAGCAAACGGTAGCTTCCAGGAACTAGGAACTGGGGCATGAGGGAGTTGCTAAACAGTAAACATACAACTTCAGCCATACACTATAACTCAGCTGGAGAGGTGCACGGAACAGCATTGTGCACAGTCAGCAGTACTACACTGCACACGGACAGGGTATCAAGGGAGGAAATCACATGTGAAGCCATAATAAAATGTTCTTTTTCAAGAAAGACAAACAACAAAACAAGTAGCCTGTATAGCGAAACAACAATTATCTTGTATCTCAAAGTCTTGAGTAAAATATTAGAACACAGTATAGGGGCCCACCTCTTAAAAATTCTCATAATTCAATCTAGCGCTACAGTATTAACACATCCACGCACTTGACACAGAAGAACTGCAGACCCCTGTGCATGGAAGAGCCCTGGGAAGCATCCGTGAGGAAGTTTCAAAGGCTGGTACTTTTCACAGGAGTAGCGGACACTCGCCAGTTCCATGCCCCTGACCTGGGATCTGGGTGATGATGACTCTTACCCCATTTTCCAGATGAGGAAACCAGGACAGTGAGGGAACGGTAAACAGTTCATCGCGAGGCCATCTTGCTTCAGTCTGAGTTATCTCGCCTGTCTGCTGTGAGCCGGCCTCTGGCAGACTCCAGAAGTACCTTGATGCTTCCGAAACTGCATCTAGTGTAGTGATCCTTTAGTATTGTTTGTAAGTGAAGGTCTTCAGAATCGTGAGCACATTTGGCAGGTGAGGACCCTCAGAGGTACAAACACCATGGCCTGGAGGATCAAGCCCTGGCCCCGATCTGCTTTTTTTTTTTTTTCCCCCACCCTCAGTCTTTGACTCATGTGTTGATTAAACTGTCATCCAGTTCAGGAGGAAGAAAACGCATGCAGGAGAAAGATTGTTATGCTAAGCTTTGGTGCTAGGGGACTGTGCACTGTAAGTCCTGCTGAAACAATTACAGGCGAGGCATTGGTTGATGGACAAAATTTCCACTTAATAAAACATCTAAGCATTAGGAAAAACAGTCTTTTTCCTCTAACATTTAATTGTTGCTTTTATGTATATGGGTTAATATGCAAGCATTAAACGAACCCTTTCGTAGAGTCTGTGGTGTGTAACTGGGATACAGAAGCTGCAGTACCAGCAAGAGGAATGATTAACTTAAACATTAGCTAATGCCTTGTCTTTATTTAGCATTTGCTGTTTAATCAGTATACTTTACAAAAATTACAAATAATCCAATGGGTCACTGAAGAGACTTTCACTTTCGCCATGTTTCTTGATCTTTCTTTTTCTCCTCTTTCTCTGTGGCTCTTGGCACTTTAATGGGGGAGGTAGGCTCATTCCTGCTCTCTTCTAATGAGCTTTGATTGTACAGTGTAAGGAAACCTGGGGTCTGGAGAGGGCATTCATGTTGGATCCTAAGAGCCCCGGCATTTGTACTGTTGACTCCACAATCTTTTATCATATAACAAAGGGCACAATTGCACAAAATGCACTATCTATACAAAATACCTGTAACTGTTTTGTTAACCCAAGAGCTGACCTCTTTACGTGGAGTTTCAGGCTTAAAACCAGATCAAAGGGCGCAGTTGGGGCTCCGTCTACACAGTGACCTCCTCGCCACCTCTGAGCTCCCTGTGGGAGACACTGGGTGTTTTATCTTTGCTATCTCATCCCCAGAAAGCTCCTGACAGAGTTTAAGGACGAAACACCTGATCACGAGGCCCTGTGAGATGATGCGGGCGTCACACCTGAGCTAGGGAAGGGGCCCTTGGCACCTGCGGTGTGCCATCTTTTGAGGAGTTAGGGTGAGTTGCTGCAAAGGATGCCGCACAGGACACGTTCTTTTGTTGATGCTGAACCTCTGGCTGCTCTCCTGCTGCCTTAAAAGGAGAAAGATTCTTTGTAATGGAAAACAAGCAGGCTAGTGTCCTTCAGTATCTCTCATCTTTTAAAACTGTTAAAAATTGAGGAAAGTTTATCTAACATTTACCTGATTTAAAAATAATTTCAAATTTACAACAAAAGTACAAGAATAGTACAAGCTACTCCTGTTATATTTCACTCGGGTTCACCAGCTATGAATTCTTTTGTCTGTTTGTCTTGCCACCCTCCTCTTTCTGAAGTACATTTTTCCCCCTGAAACATCTGAGATTAGCTTCAGCCATGGTCTACATGTTTGTTGCTATGTGCTGCAGAATGTATTTACCAATATCATAACTTAATAAATTCAAGAGAGTCAGCGCTGATTTGAAATTCTCCATGAAAGACTGTCTGCTTGTTCATTGTGTTCTAGACGAGTTTTTCTCCTCTTCCAAAGACTGACCTGGATCACACACACCATTTGCTTATTCTTTCTCTCTTCTTAGCCTCCTTGCTTCTGACACAGCCCAAGTCTTCCTTCATCTTACACACCGCTGGCATTTTTGAGAGCCGCAATCCGTCGTGCCTTGCTGCATCCTCACGACCAAGCTAAGATTATACTTATCTGATAGGAATACTGCATTAAACGGTGCTGTCTTTCCCTCAGTGCCTCACAACAGGAGGCATGTTTAAAAAAAAAATCACCAAGTGATCACGTGATCATTTCATAGGTAGAAATTGTTCCATTCTCAACAAATACGGCCTTTATCAACAAGACCCTAAGCAGGAGGAAATACCAAATTACCCGGATGCTGGAATTTTATACATTAAACAGATTGCTTATAGATTTTGATTTCTATCTAGAAATTTTCATTTGTACGACATAATAACAGCCTAAAAATTATTTACTCCTGCTCTCAACTAAAGAAATCTCAGCATTTTGGGGGCGTGTGATGATGTGAAAGGAGACTCCTAATAATCATCTCAGTAACTTTATCCTGGGCGCGATGGTGCAGCCTAACCAGAAAACGAGGTCAAACAATGCTGGATCGAGAGCACAACCCTTCTCGCCTTTTCATGGATCGTTTTTCATTACACCGTAGCTAACTGCAAGCAAATATGAGTTTTTAAATGAAGAAGGAGTTGGCCTATGGCCACATGTATATAATGCACCCCAGCGACTCAAGACCTTCAGGGCAGATGCCCCTTGAAAAGAGAGTCCCTTTCGATTCGCTAGGTGTTGTAGTGTTAGCGCGAAGCAGTAGGTGGCGCTGTGAATATGCATTGATTTTTTTTTTATTATTATTATTATAAAATCTGGAAAGGCGAAGTAGTGTTCCTGAGATTTACTACGTGGCCCTTCTAAGTCAGTGGTTCTCAGTCTTCCTAATGCTGTGACCCTTTAATGCTGGTCCTCATGTTGTAGTGACCTCAACCATAGAATTATTTTGTTGCTACTTTGTAACTGTTCTTTTGCTACTGTTGTGAATTGTAATATAAACACCTGTGTTGTTGGATGGTCTTAGGTGATCCCTGTGAAAGGGATCGTTCCACTCCCAGAGGGTCACGACACACAGGCTGAGAACCTCTGTTCTCAGCAAAGGCAGATACTTGCTCCATTGAAGTCCTACTGACAAGAATATTCTTTTCCAACTTCTTAACAGCCTTCGTTGTAGATTTTTGTTGTCGTTTTTCTCCGTAATGCATCATCAGTGTAGCTTGGTGAACTTACCTCTAAGGCTAGCTACTTCCTTTGGCTTGGGGAAGACATGTCTTCACCCTTCAAGGAGTGATAGAGACTCAGAGGATTGAGGGTCTCTCTGAAAACCTTGTATGTTTCTTAGCCAAAGAAATGGATTTTGAAGAGTCATTTCATATTTTTTTACTTACTTATATGATGCTTAAACTTAAAAAAAAAAAAACACTTTTTTTCCCTAAAATTTGACTTAGTTTGAAATACTAGGTGGTGAATGTTTTACTTCTTAGGCCAAAATATCAAGAGGATAAGAGTGGTCTATATTTCATGTCACTTTTTATGGTTTTGGAATGAATAGGCAAGATGTGTGCCCCCCCCCCCTCTCTCTCTCACACACACACCCCTCAAAAACCTTACAAACAATGGCATCTTCAGACTCCTTAATGAATTCAGGCCTTGATTATTTGCACTGAGCGCAAACCTTTACTGGCTGATCAGCACCTTGAGGCACCCAACGTAAATTATGCAGATAGAATTATATTCTGTCTTTTTATTTTTTTTTAAAAAAAAACTTGAAGATATCATTAAAAGTATGTTTAACCAAACTCTTCAGATGAGAAAGAGCATAAATAATGAAATGGTATTCAAATTTGCTCCTTAAAATAAATGAGTTCTGTTTTCTATCTCAGACCAAGAGAAGTTATACATTCGAGAACCATGACATCATCTGAAATGCTGACATCTCTTACCCCCTCTTAACTAGCTGCTGTTCAAAGTGTGGCGAAAGTGCCAGGAGACTTGCTTTGTACTCTTATCAGTTGTTTAATAGCAAATGGCAGGGCATCTGTGAATCAAGGCTTTGATCTTGTACACCGACGGCTGTTGGCTCCAGCGCAAGAGACTTGGGGTACACAGAGCTGTCTCTGCAGACTCCAGGGGAAAAAGGCTGTTGATACACGGTCAATATTTGCATGATGCAATGATAATGCCTTCTTTATGGTAGGTATTTCTTTTACCAAAACACATAGGAAGCTTCCATTTCAAGAACGTGCTGTCGTTCTTGGAGATTCTCTTCCCCTCTTCGGCTCATACACGGCGTGTTTTCTTTCATCTTTCTGCTCCCCTTCCTGCATTCAGCATTTAACCACACATAAATGGAACACAATGAGTCACACACTTGAGGAGTTCATACTATTCTTTTTGAGATTGAAGTGCAAAGGAATTTGTTCAAGTTATCTTGCTGATAATTTATCAAAATCTTAAAGTCAGAATGTCCTGTTTGGGTTTTATGCACTTTAAATAATATTTTTAAAACAACTTTTGCTTTTACATTCTTCTCTATAATATTTAGCTAATTGACTTATAAACTTTGCCTTTTTTATATATGTTTGAAATTGACATGTACACATGTTGATGAAGTACAGAGTCATAAATCAACTCATGCACAGAGTGGGCAATGAGGAAGCCTGCTAAGTAACACAGCAATCTTCTTAGACATTTCTTGTTTCTGCGATGAGAAACTTAGGACTCCTCTCTTCTAGTCTTTATAAAATATGTAAGAAAGTGTTGTAACTGCCATCCTCTTGTGTTGTAGAGTGTTAGGACTTCTATATCATGGTAGTTTGGGTACCAACTGCTCAGTCTCTGTCTTTCCCCTCTCTTCTCTACCTTTCCTATTTTACAAAGAACTAATGCCTTTAAAAGTTAGTACATTTTGTTTATTTGTGTGTGTGTCCATATGTCATGGTGTGTATGTGTGTATGTGTGCATGTGTGTGTGTGTGTGCGTGTGTCTGTGTGTAGCTGAGAACAATTTGCAGAAGTTGGTCTCTTCTACTGTGACTCTAGGGACTGAACTCGGGTCATCAGGCTTGAGGACAAGCATCTTTACCAACTCAGCTCATCATCAGCCCTTCGCTGCCATTTTGATTATACTTTCCATATAGACTTCAGGTTAGTGTATCTTTTAACATCACTCAAAGGCTATATATAAGACTCATACTAGTATTTGAATGTAAGCTACAGAAAGTTATGTGAAGCTCCCATCAAAAGTTGAAAATTTCTCTTTCATTTTTCTTATTTCACATTATTTTAGAATTTTGGGCCTTTGCAATGATGATTTATATTCAGAGGGTAATTTTAGATGTAGCAAATATTTCCAATCATCTATTATTATCTAAGATGGTCTTCCCTTATGCAATCATTCTTCAACTTACGCTTTTAGTATATGAACGGCAGTAGATAGTGGTAAGAAACCAGACTGATATCTCATTCCACATCAATCAACACTTGGGGATGAGCCATCTGGGCCCAACACTGTGATATTTACTGGAAGAAATAAAAACAAATAAGACATAGTTCTTACCTCAGAAAGCATAGCCTTTGGGACGTGAACACTATTCCATCAAGTAAGCAGCTCACAGAAACATGGGGACTGTGAGAAAATTCTTTCTAATGTGTGTTCTGGGCAGATGAAAATGGGCTCGCTCTTTGTGCTGGAGTCTGACAGGCTTAGAGGAAGTGATGGCACAAGAAATGCTTTGTAAGGAACACCCAGACAAAGAAAGCAGTGTGAGGAAAAGAGGTAGGTGACAAGGGCATCTGGAGAAGCCGGCGTATTGAAATTTTATGAAAAACTGAAATACAAAATGGAAAGGAAATTGAGACGGGAAAGCCTGCAGAACTTGGCAGGCAACTAGATTATATGGAACCTTACAAATACTCTGAGGGTTTATCCTGAAATAATAAACAATACAGCATATCAAAACAGGAGGACTAGTCAGAGAAATCAAAGTGGCATCTCATCCCAGTTAGAATGGCTGCTATCAAAATTTGAAAAATAATAATTGGTGGTAAGGATGTGGGGGAAAAGGGAACTTTTATCTGCAGGTGGTGGGGGTGTAAATTTGTGCTGGTCCCATAGAAAACAGGATGGCGTTCCATCAGAAAACTAAAACAGAGCTGCCTAGGATCTACTGAGTGTACAGTCAAGAGAAATAGTCAGTTTATGTGTAAGGTAACTATATACTTTTGCTTATTGTTGTACTATTCAAGGTAAGTAGAGAGTCACCTTACCTATCAACAAATGAATGGATAAAGACAAGAAACTCTCACCAAGACAAAAGACTCCAGAGGCAATGATACACCACTGATAGTGTGGGGATACCCACAGAATATCCTGACAGAGATGGCAGAAAGAAACTGTAAGAATCCAGTCATTTGAGGGATCAATGCTGAACACATTTTACAATTTGAGCCTGTAAGGAGAAAGTCATTGGTTGAGTTTGCCCAGTGAGATCATACAGAATGAAGGAGAAGCACAAACACCAGCTTTGAAGGACCAAAGAGAAAGGAGGAAGCAAAGGAGGCTAAGAGTTAGGAGATAGGGAAAGGAAGGGAAGAATATTAGAAACCAAAGGAAGAACAGATGTTAAAAGGCATGGTCCCCAGAGTCAAGAACAAATGAGACATGCTCAGGAGAGATTTCACTACCTGAGACACTTAGGCCATTGCTAAAGATTCCCATCAGAAGAGTCTCATTTGGAATTTGAGTGGGTCGATGTAGTGAGAACTCTATTCAAAGACTAGGATTAAGCGACAGATGAAAAAGGAGTTATAGCGAATTCTTTCAACACTTACTGTAACGGTGAATGGCAGAGATAAAAGAAAAGAATTGTAATGTTGGGTATCAAAATGTGCTTTCAATATGAATAGTGGCATATGGTTCTTAGAGTGGGTAGTTCAACTTAAATCGTTCCTACTGTGCAGGGCTGGAAGAGTCATGCAAATTCACCAGAAGCCTTCCATTTTTTGGATTTTGACCTTTCCAGGGTTAACAATAAATGGTGAGCTATTGTCTTAGTCACTGCTCTATTGCTGTGAAGAGACACCATAACCAAGGAAACTCTCATAAGAGAAAGCATTTAATTGGGGCCTTGCTTACACTTTCAGGGGGTTAGTCCATCATTGTCACGATGGGTGAGCAAAGCAACATACACGGTGCTGTGGCTGAGATCTGTGTCCTGATTCATGGGCAGAGAGGAAGAGGAAAGACATGGAGCCTGGCATGGGTTGATGAAACCTGAAAGCCCGCCCCAGTGACACTCTTCCTCCAACAAGGCCACACCCCTTAATCCTTCTAATTCTCCAACAGTTCTACTCTGGCGACTAAGCATTCAAATACATAAGGCTGTGGGGGGACCATTTTCATTCATACCACCACAGATCTCTACATTGGGCAAGTCTCTGCCCCACCATTGCTGGGTGAACAACCAATACCCTCCAGTAGACTATGTTAGTAAGCTAAAATGTTCGGATGTTCAGTCCATTAGATGGGTTAAATACCAGTTTGGTGTTTAATATTTTCAGCTTAAAATGGGTTTATTGAAATGTATACCCCCTAAGTCAAGAAGTATCTGTGTAACGGATCGATTTACCCCCAAATGGTTGTTAAGCATTCATTTCTACAATTGCACAGAACAAGATTTAATTTTAAAACCCAGGATGCTGCAGGTGGACGTGCTTTCCAACTTGTGTTAATCTAGTGGGGGAAAAGAGTCCTCTTTAGTTTCCACTGCTGGATTTATTTTTTTTAAATACGGTTTAACAGACTGTGAGTCAGGTCTCCTAATCATTCTCCATAGCAAAACCCAGAGGACCACTGTGGAGTCATCTCTGTCTCCAGATGTAGGCACTTGCTGTACTCTGAGTGCTCCCTGTGTGTTTGGAAGGTCTGGAGTTACTTTGAAGGCTTCATGGCAGCCCGTTCAAGAAGCTCTCCATAATTCTGGAGAAAAGTGGGTCCCCTAGCAGCCTGTGCTGTTCCAAGGACAGTCCTTTAGTGAATCTCCCCTTGTCCAACCGTGCCCAGCATGAAAATCCCCCCAGAGCCCACTCTGCAGGTTGGAACCACTCTGTGCACGTCCTTCTGGTTCAGGCTGTGGTTCTTTCCCTTTGGTTTGTTCTTCATTGATACCCTCTCCTTTGATCATCTACTTTCTAGGATTTTTTTCTCCCCAGAGGCTTTAATCTGTCAGTTTGAAATATATATGTTTATTTGTATATATGTATATATATATATTAAGCTCAGGAACTCGATCTTTTAAAATATCTGTATTTTTTGAAGGTTGGGACCAGGAACGAAAGCACGTTTTGCCTGTTGTCTGGTTCCCTAAAGGAATACTGGTACAGTGGTTAACAGATAATTTGCATACAGCCAGAGTTATATTCAGAGAGCAGGCAGGCGTACAGCTGTGTGACAACTCAGCGCTAAGCTGCCACTCTTTATGCTTGAAAGAGTTTAATGACGAAAATGCTGTCTGTTTGGTGTCTAGTCGTGTGCTCTATAGGCATTGTTTTAAAGAAATGAGTTGGTATTCTACAGCACCAATTCAGTTTCTCTTCGCTGCTATCTCTCCCTCTGCCATTTTACACATAAAATCATTGTTTGCTGTCTGTGCTATTTACTTACTCTATCTTGGGGACAATTTATTTTTTTTAATTTGAGTAATTTCTAATAATTTTTTCCTAAGTGTGTTAGTCAATGACAATAATGCCTAGAAACCATAAAAGAAGATCAATTTTCTTAATTTTGTTTTTCTTTCCTTTTTTGAGTGGAGAGATGTCGTATACTTTTTTCCTGTCTTCTGGAATGAGCGTTTCGTGAAAGAAGTCACAGTGAGGCCGTATTAGACTGGCTTGTCTATCCAGCTCGCCCTAAGCAAAGACGTAGCCAGCATGGAAGCCCTGACACTCATCTAAGGCTTAGACTGATACATTGTACTAAGAGTTTACCATCTACTTGTTTGCCACCACTGTGGGCTGTGGAATGTAGTCTGTGTCATTGCCATCGTCCTTGCACCATTTCTGTACTGGTTGTGGGCGGGCTCTAGTTTCTCAGCCAGGGAACGGCTCCTTGGACCTCTCTCTCTCTGCCTCTCTCTCTCTGTCTCTGTCTCTGTCTCTCTCTGTCTCTCTCTCTGTCTCTCTCTCTCTGTCTCTCTCTCTCTCTGTCTCTCTCTCTCTCTGTCTCTCTCTCTCTCTGTCTCTCTCTCTCTCTCTCTCTCTGTTGTTGTTGTTGGTTTTTCGAGACAGGGTTTCTCTGTAGCTTTGGAGCCTATCCTGGAGCTAGCTCTTGTAGACCCAGTTGGCCTTGAACTCCCAGAGATCTGCCTGCCTCTGCCTCCCAAGTACTGGGATTAAAGGCGTGTACCACCACCGCCCGGCTCTTAGTCTCTTCACTTATTTGCTGATCTCATCTGTAAGTGCAGTAGAATTACAACGCACGATGCACAGTGACTCGGCAAACAATCACGGTGAAATCGTTCCTTACCGCGACACCTCATACCTTAATAAAATAAGCTTCTAACAATAGCAATGCTTTTCTCTCAGTTTCAGGAATCTTTAGAAGTACGCTCTCTTATTTAGGAATCTTCAGAAGTACACTGTCTTATTTAGGGATGCTTGATGCCAGCTTTCAGCTCCTCTTTCTTCCTCTTGGTTCCCATGATGCTTCTGAGCATCCCCCCCCCCCCCCCAGGACAGGATGTGATGTAATGGGTAGAAGTTAATTCATTCTCACCCTAGTTTGTAAGCTAAGAAAGTTTGCAGGAGAACAAGTCGGGCTGTCTGCCAAAACGGTTTTTTTATGTGGTGTTTTTCTGTGATTCAAGGGGAAGCAATTTCACATGTAGCTTTTCCTCCAGTCATAGCATCTTTGGTGGTGGTTCCTTCATTTGCTACCAAGAGTTAACATTCTTTCAGCTATATGTCACCGTTTCTGAGACAAGCATGCCTGCGGGGCTGGAAATGTTGCTTAGAATTTCATTTTTAAAAGAAAGCCTACCTCGCTGTTTGTCTTTGCTTTGATTTAAATCAACAGTAATTTGTTAAGGCTTTAGAATGCAATTTACTCCTGTCCAGTTTCCAAGAAAGGGTGAACCTTACAATGAGATGAATTAGGAAGGCAAACCGTAATCAAACACTGCAGAGAGCTGGGCAGACCCAGTGAATGCTAAGGGTGCCACAAACAGACCAGACCCTGCTTGGAAAACGCTGTGTGAGGGAGGAGGAGCCCCCCCTCATGCCACATGGTTCTGTGCATGAATGGGATTTTCCCCAAAGCATCACCAAATTGATACTGTATTTTTTTTTTTTTCTGGGACTTAAGCAAAGACGAGAACTCTTTGAAAAAGGCTGTTCCAAACCCATGTCTTTGCTCAAGGTCTGCCTGAGGATATCTGATCCATCTAATAAAGATGTGGAATCAGAAGCAATTCCATGTCTTTCTCAGCTCCAGCTAAGAAAGTCTCCCTTGAAGGGGTGGCGGTGCAGAACGCGGGATCTGGTACAAGACAGCACAGCCCCGTGGGCAGACACTGCTACTGACTATGGCCTTGGATGAGTCCTTGAACTTCGGTTTTTCCTTAACTATGAGGATAAAAATACCTTGGTATTGATGCTAGAACGAAGTGTGATAATGTGGGCAGAGTGTAGAGCATGCTGCCTGGCTCGCTGCAGATGCTCAATAAACACTGGCAGTCGCTAATATTGCCGTTATTATTTTTGGATGGGGTTACAGGTAGCTCAATATAGCCTTGAACTTGCTGTGTAGCTAAGGCTGACCCGAATTCTTGACCCTCCTGCCTCCGCCTTCAGAGTGCTCAGTTTGTAGCCGCCGCCGCAATCCCCAGTGCTCCTACTATTATTGCTAAAACAATAACAAGGCAAACATTGTCTCTCCACTCAATAAATGCCTGTTGTGTGTTTAGTATATGCTAAACTGGCCAAGTTCTTGAAATTAAAAAAAAAAAAAAACCCCTTATTCAGTAACCAAGATCAGAACGTCCATCTCTAGTTGTTAATGATGGCAGGTTCTGGTTCCTGACTTTAAATTTTTGTTGTTGGGGGCAGGTTCACTGGTTCATTTTCATTTTTGTGTATTGTTGTTGTTTAGATTTATAGGTGGAATGCATCTTCAAAGTGCCTTGGTAGTCGCCAGTCTTATCCCCTGTTAGAGCTGCCTGCCTTATCCCAAGGACCTGGGTACTGAGAGGAAGCAGCGGGGCCGGTCAGTGGCCCTGAGACCCACTTGGTACGAATGCCTCTGTGTATGTCACGTTCCTAGGAAGCGTACCTCATACACCTCACACCGTCACAGGCATCTTCTCATGTGATGCTCACTGGTCATTTACGAGGATGTTGGTTTTATGCCCATTTCATGGATGCTGGAGGGACCACACAAGAGAAGTTACAAATTAAGGAGAATGGTACCTGTCTTCCCGGCTTGCAGTAAGGAATGACAGGCTATAGACTTAATGTGTTGAGGAGGGAAAATAGCACAAAGATTCAGTCCTTTGGATTCAGATTCCAGGTTTCCTCTTTCTTGGCTGAATGGTCTTAGATGAGTTACTACACGTCTCTAGGCTGAGTTCATCACCCACAAAACAGACTTTTAATTCTCTTTGCTTATTTGTTTTCCTCAAGACAGGGTCTCTCTCTGTAGCCCTGGCTGTCCTGAAATTCACAGAGATCTACCTGCCTCTGCCTCCTGAGTGCTAGGATTAAAGGTGTGTGCCACCACTGCCTGATGCCGCCCAATGACTTTAATTCTTTAACGACAAAATTTTAGTGTTTCACTCAGGTAGGCAGGTCAGCTCCAACATTTTTTAGACTCAAAGGTTAGTGCATTTTAGTTATGTTTAGTGGATAACTATGGCATTTGACTGTTTTCTCAAATTAGTAAACTCCAGGAATCAGGCTTGTAAACAGGGCCAGTATTTAAAACACCGCTGCTACAATGTTTTCTCATACAAGCATTGTTACCATGGATAAATTCCTAGGAAGTGGCTCTACCTCTGCCCAGCATGGAGTCCCCCTTACAGTTCTGTTTGCTGCTGTACCTCTGGCAGCTTGGAGTCTGAGCATACACACCAACGTCTACCTTCCTGGAAAATGCTCTTTGAAGCAAGGTAGACTGTGGGCCGGGGAATTGTCTAAGCTTTCTATTAATCTCTAAAGATGAGAGGTAATCCCTTCACAAATACGGGGATGGGGGCTTCTCTGCAGATGGCAAACAATAAACAATAAGGTTGTTTTTTATTTATTATTATTAAATCCCGACTCTTTCAGTCCTCCTGTGTATAGCCCTCAGCAATAACCTAGCCCCGGCTTCCTCTCTGAAGGATTTAAATGGAATGACCTTAATTCTTGCTTTGTTTGCACTCTATCTCCTAAGGGGCTGCAATGAAGTCCAAGACAAACAGTAGATTAGCAGTGGTTCCTTTTATATGGATGATTAGTTTCTAAAATATGCTGAAAAGAAACAAAACCAACCGGGGGTTGGGGGTGGGCGGGGGGATGAAGATGTGGAGTGGCAGTAAGGCAGAAGCTTTTGTTGGGGAGTTTGAAACAGCCCCTTCCTTTCTATTGGTCACAGGTACCAAGTTTCTGATACAGTGTTTCCTTTGTGTGAAGGCTTCATCAGGCTAGAATATATGGTATTAAGGGGGGGATTGGTAAGTGTTGCTAAACAAATATTATTTCACTGCCTAATTGGGGGCTAAGAGGAGAGTAGACTGGGGATGTATTCAGAAAACATTTGCTCGTGGCTCATCCGCCACTTTCGTACAGTAGCGTCTATCAAGTGGCCGCCGGTCTCCAAATCAGAATTCCAAGGATGCTGTCGTGTGGAGTCATTAAGAGGGGCACAGCTTCTTAGAATCTCCTTCAGTCCCTCTGGATTTAAAGGAATTTGCAGGGAAACTTCCAAGACACCTTAGCTCTATCCAAATGAGAGCCGGAGCATTATAGTTTCGCAGGGCTGAACGTGCATCTCTGGAAAGGGAAAAAAATTGTATAAAGCAACAGAGGAAAATGTCTGTGCATTAGCTTCTATTTCCTTTAAGGGATGGGAGAGTGCTCCTGAGATTGTTCCATTCAATTTAAAGTTAAATACAAATGTGAAAGGCTGGGAGACGTTAATAAGATGATCCACCTGCTTATAATAATAGGATAATTCACATCTCTATTGTCAAAGCGGTAAGGCTCCTGACCAGGTCAGTCATTAAACTCAATGTGTTTCATTCTTTGGGGCCATTTCACTTAGATTCCCAGCACCACTTGTCTGCCCTTCTTTTCCACTGTGCACCTATCTTTCAAATTTAGTTCCATTAGGTGGACGCTTGCATCATTATGAGGCCTGATTCCATCATTTTCAAAGTGCCAAGCCATTTAAATACAGTACGGCCCTTGGCCATATTTAGTCCAAACATTTACACACATCCACGCTCATTCTTATCTTTTTAAATAGGATGCAGGGCTTATTTTTAAATTACCTCCTCATTCACACTCCATAAAAGCATCAAGAGACACCATCCAGAGGATTTTAATTCTGGTCCTCAGGTGCTGCTTCCAGTTCCTGGGATTGCCATTAAATCCCAGCTCCAGCAGAATTCTTGGCTTGACAGTCTCATGTCAAGGCCAGAAAGACAAGACAGAAACAGCCATCTTCATCTTTCCAAGAATGATACTATGTGGCGGGGCACAGAGGCTCTTGCTTTCTCTGTGTATACTTAACTCATGGTGTTTTTAGATAAGGAGCTCACCCCCCCCCCCACAAAGTAACCTCCATAAGAAACTGGGGTGTTTAAAATGAGCCCAGTGCTTACTGAAATCTGAGGCATGAGTGATTTATTTCTGGTGCCGATTAAATATGCATTTATTTGGGAAGGCATCCGCTAATATAATGGTCCTTGTGGTGATCTGAGTAATGTGCCTCACCCTAGAGTAGCCTACCAATTCAGGAAAGCCTAGGCTTTCCTTGGACCCTTGGCAAACCTGCTCTACAAATTCCTTTCCCTTTCTACAAGAGTCCTCTTCTATTAGGTCTCTCTAGCCTCTGTCATTCATTTGCCTCCTAGGACAAGGTTCCCTGAAGACACCAAAGTCTGAACCCTTTTGCTTCCCCTCCTATGCAGAGACGGGCACCATGAAATCTCCCTCCTCGGTTTTAAAGGATGTGGACCAAAATGTTTCTTACGCTTTTTTTCCTTAACTAAACAGACTCCACTCTCCTCTGGGCCTAAGCCTGCCCTGTCTCACTGTGTACAGGGAAAAGAAAGAGAGAGAGAGAAAAAAAGAAAAAGCCAATGCAGTAGGGCCTACAGCTGAGTGTGTGTAGAATCCTCAAATGATCACAACCGTGTGATTGTCCTGGGTACACTTCTTTGATAGGCCTGCCATTTGTCCCCACTCACCTAGAGAGCGTGTGGATAGCCTGAGAGGTTTGTGTGCGTGCGTGCGTTTTAACAAATTTTCAAAAGTTGCCATGGGGAGAGACTAGCGAGAAAGCTCTTCACAAAAGAAAATTATTTCCACGGCATCATCACAAGGAAAACGCCCGTGCAATAGATATCTCTGAAGGTCGACTGCAATCGGAACTAATTGGGAGGTTTGCTCCCCTCCTGTAATGGGCCTTGGAGAAGTGATCTGTAGCCAAACACTTCCTGCCACGAGTGGTTTGGACACCCTCTAAGCCAAAGGGAAGGCTTCTCTAAGCCGCCACTTGCTCAAGTCCCCGAGGGGGTCACCACCTGCCTTCTCCTATTCTCAGCTCTGGTCACTGGGTAGATTGTGCTCCAAAAAATTATCTTTTGTCTTCAGGACATCACTCTCTCCCCACCCCAGTGTTAATAGGAAAAAAGGAGCTGGAGGCAAGAAGCCCATCTTGACTCCTCAAGATCACAGCCAAAGAACAGCATAGGCTGCGACTGAAATCAACGCCAATCTTGGTGAAGATACTCCATTAAGCCAACAACAGACAACAAGCTTGGGAATGTTTTGTATGATGATGAAATTGGCCGGAGCCCCTGTGCTGCAGGGAGGAAGGGAGCACGATCCGGGAAGTGCTGGCACGGCTCTTTGAAGTGTGTCTGTTGTGATTGCCAGCCGCTTTCCTCAGATCCTTGCCGAATATTATGCCATTAAACAGTGTGAAAGAAAATCAAAATATATGTTTACCGGGTACTAAATAGTAAGTGCCTTTCAAATGCTCTTTAATGGACAGACTTTAAAGTCCTTGTAGAGCACCCTCACAATCCAAGAGCAGCGTGTGTCTCTCCGGAAACCACCTCGAGGGGCTGAAGGAGTACTGGCTGTGAATTGCCTACGCCCTGCGCCCTGCGACTCTGGTCCCTTAAAGGCATCTGTAGAGAGCTGAAAGGCTTTCAGGCATGCGTGTCGGTCTGTAGTTTTAATAGAAAAATTGGTGATCTCTCAGCCACATTTTCTCAGAAACCGAGTGACACGACACTCAAAGTGGAGTTTAACATAATGACAGGCATACTTCCTGGAGGGATTCAGGGAAGGAATGTATGCTTGCCAAGGAGGTTCTGTGGGTTTATATATTTAATCAGGGACTCACCATACACAAGAACTTGTGGTGCAGAATCCAGAAACGATCAAATCCATGGATACGTTAAAGTGCAGTTTCGGAGCGTCTCTGAACATGCCGCACTAAAGACACTAAAGAACTCACAGGAAGAGCAGGACTAAAGCGGGACGGAACCATTGTGAACCTCAGTATCTGGCAGAATCAGAATTAGTAGCATAAAAAAAAATGACCTAGTTGGAATTAAGGGATGAATGCAAAACTGTCTAGGAAAACCTAAAATTGAATCCATGTCTCCTATCTTCTTGGGTGAAAGCACAAATGCTAATAGTATACCTTTAAGGGAACCGCAAATAGAAAAACGCATGGGAATAGCCTTTTTATTTTTGGCGTAAAAAGGCGAGACAAAAGCATAAAACTTAACACTGCTACTGTTATGTTAAAACCAGATCTTTAGCCTAGAAGGAACTCAAGATATTTAAAAGTCAGATGACAAATTGGGAAAAATATTTGCAACTCATAATACAATCAAATGTATAATTTCTAAAATATAAAAATTAGCACTCCTCAAGAAATAAAAATAAAATATTTATAAAAAGGCTTAACATAAAAATTGACTCCTCAGGCCATAAAGCGACATTTGACGTCACTAGCAACAGAACTGAAATTAAAATGATGACACAATATTGTTTCTTTCTATCTGATCAGCACGTTCCGAGAGTTTAACTTATCCTTTGATGGCAAGGAATGAGAAAGCAGGTCCTTTCTCCATCGTTGATGGGGTGGGAATTGGAACGAACCTTCACAGAAGGGAATTGAACAATTTTCATCAAAATTACAAATGCAAATATACTCTTTAACCCAGAAATTTCAGTTCCGGGATTTTATCTTTCACATATTTTTGCATATATAAGACCCAAAATTTACACGTGTTTATTTGAGAAGGGGAATCTGGATAGCAGCCCAAATGTCCATCAAAAGGGATTTACTGAGTAAGCTACAGTGCACCCAGACAGTGGAATATTATGCTGCTGTAGAAAGAAGAAACAGAAGCAGAAAGAGCAGTGTGTGCTGGGACAAAATTACAGCCAAATGTCGTGCTGTCGAGGAGCACAGAGCCGTGGGACTAGTGTGGTGCCAAGTGCAAGCAAAAAATAAAATAAGGGTCTCTGTTAGCATTTTCAGACCTAAGGAAACTCTGGAAAACTACAAAAACGACGAGCAAACAGAATTCCTAAAGCAATGGAGAAGCAAGAGAAAGCTAGATGAGTGGGTTTCAGACACAGAAAGAAAGACTGTCACAGGAAACCTTTTTATCCTTTTTATTTTCAAATAATAATTTTACTAAATGGTACCCACTTAAGACTTTGCAGCATTTAGTTAATTAAATGAAATAGCTAAATAAAAATATATTATTCTAAGTTTTAGAAAAAAAGTGTTTATAGTGAAAACATACACTATGATTAATGCCAAGCATTACTGATTAGGAAGGGCGTGTGTCTAATGAAGCTGTGATGGATGATTTAGCGC
Organism: Alexandromys fortis; assembly: GCF_014885135.2. Lineage (NCBI taxonomy): Eukaryota > Metazoa > Chordata > Mammalia > Rodentia > Cricetidae > Alexandromys > Alexandromys fortis. The sequence goes on along the minus strand of NW_026067913.1, from coordinate 5,945,649 downwards.
AGCGCTTACAGGAGCCATTATTAATTTCCCTAAGGCATGCGCTCATCATCTATGGATGCTACACACTTCCCTTTTCTTAATTCTAAAAATCAGAAAAATTGGTAAATAGAGATGGGATTGTACTTATATTACTTACCTTCAAAAAGACTTTACTAGGCTTTGAATATAAATCCTTTGTAGTCAGGTTTCAAATTTAAAAAAAAAAATCATCTCTATATTCCCAAAGTGGGATTTGACCATAACACTATATAATCACCCAAGGACAATTTTCTCAACACCTCATTCTGGCTCAGTCTTGATGTCTAACATGGCGTCTTCAGGTTAAACAGAATATAAGGTTAAAATAGTACAGCCTCCCTAGCCCAAGAGCCTCTGTGACGATTGTATGGTTAAAAACTATATTTACTCTAAATTGCAAAATGCTGGGAATTGTATGTAATATTTAAGTTGCAGTGATTGTTCTCGTAATAAATGTAATACCCAGCAGCATTTTCCATAGACGACGGAGTTCATCATTAGTGCCATTTTGCCTCTTTATAATAATGTGCTCTTCCCTTTTGAAAAGCTTGGTTATTTCTTTGGTTGGGCCTATTTGCTCCTTTTTTATGTGCGATTTTTCAATACTACGAAATGATGCGGAGCAAAAAAGGTCCATCCACTTCACTTGTGTTGCCTCCTGCGTTACCTAAACCACAACAGAACAATGACAGACAACAGAGCCTTTCTCCTCTCTAACAATTCAGTCACCATGACAACCAGCAGAAGAACGTGGGGCCAGGAAAAAAAAAGCATTGAGCTTGAGGGACTAGACTAATCAAAAAATGGAATAACATGGTAACAATTACACTGATGAGTGAGAGGGAGGCCACACATGCATTCAGACACCTATGGCACCGCAGACTCAATGCATTCAGCATGTCGTGTTTAGTGTCTTGTGTTTTTTTTGAGAGCAGGTAAATAGATAAGATCGAATTGTGTAACAGAATGTCAGTGCTCTAGTTAAATAGAAAATTCCTTTCCTTTGGCAGTGCTACTTGAAGCGCATTGAAGAGGGTTTAGGGGAGATGAGGTTTTGAAGTGAAATGTGTAATAGAGACAATATGAGTGCCACAGGCAACGTTATTTAGTTTTAAAAAAGTAAACTTGGCTGTGCGCCCCTCCCCCTTTCTCAAACATATAGGCACACATAAAAGGAAAATGCGCCGGGTTAGAGGCTGACATGATCTTAAAATCCAGCTTCACGTCAGAAATATACGGGATTCATATCCCTTAGCACGGTCCCAGGGTCTATTGATTTCTGCAGACAAAAGCGGGCATTACCATCTTACCCGGGGTAATTCTCATGCCGGGAGAAAGTTCAGCGGATGGGGTCATCGTGATGGACTGTTTTGTGTCCAGATAACAGGAGTGCGTTATCATCACCTCCCGCCTCCACAGCTGCCTCGGTTTACCCTCTACAGCATTCTTCCCTCGCTTATGAGGGATTTAGTATAATGTACGTGTCTGCTTCTCTTAAGTGCCATTTCTGTCGGCAAATTCTTGATAACAGACAAAGGTAGCTGAGGCCTGAGCAGGTTTCACACACACTGACTTCTGCCTCAAGTTGTCTTATTTTTTTTTCTCACTTGTTTCTTACATTTTACCCATTTAGTGCACATGGATGTGTGTGCCTCTGTGAGGATGCGCACGTGCCAAGCCTCAGCATGCAGGTATTTCTCTCTCCTTCCACCATGTGGTCCTAGGTATCAAATTCTGGCTCTTAGGCTTGGATGCAGACCCCCCCCCTCCCCTTCTCACTTCTTTGTTTGCTATGCTTCCTTAATTGGTGGGCATTTTAGTGTATCACACCTTCTGGTTTTAGTAACCGGCCTTTCACAGGCAAGTTTTTCAAAATGTCCCTTCAACAGAAAGTTTTAGTTAAAATTGTTTCACTAATTTGTGAATGGAACCGATAGCCTCCTCTCAAAGGAAATGGGAAAGGCCTGAAGGGATGAAGGACAACCCTCTCATCCCCACTGGAGATGAGAAGAACTGAGACCGAACCTGTCAGTTGCCCAGTGGGGGTTTTCTGTGTTCAGATGGAGCTGTATGTAAGCTTCCAGTCTGCAGGCTGTGAGCTGGCCTGACCCTAACCCCCAGTTACCATCACTTAGTACTGACTCTGTCACAGTTTCTTATTCTACTTAGTTATTGTTACTTCCGGTGACTCTGTTATAACGTGGGATGCTTTTTGACTTTATGTTGCCATTAAAAACAAAACAAAGATAGAAAGAAGAAACGTAGGGATGGGTGCCCAGAAGAAGAGGTAAGAAAATGAGGTGACGTAGGCCCCCCTGGAAATGCTGGTTGATATTGAGGTCTTTATGAATGAGAGGATGGTTTTCTTTGTTTTGATCTTGGTCTAGGACCGAAAGCTTCAGGCTAGAAATCTCTTATTAGGACTCTAGCCCAGAAGTTCTCATTGTGTGGGTTGTGACCCTTCTGGGAGTTGAATATCAGAGACCCTGCATATTAGATATTTCCATGACAATTCCCAGCAGCAGCAATGTTACAGCTGTGAAGTAGCAATGAAATAATTTTATGGTTGGGGTCATCACAATACGAGAAATGGTATTAAAGTTCACACGTTGGGAAGGTCGAGAGCAGCTGCTCTGAGCTGTTTTTCCTGGATTAACTTTCCTCAGGTGGCGAACGGCAGGGTAAGGATGGCGGTAACAGCTTCTCGAATGTGAGCTATTCATTCACAATTCCCCAATTTCCCAAAACAAGTCTGCGGCAAGTAAGACAAGATGGGGGTCAATAAAACAAACTCATCAGGACAAACTAAACGGCAGGGGGGGGGAAGCCATGAAGTGGTCAGGGAAGGAAACAGCATTGTCAAGAAATCCTGGGGGCTGGAGAGATGGATTGAGCAACTAGGAGCACTGACTGCTCTTCCAAAGGACCTGGGTTCAATTTCCAGCACCCACATAGCAGTTCACAGCTGTCTGTAACTCCAGTTCCAGGGTATCGGACACCCTCATACAGGCATACATGCAGGTAAAACCCCAATGTACAATAAATAAATAAATTTTAAAAATAAAGAAAAAAGAAAGAATGAAAGGAAGGAAGGAAGAAAGGGAGAAAGAAAGAAAGAAAGAAAGAAAGAAAGAAAGAAAGAAAGAATCCCGACAAGGGTGGCCCAGATGGTTCAGCATTAAAGGTGTCTGTTGCCTGCCTGACCACCTGAGTCATAATCTTGGACCCACTTGTGGAAGCAGAGAACAGAGTCGCACTATCAAGCCATCTCTCCACATGTATACTGTGTTGTGTGCATACGTACACACATACACACCCATGCACATGCACACACGCATAATAAATGGATAAAGGTAATCAAGTTTTAAGCCTTTAAAGTACACACACACACACACACACATGCCAAGAATATCTAATTCTGTGTTCCATAGAGTGAGCAGGGGGACCCTGTGGATTACATAGCCCTCCTTGACTTCAAAGAAGTCATGCTGGCTCTCCTTTCCTGGCCCTTTGCTCCTCCAAGGGGGTGCCTGGCCCTAGGAAGTGGAGTGTGGGAGGAGAGGTTGGCAACACAGAAGCCACAGGAAGCTGACTTGGCAAGGTTGGAGACAACCCTCCTTGAGAAACACCCATCCTCTCGCCCCACCCATCCTCTCGCCGTTGGATGCTGCCCATCCTGAGCCATGAGAGGAAGGATGGAGCCAAGGGAAAGGGGACAGTTCGTGTTCTCCAATGCACACAAAGGAGATCTAAGTTCCTGAAAGGTTACCGCGGTGTCTTTAGAACTCACCATTAAGTATAGGGCTTGAATCTGCCCCAAATATTTGTTCATCCTAAAGACCTTCTTGCTGTCATGACAGAGAGCTGGTGGCTGGACCAGGAAGAGGCTCCTTCGGTGCAGCCTACCTCCCTCCCTGAAGAATTCCTCAAGAATGCTGGGGAGCTGCTGCCAGGAGCTTTTATTCAAAATTCATGTGAAAACACCAGGAGTGTTGTTCTATCTAGGGGATCTTTTTTTTTTTTTGCAAAGGTGAGAAAATGGCTAAATCGGCTTCGTAGGAAATAAACAGTGGTAGCCTGAGTAGACCCACACTTTGCAAAAGCCAGGCCCTTTTATTTAGATAACATAAGCGTTGCCATTCTCTGATATTTTATTTTACTGAGAAGGAAATCTACTTATCAGTTTCAACACCCTCCTCTAGCTTGCCAGACGAGAGGGCACAGAAACTGGGAGAAATTTATCTTTTAAATATTTCTATTATACTCAGCAACAGTCAGTGCCGTCACCACGAAGGACTCCTCTAGTGTTTTTTTTTTTTTTTTTCCTGTGGATGAAGCAGGAATCAAAGGACTTTCCGCTCTGCCTCTGGAGGACAGTACAGGCATGCACACACTGAGCCCGGCATTGCCATGAGCTCTGAAGATGCTTCAGGGAGTCAGCGGCTCGTGCACCTGCATCAAGGCAAGAGTCATTACATCCCGGGAAATTCGCTGCAGCGTGACAAGGTGGATGAAGCTCCCAAACCGAGTTTATTCCTCTCGAGTTCTCCCTCTTTTGTTTCCCTGAAGTTGTCCCTCACATTCTAGAATATGTCTGAAGGAAGGAGCTCCCTGAGAACTCAGACATGGAAAGGAAATTAGTGAGTTAAACTTCCCCCATCTAGACCTTCACTGTAGGGTGACAAGGTTGTCCAGTGACAAAAGTGTCTTCACTGGGTAAGCAACAGCTCGGTTCCATGCTCTCCTCCTGCTTGGACTCGTGTAATAATCCATCATTAATTAATTAATTAATTCATTCATTCATTCAGCGCATTATCAGTGAGCATGTGTTATATAGGCTGGCAGTCACCTAAAGATGCTGACAACTATATGGCTCATATGCACAATATGGGAAACAAAAAAAAAAGCCTTTGAAAAGTAAGTTGGGGAAGGAATAAACCATTTGAAGTCTAGTTACTTCTGCCGCACTGCTACATTGTTGACCAGAGCCCATCTCTGATTTGTGTGCTTGCTGTGGTCTAGAGACGTAAGGTGTAGCTTGCCACATTTTAGCTGGGTCATCACAGAAATGTTATTTAACCTCCACAGCCTCAACACTTTGTCTGTATAATGAGAGTTCTGATTCCAAGTTCAGAATTATGCTATGAAACCTGCACGAACCTGCATGTGCGCACTTTGACACAGTGCCTGCCACATGGTAAGTGCGCAGTGAATGGAAAATGCTCTTGTCTTGACTGTGGCTTTCTCCCGTCCTCAGGGGCCTCAGGGGCTATTTGCTTGCATCTAACATTGGGGTCTCTTTACTTCCTCCACTGGCTTGCTTGGCTCTGACATAAGTTGTCCACATCTCCAGGAACAAGAGGAGGAACGGACCTGATTGGAAGGAGAACTTTTCTGCAGGGAAAGGCCGTTCCTGTAATTAACAAGCAGGCGTAAAGAAGTGCTTGAGGAAGATTATGTTTCCAGTCCTCTCCTCGAGCCATTGCCCGAGGCTTCAGCCTCTGCCTGCCATGGCAGAGAGCAGTGAAGATGGTTGAGTTGAGAAGGGTGGCCTCAGTGAAAGACTCTGAAGATTTGAGAGCTAGCACCTCTGGTCCCCAAGACTGTCCCAAAAAGCTTCCAACTTTGTAGGGACATCCTCCTATTTTGTTAGGCTAGAAAACACATGGAGGGGATGGCCCAGCTGTGCTCACCCCGTGACCTTAGTGTCTACCTCAGTATACAGCAAGTATTCGTCCAATGTCATGGAGTGACCGAGTTAATGCAAGGGAGGCCAACATTTTTGTTTTGTTTTGTTACTTCAGAATTTATGTGACATTTCAAAAGGAAAACATGTCAAATATAATGTAGAATCATGTGTTTTGGGGTAGTTTTACAGATTTATGTATTAATAACATAATAGCCCTGGTTTTTATCAAGTGAGCCTTGACTTCACTTGTAGGGCAGAGGGCACTATCTTTTCTAGACTGAGGAATTCCGTGGACATGCAGGGGATGGTGGGTGCAACCTTGCCTTTATCCTCGTTCGTTCAAACAGAGAAAGAAGCAGAGGTAATAGGCCCTTGCTTTTCACATTCTTGCCTTCTTTCACAAAGGTGCCAGTACTTGGGGACTGCATCCAGCCTTCCCAGTAGGGGCTGGCATGACCAATTCCAATGGACCCGGAATCAAAGGTGCTGTCTTCCACCCAAGGTTAAACTAAGCTTTTCTTCCTCAGCTCAGAATAACTGATCCCACACTTCCTAGACATGTGATAAATGCTTGTTGGGATGATTGATATGAGCCAAGCTGTCTTGTGTTGTTTCCAGGCCTTGCCATTCTCATTGGCCTGAAGGTTTCAGTTTTTACTTTCCCCCACTAAAACATGACTGTGACTTAATCTGTGTTGTCTCTGGTGACTAGCTGCAGCACCTGGGAAACCAGCACACACATGTTCCTTGGGGGCAAAGTGAGCTTTTGCAAGGTCTGGGTGGGTTATCTTATGCTTGTTTTCCAAGAGGTCTGAACTGACTTAGTTTGTCTGGTTATATTTATTATCTTCTTTTTAATATAATTTATTTAGATTCATTTTATGTGCATTGGTGTGAGGTTGTCAGATCCCCTGGAACTGGAGTGACAGACAGTTGTGAACTGCCATGTGGGTGCTGGGAATTGAACCCAGGTCCTCCGGAAGAGCAGTCAGCGCTCTTAACCACTGAGCCATCTCTCCTGCCCCTATTTATTATCTTCTAAATCCAATGAGGCATCAAGGGATTTTAAGACCCAGTCCTAAGAGATCTAACAGCTAGTAGGCTCTGGTCAGAGGCACATAATGAATGCAGTAAATTCATTATGCAATTTTTGAAAAATTCAACAATCTTCCCCAAGACCCTTTTCCCTGGGCGTTCACCTTCTTGAAGAAATGAGGAACACCAAAGGCATGAGCAATAATTAACTTCTGACTGAAATGTGGGGCCAGAACGCCTTATTTCGTTATCAGTGTTCCAAACCTCTGAGAGATTAAACATTTGATCAAGCATATTTCGGCAGCAGAAACTGCTGGAATGGCTTTTGAAATATTCTAGTCATGTAGCTGTATATTTGCCTTCTGCCTAAGCAGACAGTGTCCTGTACTCACCTTGTTTATTTACGTGCTTGAAGGAGCTTGGTCTCCACATATTCCCTTCTGCTTTTTCTTAGGAACTATTGAGCCAGGGCCTACTGTGTGCTCTGAGCATGAAGCTTAGGGAACTAGAGGAAATGTAAGAGAGTTTGGTGGCTTCCAGCCAACCAAGGAGGCTGTTCGTGTAGCATTCATGGGGAAGATTACCTGCATCACCCAAGAGAGATGTCTATTGACTGCTGGTTTTCTTCATCCATCTGCAACTTTACCCTCTCTGTTCCACTTCCTTTACTGGGCGTCATATGGACGAGTTGCACAAAATTCAGATAGTAGCCTCTTGTTTTCTCCCTTTAATTCTCTTCCTAGGCTAAATAAATAAATAAATAAAAATTAAAAAATAAAAAAAAGTCCATGCCCCTAGCAAAAAAAAATCCTCAAATATTCATCCTCGGCCCAAGCGTTTTCTGAGTCCTGGACTGCTATGTAGAAATTCTTGGCATCTTTTGGATGGCCCATGGGCACCTCAGGCTTAATAAGCCTAGAGAGTACTCTTCACACCTTGCCTGATATCTGGCCATCTTTTAGTGTTCTGCTTCCAAAAACAGGAGAGGTGGAAATGGAGGAGTTATCTTTGATATCTCTTCCCCCAACACCATTAGCTTCAAACAATCCCAAAGTTGTGGCAATGCTACCCTATTTTTTCCCCAATCTGTTCCTCTCCATCATTCTTGCCAGTCACATGGCCTAATGTGTATGTGCAGTCACATGGCCTAATGTGTGTGTGCAGTCAGATCGTGCCTGGGAGTTCACCTCGCCGTTGTCTGTTCTGTTAACCAGAAACAAGCCCTGGGCCCCTGCTCTACCAAAAGAAGAAATGACACAGACACAAAGCTACAGGCCAAGGGGGCAGCCTTAGAATCCTGCCTACCACAGATCTGGAATCCAGTTTACTACCTCAGAGGAACAGTCCCCAAGCTTCAGAACTGGTTCTAATTCCATTCTCCAGGCTCACACAATGCTACACACTTCTTTCCATTACTTACCATATTTTTTTTTACAATTTATACAATTAGTACAATTTTTAATTAGTTATGGGACGATCTGGTTAATGTATCTTAAGAGCTTTTGGCTCCTAAGCATTAAGGACTGGGATATTGCAGTGGTTCAAGACTTCTTTATGAAGAAGTTGACAGAGACCATAAAATCACACAGTGTTATTTGATCTACATTTTGTTGTCTTGATCCTTTATCCACAAATCAAAGTACAATCCCACTTCATTCATTTATACTGCAGAATTGCTGTCCAAAGGAACCAGTGGGGCGGGGAGAAGAGCTGTTATCTACCATCATGGAAAAAAGGAAAATCATGGCTTCCAAAGTCCTAAGGCAGTTTGCATTGCAAATTGACCACAAGAATTAGAGGATATCAGGGCGAGAATGGTAACCTGACCCACTAATGAAAAGTAAAGAAACGGGTTGCTTTTTGTCTTCTTTCTGGGTCAGTTACATTACATTTTGAGAATCTATGTTGAGCCTCTGACCAGAGGTAATTGATCTGACTCCATCTCAAGTGGGCATAATGTTGAGACTTGCATTTCAGCAACTTAGAAAAGAAGCATTGCTTTGCTTGCTTACTCGTGACTAACTCCAAGAGTTTTCACTGTTTTGAAAGCTGGGTGCTACACTTGTTAGCCCAGAGGGATGGAACCTTCCTGATCTACTTTGAGGGGCTCATTTAGAGCTTCTAGCAGAGGTGCATAGTTACTTATGTACCCTTGACCAAAGATCGATCCTACTCCGTAGAGAAGATCAAACTCTTCTGCCAAGCATGCAGTTCTAGGAAGGACACACGTGGAGGGGTAAGGAGAAAGATAACAGCCACCTAGGCAGTCAGATCAGCTGATTTGATCATGGTGATGAGGATGGAAGGACAGATGCCATACCAGAGTGTTGAATTCACATCCCTGATATGCTTAGTCAAAGTGGTTACACTGCTACATAGTGCCACATTCCCGTCAACCATGGAACACTTAATTTGTCCCAGGCCTATGCTAGTATATGGTGATACCTCCTTCACTTATAGGTATGTAACACACTACAATGGTGGTTCTCAAATCTTAAATATTAGAAACACCTGAAGGGTGTTAAACCAGAGTCCTGGTCTCTGCCCTCCAGTCAATCTGATGTGCAGATTGAGATCCTGGAGCTGTGCTGCTGAGCTCCTTAAGAGCCCTGCTCTTGAAAGCCAGCACTGTGTGCTTCCTGTCTCAGAGATAAAGAAGTGGGAGTTAGGGTTGTGTGAAGTCACAAGGCCAATGAGAAGTCAGGGTTAAGTCCAAGTCAGCTGACCCAAAGCCAACAAAAAGAAGCATTTTTTTCCTCACATGATTCATCATAACCAGAAACATGCTCAAGATTTTTTCAAAGCCACCCCCATTTACCACATCTCACCATCCTCCCTTTGGCTGAAAATTTTGTCCCAATAACTTAACTGTCTCTCCCTGTTTCCTTCCTCTTTCTCTTTCTGTTCATCTTTTTACTATAATTTTCTATTGTTAAGTTCAATTTGAAATCCCCTTCCCTAGGCAATTTTTCTCAATTGACTTTGTTATAGTTCTAGAATAGTTTGAGAATTACTCATTGGTGGTGTGGGAGAATTGTCTGTATTCTGTCAATTATGTTATAAATAAATGCTGATTGGCCAGTCAGGAAATAGAGGCGGGAAAAACAGACAGGAAGTAGAAATGATGTAATGAGAACAAGAGAATCCTGGGAAGGAGGAAGTTGATTCCTTCCACACTCCTGCCCAGACCACAAAGCAGCAGGATGTAATCTGCCCCACTGAAAAAAGGTACTGAGCCACATGGCTAACATAGATCAGAAAAATGGGTTAAAAAGATGTAAGAGTTAGCCAATGAGAGGCTAGAACTAATGGGCCAAATCAGCTTTATAACTTACAGAGATCTTTGTGTGATTTTTCTCTGGGACTGAACAGTTGTGGGGTACCTGGTGGGAGGACAAAAACCCCAACAACAAACAAGCTGGCCCACTCATATTACACATTGGCCTTTCTAGGCTGGTACTACATTGGTTTTCAGGTCTTGAGGAGTTGTTCTCAGAGTATTCTTTACCTATCCAAGTGCCTTCTGACTATCTAAATAGACTAAAAGTGCTTTGGAAGCAGAGTCTATTGTGAAGTCCCCACTGGCTCTCACTTCTCCATTATTTTGTTACTCGTCTCTTACTTTCTATGAGCTTGGCATGAGCTCACCCTATTGCTGTCAACAAGAAGTTTGGTTAGTTTCATCAACCCTACATTTCACAGGACCTTCTCATTCTGAGGTTGAGCCAGGACTGGGTCATTTCATATACAGTGGAGGCCCTCAGCGAGATGGGGAACCAGGGGAACGCTGAGAGATCTCCCTCGGGAATGGTGAGGGTGGATTGAAGATGGGAATCTGTCTCTGTGTCTTTGTTTGTGTGTTTTCATCCCCAGGCTCTTGCCAGGGAGGTAGTTTCTGGTGGTGCATGTGCCACAGCAGGTGGCACCGCTGAAATTGGGAACTAGAGGTTCTCTGAGAGATGCCCTCTGAAAGGCTGGCCAGCAGGAAAGTAATAAAGAGGAGGCAGGAGGGTGAATTGAAGGCCTCAAAAAGAATAGAAGAAAAAGAGTAAGTTTTTAAAGAGACAGAGTAAGAATGGAAGAAAAAGAGTAAGTTTTTAAAGAAACAGAGTATAGACAGTCAGATTAAAAGGAGTAAAAGAAATAATAAGCCACGAAAAGATGGAATGTGCACAGAGAATTTGGATTATGTATATTATTGTGTTGTCTTTTGGTTTTTTGACTGGAGAAAGACACTTGATTCTAGGAACTGTTAAGAATGGTATCTTGACTTTAAAGTACAGGTCTAAGGATTTGTTGCTTTGGAAAGAGGTCCTGCTTTTGTTTCTACAGAGGATGAGAACCTGTGGATTAATTCTAGATTGCACCAAGACCCCCTGAAATGTCACTGTGAAAAACTCCAAAAATTACTTCGCCCAATAAACAGCAGGAAATAGTTTACAGAGAAACGATGCCCAAATTCCCTAAATGATTGTTTACTAGAGGAAGTGGGGCTCGGGAGCCTGTCTGTCATTGTGGGCCCCGAGGAACAGAGGGAGCTCGGGCCCCTTCCATAATTCCCGAGTGCAAGCCCCATTCTCAGAGCTGCCCAGATGCCGCAGGACTACCTGAGAAGGTGGTGGTGGCTGGAGCCAAGCTTTGCAAAGGCAGCAGTCGACTGCTGTGAGGGCTCATGGAGAGGCCCAGAAGACGGCAGCAGGGCGAGGGACCCGTGGAGCCCCTGTCCAGGAGAAGGCACCTTCCAAGTGCGCAAGCCGCCCAGGCTCCCAGCTGCAGCTGTGGGAGGTGTGCCACTAGCCGGTTGTAGTGGCGCCGCTGGTAGGATATGCTGAAGGAGGCAGAGGCAGGGGGATCAGTTGAGGAAGACTATTTGGGAGTTTGTGTTTTATTTTTGCTGAATTTTCTTTCTCTTTGTGTTAAATGTTGACCCGGAACTATGATTTATGGCCAGAGAGCATTATTCATTATGGTGATGGGGACCTTGCCCACTTTACAAGAATGTTAGCAAGGATTCTCAGGAGTTAGGTTTCCGGAATCCAGCCCAGAGTGGTACAGGGTCTACCTCCACGGGGTGGTATCTCTGTGGACTTTGTGCCTGTTTACCAGAGCCAAAGTAGGGCTTCTCATGCAGCTGTCTGTGGCTAATTAATTCTGCCCTTAACTGTTCTCAAGTTTCGTGTCTTTTGAACAGCTGTTGGGCTAACGAGATGACTGCCGCTGTGGCCCAGGTTCTGGACTTGGTGCATGTTCCAGTGAGTCAACTAGTGCTGAGCTGTCCCTGCCGAGACATGGGCATCACCGAGGGTAGCTGCTATTGTCACCTCTGCGACCTCCAAGACAGCCGGAATTGCCACCAGTCAGTCGACTGCTGTGGCTAGCACTGTTGACTCCCTAGCCATAGAGATTCAGAATTCCCTATATAATTTTCATCAGGGCATTTTTTTCAATTTGCCCTGTAGACCTCCTTTCATATGAGTAGTTGGAGCATGCAGTTGGCTGTTCCCTTTCCTTTTATTACGTCTGTGCCGCACCCATGCCTGTCCAGAACCTTGGTTTAATGACATAGAAAAGAGGGAGCTCTTGGAGGTTGCGCACCCCCAGACGCTGAATTTCCTGTAAACAACTTGCTTACAGCTGCTCTGAGCAAAATAACTTGTTTTCACATGTTTGCGGCTGCTCTGAGCAGGAGACAGGGGAGTGGTTTCTGGTGGCTGCAGCTGAAAGATCTTGAGAGCCAGGGCGTGGCCAGAGCCCTATATAAGCTGCCCCTGAACTCAATAAAGTTGGCATTCTTGTAACAAGGATGATCCATGTCCCCACGTCTCTCTGTCTGTCTCTTAGTCTGTGTGTCTGTATGTCTTTAAGTCTCCAGCCTGGTTCCCAGCTCTCGTTCCAGAGAGCGTAGAGCAGACGTTGTTTCTACAGTATACTTGTAGGAAAATCTGAAATACAAGACATCAAGTTGTTCTGTGTTGGAGAGAGGGGGTAGAGATGGGGAGGTTAAATGGGGAAGACTGACTGAGGAGACAGAATTAAAATTGAGCTCTGTGATTTTAACATTTTCTACCAGGAATCTCTTTGAAAACCATTAATGGAAAAAAAAAAAGAGTTCATCTCCAACAGTTTTGCCTGAAATAAAAGAAAAACCTTTGTACTTTCAAAAGACAGAGATTGGGTAACTGAGATCAAAGAGCGTCTTTCTGAATTTATCCAACTTGGGTGTTGGATGACTTTGAGTGCTATCATTGTTTCCAATTGGCGCATTAATGAACCTGTTAACCAATTCAAAAACTGAAAGTAAGTTCCTTGAACAATTATAACATTGTATATACAGACATCCATAATGTATATTATAGTGCCTATTCAGAATGGTTACAAAGGCAGATATTTATAGTTCAATTAGCAGTTGGTTACATTCATTGGAACTGGTATGCATGCTGAGCTATGATGTTGAAAATGGACGGGCAGTGGAAGTCTATGGTTTTCTACCCAATGATTCCATTAGCCACGGAGGGTTGCCATCCGGAATTACAGCTCTGTGTAATGCTAGACGGCTTCAGCTACGCGGTTAGCCTGGCACAGTGAGACAGCTCTGCACCCTGATGGTAGCGAGAAAATCCAGAGTTCCTGGGTCTTGGTGAGTGTGCTGGATACAGGGCACAAACCCGAAGGTCACTGTGGAGTGTCCAAGCAGTTCTCTCTCAACATGCAGGACTGAAAATAAGCTACGGGAAGACGGCTGTATTAAGGCAACAAAGGCACTCTCCCGACAGGCTTCTTCAGTCCTTATTGTTGCCTTGATGCTCCTTTCTTGCCATTGGTGTTTCTCTGGTCCAAACACAGCCAAGACACTCATGCCTCCTTCCTCGTTCTAGTTCAGCTACAGGAGCTTTCTTGTCATCACACATCCTTTCCTAGGACCCATCATACCGGTAGCCCAAGTGAAAGGCAGTACTCTGCGTTATTAGCCTCCCTTTCCAACACTGGGTAAGATGGTAAACAGCCTGGTGATGAAAGAGGTGGGAAGGTCTCCTTAGAGAGAAAATGGGCTGACGAGTATGGTAACTTCCTTTTCTCAGCATAGTCCCCATGACATGGGAAATGACACTGGGTAAGGTTTCCTACATGACTTTGATTATACTATTTGTATAAATGTAAATCTACAGAGACAGAAAATTAAAGCAATTTTGGGGGGTGAAGTGAGGAGAGAAAATGGAGAGATGTATATCAAAGGAAGCAGAGTAGAAGGTATATAGATGAGCAAATCCAGAGACCTAATACGCAATAGGAGTATAGCACCAAATAGTAGTGTATTGTAGCAGGCATATTTTCTAAATGCGTGTGCATGCACACACACACACACACATACACACACATGATACAAATTGGAAGATGATGATTACGTTTGTTCACTTTGCTATAGCAATCATTTTATTATCTCGATGTGTTGTGTAACCTTGTGTTGTAGATGCTAAACGATATAGACAATAAAATTATATTTTAGAATTGAGTTTTACAGAGAGAAGTCTACAAGCAAAGTACAGCATGTGCATGATGTATTTCGCTCAGTAATCTTGCAAAGACTCTCATTAACATCCAAGCATGGGGCTCACTCCTGTCATCCCACACTTTGGGTGGAGTCAAGAGGATTGCCATAAATTGCAGGCCAGCTTGGGAACTAAAGAGTGAAACTCTGTGTCAGACAGACATACAGAGAGAGAAAGAGGGATCGAGCGAGTGAGTGAGTGAACAAGAGAGTTAGAATTTGTTAACCCCGAAGTTAGTCTTTCAGACATCAGTGAGAAGCGTAAAGCAAAATTTAACCTGGTTGGATTAATTTCAAGTGCATCATATTGTATTTCATGGAATCTAGGCACTTTATTAATAAGAGGACGTGAATATAACAAATTGAGGGAGTTACACTGAAGTTTTTAAAAAATTGATAGGGAATGGGCACAGATTCACTGTGATGATGGAACTTGCTGGTTAACGCTTCATATCCTGGGACTTGAGTTCCGCAAGTGTGTATATAGTTCAGTCTATGCATTCATTGTGTGCGAATGTTACCTTAAAAATGGAACATTTAAAAATTCAGCTACAATTAATGATGCTTTTATTGTTCTAATAGCTATAGTTAACTCTTTGAAATGCTTCAAAAGATAAAAATGGAGAGAAATAGGAAATAAATTTGCGTATTGTAAGAAAAGTATAGTAATTATGCAATCGTAAAATCTAGACGTGGATCAATGGATGTCCATTGTAAAATCCCCTAAGCTTTGTGTTTGAGCTTCTTCATAATGAAATAAGATCATTGTGGAGATATTTAACATCATTCATCAGCTAATTACTACGATTTTGGAGTATCCTAATTATTCTGGTGACTGAACAAAACCGATGCTTTAATAAATCTCATGATAGCTTTTAATGCTGTATTTAAGAAACATCACCTGGCTTTTCATATTCCATGTATAAAGCAATTCTTTGTGAAAATGATGCCCATCTTCCACCCACAGGAATGCTGGTTTTCAGGTGGAGGGAGCAGCCTTGGTTGTCCTCAGAGACTGGCACCCGTTTGTCTGCATTTACGGCTACATTCATCTTAGCCTAATTGTAACCACTTAAGATAGTTCTGTGACTTGTTCCCTATTTTTATTGTGTGAAATACTCCACAGTGGGTATTTAAACTGGATTTTTAAGGATGAGTACGAATTCTCCAAGCCAGAGGGAGTCTGGTGTGATTGTCTGGTCTTATGATCCCAGCACTTATGGGAACAGACAGGGATATGAATGAGTTTGAGCCCATCTGTACTGAACTTTGAGACCCTGTCTCAAACAAAAACAAGATAAAGAAGAGTGTAGGAGACCAGTTCTGCCACCTTCTCCTCTATTGCTTAGGGTCTTAGCTGGTGTCATCCTTGAGGATTCCTGGGAATTTCTCTAGAGCTAGGCTCCTCAATCAAAATATCTCTTTGCTCTCATCTCTGTCCTTCCTTTATCTCCACTATCCCATTCCCTCAAGTTCTCCCCCCCCCTTGTCTTCACCCCTCCTCTTCCCCTCTGGTCCTCCCTTCTTTCTACACCCCCTGTTCCCAATTTTGCCAGGCAATCTTGCCTACTTTCTCTTTCCTGGTAGATCTATCTTTGTATGTTTTTCTTAGTGTTCACCTTGTTGCTTAATGTCTCTAGGATCATGGACTATAGGCTCGTTATCCTTTGCTTCCCAGCACTGATGAGTGAGTACTTACCGTGTTCGTCTTTCTGGGTGTGGTTTGCTTGTGCTTTTAAGTTTTTCTCTTCTTTATTTTTTTGTACTGTCTTTTTTTTTTTCTTTTCAAGATAGGGTTTTTCTGTGTTACTTTGGAGCCAGTCCTTGAACTAGCTCTTGTAGACCAGGCTGCCCTCGAACTCACAGAGATCCTCCTGCCTCTGCCTCCTGAGTGCTGGGATTATAGGTGTGCGCCACCACTGCCCTGCTATTTTTTTGTACTAAGGATCAGGCCAGGCACTTTTGGGATGACATTCAAAGCCTACATTTTTACTATCTTTTGGAAAGGTAGCTATGATTTCTTTTTAAAATCTTTGATCAGTGGGAGGATGTTACAGGCGGAGGTTAGAGAACTACTTACAATCAGTTTCACTTTCCTCCTTGTTGGAATAGGATCACCCTTGTTCCCTGTGGCTCTTGTGCACTGCCAGGCTAGCTGGGAGCTTCTGGGGTCTCTGCATTGGGTCTCACAGTAGGATTGCTGCGGTTACAGAGGCACGGCACTGTTTGAAAAGCCACCCAGCTTTTCACTGAGAGTTCCAGGTACCAAACTCACCCGGTTAGTCTTTTATGACCCGTGCCTGCCTGCTAAACCCTCTCCCCAGCTCTAGATTTGATTTCTTAAGCAAGAATTTCATGCAGAAGCAGATTTTGCCAAGCGGGACTAGTTTCAGAAAGGGGTACAACTGAAAACTGACCCTGGTGGCCTTAATAATATACATTTAGTCTCAGCACAGAGAGGAGCCTGCTAGAGAGAGAGGAGGCTGAGAACTTTAAACAGCTGTGCCAGGAAGTTGCTCATTAAGACAGAGAGAAAGCAAGCTGGCAGGGACCTGGAGCTGTTCTCCCTGTGGGCTGTCACATTGCTGGGAGAATGTCTGCTGGCGGCAGGGGAGAAGAGTCATCAATGAATTCCCCCAATGGTGGGTCCTACATACTGCAATTCCAGCCTGTCAGGAAAGGTTTACCTACTAGTGCCATGTACTGTGGTTGTCATGGGTTAATGAATTGGCTTCTGATTGGATTGGAGGCCTGCTGCACATGAGGGAATGTATGCTTAGTTCTATAAGCCTGGTCAGAAGTCCATGGATGGGGAGGCCATAGGCCCTGGAGGGGTATGTGCAACTGTTGCTTTGCTGAATGCCAAACTGCCCTTTAGATATCATGTTTACACCCATAGATTGGTGATGCTCTCAACCTTAGTCAGATGTGCTTTTTACAGGGGGTGGCAGTCAATGGGGAGGTTCATAACCGATTAAAGTATTAATAAATGACCATTGAGTGCTCAGTCCTAATGGGACAGCTATATTCACGCTCACCCTAGCTTCATGGGCTATCCAAGAAGTGGAAGCAGAAAGGACATAAAAGTCAAAGGATGGCGAGGGTGGGGGGGGGATGCACGCATTGGATCTTTGGGGCATGACAAGGCTGTTGTATTCATGACCTCATGGTCGTTATGCAGACCAAGCCAGGCAGTCATCCATTGTAGATGGGGGAGGGCTCCTGAGACTCTACCAAGAACTATTGGCAATTCTTTAACTGATAACTGCCGGAGGAAGGAGAGCCATTTTTGTCTGGGTTGTGCACATACTCTTGTAGATGGCCCAACATCTGTGTGCATGCGGGCAGGACTGATTGAATTCAGTGAGTTATTTAAAGATTAGAAGATACATGATGGCAGGGGGAGGTAGTAGAGTCTTGTGGAACAGTTGGAAGGGTGATAGAATCAGAGATGATCAATAAATGGTGTGTGTAATTCTCAAAGAATAAGCAAAAAAAGCCCAAGATAAATTTGCTCTCAAAATTCCAAAAAATGAATTTCAAAAATATCTTTAATATTTTTAATAAGTGTGCATGAGATGGGAGTGGGAGAGGGAGACAGACTTTGTGAGGTGACTATTTTGAAGAGCAAAGCTTGGATAAAAATACACATCTGATTAAATGAGCTGAACAAATACTGACAATGCAGAAATACAAATATAAAAAATGTACACGAAAGCATACAACAGCTTTAAACGGTCTGGAAATGAAAATTAAATCTACATTAAGGTTTTTATATGAACCCATCAAGAAAACAAAAAAAACAACAAATAGTGAGGGACCTTTTACATGCTGTTGGTGAGGAAACTTTTACACACTGTTGGTGGGAGTGGTAATTAGTTGAGCCACTGTCAGGTGCCTCAAAAAACTAAAAATAGAAACTATTACTATTTCTAAATACATACCTAAGAGAATCAAGGCCCCACATGAGAGACATACCCGAGCCCTTGTTTGTACTGCCCTGTTCACAATAGTCATGTCCTGGGATTAGCCTTGGTGCCCACTAGTGGGTGAGTGGATAAAGAACATTGTGATGCCCATTTATACATACAAAGAAATTTTGTTCACCCAATTAAAAAAAAAACAAAATTTGTCCTTGGCAAGATAATGGGTGGAGTAGGAAATCATCGTGTTACGCAGAATAAACCAAATTCATAAAGATAAATTTAATGGAGTTTTGTTTAAATGTGGAAACTTAAGAAAGAAAATGGTTAAGTAAAGGTGAGGGAAAAGGAGGAGGACATGTCGGGGATGAGGAGGGAAAGGGAAATATATATGGGCCATGGGAAGCAAATGCAATCAAAATACATCCTATCTTGAAAATGTCACTGTCTTCTCTGATAATGTGCTAGGGGCTGGGAAGATGGCTCAGTGGTGTAGGACAATGGTCTGTGTTCTGTCAATTATATTTTAAATAAATGCTGATTGGCCAGTAGCCAGGCAGGATGGATAGGCAGGACAACCAGACAGGAAGTAGAGGCAGGTCAGTGAGAACAGGAGAACTCTGGAAAGAAGGAAGTCCTATTCGGCAGTCCTTCACCCAGCCGCAGAGGAAGCAAGATGTGACTGCCTCACTGAAAAAGGTACTGAGCCATGTGGCTAACATACACTAGAATAATAGGCTAATATAAGTTATAAGAGTTAATAAGAAGCCTGAGCTAATGGGCCAATCAGTTTATAACTAATGTAGACCTCTGTGTGATTTCTTTGGGACTTAACGTTTGTGGGAACCGGGCAGGACAGAAAACCTCAGATAACACTCAGTCTGTGAAATGGCTGTGGACAAGCACGGGGGCCTAAGTGTGGATCATCAGCACCAAAACCAAAAGCCAAGTGTGGTTATGTAGTGTTTGGGAGAGACAGGCAGACTGCTCGAGCTCACTGACCAGCCAGTCTAGCCAACTGGTGAGCACTGGCTTCAGTGGGAGACCTTAACTCAAAAGAAAAAATGAAAGTTGATAAATGAAGCCATTTGGTCATCTGACCTGTACATACATACGCATGTACATGCACACAGATTCATGAACATGTATATATACATATACTACATGCAAACACAAATACACAAATAATATTTAATAAAAAGTTTTAAGTTATATCACTTTTGTTTTAACACAGAGAGAGGAAGAGAAAGAGAGAGAGAAGGAGAGAAAAAGATGGGGGTAGGGGGAGTATGTGTGTTATTCACATTTAGGAAGCTAGAAATCTGGCAACCAAGATGGGCTCAGAGAGGAGCAGTGGGACCTATACTTACTGCCTTTTGACTTCTACAAAATACTGGCTTCTGGGGCATTTGCTGTGGGCTCCATGAATTCCCTGTTTCTACAAAAGCAGTTCCTGAAATGTGGCTATTTCACATCTGACCTTGTACAAAAGCAGCAAGGGCAAGCAAGCTGTGCCCCGTGGGAACGATAGAAATGCCCCAGAATAGAGCAAGAGAGAGCAATCATTCACTCGGTGGCCCTTGTATTCACCCAGATCCAGCTGCTGCAGAAGTGAGGGCAGGTGAAGGTCCTCGGGTGGGGAAAGAGAATGTGGGAAATGGAAACAGCCTGACTCATGCCCCTAAGCTGAATCCTGAAGTAGCGGCAAGAGTGTATTGTGTAGGAAGGCTTGAAAGCAAGATGGTGTGGGATGAGTCATGGTCAGCACCTTCAAATATAAGAGGGAGTGAGACAATGTGGGTGGGGACCCACAGAATCTGTTCCCTGGGATCAATGGGGTAACAAAAGAGCAGGAGGAACTCGGGTGCTCCTGAATCCTCGTCTGCAAGTCCAAGATTCTTCCATTGTTTCAGGACCTAGATGCTTTAATATGGGTATTTGTGCTTTTTCCGACTTCAGGTTCGTTTGAGTTTACCCTCCTGTCTCAGTGAGTGCTTCCTACGGGACTCTCAGACACAGTGGTTATCAGGTGCCTTTCGTTAGGTGACATTGTCATAGTTTGTGCTGTTTTCCAGACAAAGATCACGGTGAGCTAGATGTTTTGAAATGCCACCCCCACCTTTCATTCCCCGCCACACTCTGATTTTAAAGTTTGTGAAAGGCTCCAGTTGGTTTCTTTGCAGGGCTGGCACTTAGAGCGATCACACAACAGCAGCGCTCTAGTGGATGAAATGCCAAAATAAGTCATACCACCCAGGCTCTCCTGTGCCATAGGATTCGCTCATCTGCTCCTGTAAAAGTCCCTGGCTCAGTGAGTGCTCAGTCTATGTCATGAATGAACAGGTCCAGTACTACTGGATAACATGAGGCTTTCTGAGATGGCTCTATTCCTCCACACTTTCCACAAGCATGGAGAGAGGTGGCTACGTCTCTTAGGGGCTCAAATATAGCTTAGGGTGTAACACTTGCCTCGTAAGTTCAAGACACTGGCTTTTGAAAGATCTCAAAGAAACAGCTAAAGACAACAATCAGCAGCAGTATACATATATCAAGAGATAGGTAGATAGATAGATAGATAGATAGATAGATAGATAGATAGATGACTCTACATATATCAGTGGAGTTTGGGGTTGCTTTATGATAAAGTTAATCTATTTAATATTCTTTGGGATTAATTAAGAACTCATTTTTAATGCTCCACACCCCTAGGAAAGGTCTTAAGGTGAATCCATCTCAGTTATTGGCTCACACAAGGAACAAGAGCATGAAATATTATAAATGCATGAGAATTCAGTAATAACTTGGAAAGAAGACAGATTTTAAAAACCCAATCAGCCAGAAAAAAATAGTTGATGTCACAATTATTGGTTTCTAGAAAGATTTTGGAACTTACGTTTTAAAACTCATTTCTATTTTTCTTTGTAATTGTTGTCCATGTCTCCCATAGCTAAATATTGTTTTCCTTTCTGTTTCTCTTATAAAATATTATAGCTGACCAGTTGGTGGAGCAAGCACATTTCCATGGCTTGAAGGCTATCTGTGCCGGTACTAGCAACATAGTTAGAATCAGAAAGAGATTTGATGTCCTAAGGAATAACCAAGCTGATGCCAAACTTTTAACAAAAATGACACAGCCAGAACCACTTTATCGCCGAGCTCACTGTGACTAAATTGAAGTGGTAATTCCACTTGCAGGGGGTCCCTTCTTAGCTGGCCTCAAAGATGCAGATCCCATCCCAGCAAAGTCTCACTTTGGTAGGTGAACATGAGAGACAGGGAAGAGTCATCCTTTAAGTCCTGGACACAAGAACTAATGTAATGGTACCGTGGGTTCACAGTAAATGTGTAGATGTAATTACTAGCCTTTGACTTAAAGCAGCTGTCCTAGAGAGACAGCCTGTGGAAAAACAGTTTGCACAACTCAGATCTCCAGAAAAAGCATGGCTGACTTAGTGTTTGCGAATATGTCTTTAAGTCCCACCCCCGCCAAATTGTGATGGCTACTTATATGTAATGAAAAAGCATAACTTTCATCTATGATATTTTAAATGCAAAGTATAGGAATCGGAGTACTTATGATTATATTAAAAATGTCATTCATTTCCCACTGCAAACTTTTATATTACTTCTTTGTGTACAATGTATTTTGATGATAAACAAAATATAACCAAGAATTACAAGCTGCTGATTCTTTCTTTTTTAAATTGTTTTTTTTTTTAAAAAGAGGCTTTATCTTTTAAATAAATGTTTGTTACTAGCATATGTGAGGTCTAAGCTTAATCCCTAACACTTAGAACCCATACACACACAGAAACACACATACACAAACACTTAACACAGTATTCAGAAAAGTGAAAATCAAAGCCAATGGCCTTAAGGTGCCCATACATGTAAGAGTACTATTTCATTTTTTGAGCCATAAGGCCATAGCAATTTCAGCAATGCTTTTACATGAATTCATATTTTATGAATTATGACAAGTGACAAATATTATGGATAGGCTATTGCTCCAGCCCAATAGGCAGTGCATTGTTGGAGGAGGGCCGCTTGTTGGTTCCTGGGTGCCTGGCTAGCTTAGACCCGAAGTAATCACACAGAAACTGTATTAATTAAATCACTGCTTGACCCATTAGCTCTGGCTTCTTATTGGCTAATTCTTACATCTTAATTTAATCCATTTCTATTAATCTGTGCATCACCACAAGGTTGTGGCCTACTGGCAACGTTTTAACATGTCTATCTCTGGTGGTGGCTCCATGGTGGCTCCCTGACTCTGTCTTCCTTCTCCCAGCATGCAGCCTAGCTTTCCCTGCCTACCTAAGTTCTGCCTTGCTATAGGTCCAAAGCAGTTTCTTTATTGATTAATGGTAATCACAGCACACAGAGGGGACTCCCTCATCAGTGCAAGAGAAACCTGAATTAAGTGCCTTGAAGTAAGGGAGACCATGTTTAGCTGAGATCCCCAAGTGCTGACTGTGTCTCCTCTCTTACTATCTGTGTGCAGTATATAGTACTACCTCCAAGTCCCCAAAGTCCGTCATTATCCCAGTTACTGATCAATACAGAGGCCAGGCACCTGTTGTTGGCCGAAATCAAGAACTAATCTGTCCACACTAATGGAAATTACCAAACTGAAGAGAAGGTTAATTGGCTAATACAATTTAGGAGATTTAGAAAACTTCATATTCTTACTGATTCCCTCTGACGTGCATTTGTAATGGATTAAATTTGTTCTTAGGCAATGTTATACTTTTACAGTATGTTGTTTACACGCATCTACTTCTGTTTTATCTCTTTCCCAGCCTTGCTCCCTCCCCACTTCCTACAGGTCTCTTTCCCACATTTATATGCTTTGATTTGTTCTGTGAATCACTGAATACGTCTCTAAAGCTCGCCTTGAAAAAAAAAAAACTATGTACCATGCGCTTTTCGCAACAATGAACTTTAAAAGGTAGACAACTTTACCATAAAATTCAACTTCATTGTAGGTTACAAGGCTTTAAAAATAACACATTTGGGCTGAGCAGTGGTGACACACTCCTTTAATCCAGTACTCAGGAAGCAGAGACAGGCAGATCTCTGTGACTTTGGTCTACAAACTGAGTTCTAGTACATCCAGGGCTACACAGAGAGAAACCCTGTCTCAAAAAAACAAAATTAATAACAATAATAATGATAATATTTAAAACCTGTTTTTAAAAGAATTTCTTTCATATTCCTGGAAAACATCTTTAAAAGTCAGGATAAAATGAAGATTAAAATGGATATAATTTAATATAAAGCAGTTTGTAGACGGTGTGAGAAGAGCCATGAAACAAAGACCCTGCTTTATCTTGGAGTGTTCTTGCAATGTGTAAGGTTTTATCTTCATCCTTAAATTTTATGAGCTTTCTTTAATAAATGTAAATGGATATTACTATCATAAAAATATACTTTGTTCCACAAGGTTTTGGGAGCAATTTCAAGGAGACATGTTTTAACTCAGATCATAGATGGGATAAGCATCCTAAAGAGTAGGAATGTTTCCAGCAAACACCTTTATTCCAACTCAAAGACCACAGGGAGGACGATTTTAAATCAGGTATTGGGAGTTTTATAGTAGCTTCAAGTTTGGAGACTTGCTGTGTGACAAGAATAGAGAGACCTTTTGTATTTTAAAATCTACTCCAAATTCCAAAGTGCTCCAAGAAAATATGCCAACCCAAGATTTTCTCCTTCGGCATCTGCACTGCCTGACTCGCTGAGCAAGAGCGAAGTCACTCTTGACACCAAATCCTTGTTTCTACCATGTTTCTGCGCTGTGAGATTATTGGAGTGAGAACTGTGAAAATTAAGCATTTTAGGAAGTTCAAGGCTTCGATGTTGATTTTCTCACCAATTTCTCTGACAGCTGGAGACATAGAGTTGATACAGGTTTTTCTAGACACAATAAAGACTAAGGCAGCAAGGTTGGTCAGGACCCTGTGCTCCTTCTTCCAAGTGCCTCTTTCCTGGGTGCTACCTGGAAAGAGTGCCCATGTCAGAATAGCCCATGATGATGCCTGGGGCGATGGAAAAATTGCCTGCTCTGTGGGAGTCTCTCACTCATGACTACAGTTCTCTCTCTCTCTCTCTCTCTCTCTCTCTCTCTCTCTCTCTCTCTGTCTCTCTCTCTGTAAGAAAATCTAATTAGCATGGTGAATGTATTTCAAGCTATTAAAAGTTTTGGATGCTGTAAATTTCCAGGGCAGCCTGAATGTATTTCCTCTCATGGCAAAATATGCATTGATTTCCTTCTGCCAATGACAGCTTGAAGGAAAAACCTGGGATGTGGTATTTGGGATTAACGCCACATTTGCTTGGAGCTTTGGCTTAAGACATTCTGGTATCTGTACCACACACAAAGGGGCTCGACACAATTTTGTACAAGGTAAGCCAACCATGAGAGCTTAGAGTGATTATTCAAATCAGATAATAGTTCGGAGAACACATCACACTTTTGAAAACTCCTAATAAAGAGATACATAATAGGATGGGGACATTAATGTATTTCAATAGTCCCAAGACTTTATTTAACAAAACATTTCAAAACTAGCACCAACACAGATGAGGGTTTTTTTCTTTTCTTCACATCTTTGAAGGTGCTAAGATTCAGTCTAATATGGCTCTACTAAGGAGAAAATCCTCTGTTTCTTGAATCAAGGGCCCCTCATGTTTCAGCCTGAAATAAGAGGCCAGGGTCACTGGAGATTCTGTAATTGTAGTAATCCGAATATTTACCTCTTCTGCAAATTTTCAGGTCACTATAGTCTTGCCAAGTACTGCCGAGAAAAACCTTCAAAGGAGTCATTACTATTCTCAGTTCTTCAACTACTGAAGTGCATAGGCCACTTAAACATTTGCATTTCCAGGATACCTCCAAAACTGCCTGCAACCCTCGGACATCAGGTGAAGGCTAAACTGTGGAACTGGCTTCCCCAGGCCAGAATGCTAGGTTTCAGAAATCTTCTCGACCACTTGAATTCATTTCCTCTAAATTCTTCCCCAAACCTGGAGTTGCCTAAAACCATTCAAATAGGGAATGATTTCTTGAGATTCTTTTGTGTTAAAATGAAATGCCACTGGTGGGTCTAAAAGCAATGCTAACTCAGAATGAGGGTGTTTTCCAGGTTTCTTTATGAGGAAGACTGTGACTGAGCAGAACACTTAGTGTCTCTCTGGGACAGCAGTAACCACAAGAACAGATTTCCCCAAGTGGTAGCTAGAAACGTGACACCTTTGGGATCCAGCATTCTCTCCAGCCAGCCTTGATCTCAAGCACTGAAATATTCTCCATACCTATCATGAAATCTTACCCAGTTATCTGATAAACTTTTCTGATCAAAAGCTACATCGCATTGGTGTGTGTCCAGCATTCCCCTATCTTGACCAAACACAGGAAATGAACCGCTTTGCACACAGAGAGCGGCCAAAGCAATCTACCGGTTGCATAATTCTTCCCGGCTCTTGGCTCTATGTATTCAGCAAGGACTTGAAGAGCAGCCCCGTTCCTCTTCTCCTTTTCAAATGCACACACCCGAATTTTTTTTTCCGGGGGGGGGGGGGGGGGGGGGAGTAGACTAATGAAAGGATGTCTGCGAAAATTCTGTTTTGAGACAAGCAGAAAAGACTAGCATTTTATTTTGTTCTGTGTTTTTTCTTGTGGTGTAGTGGGGCCGACTTTTAACTGGGGAAGTATAGGGAATTCCTTTTTTCTTGTCTACACGCATATAAGAATCATTTGATCTTCAGTTGGTGGCCCAGGTAATCCTATTTTTAGTATAGGGTTAAAAAAAAATACTTAAAAGATAAGAGAAACCTGACCTTCGTCAATCCAATCGCTCAGCAGGCTATTCCCCACACAGTGAGCTAGTCCTGCTGCTCCAAATACTCCACCTCACTCTTGTTTACTGCTCTGTACCAATGATGGAGACTCACTATACTTTCTATTACTGAAGCTGCTTTAAAAGCCGCTAAAGTAAGCAGGTATATTATTTTTGCTAAGAGACGATATGATGTTCTCTCTAACTATACTTATCATTGAATTCAAGTACAGGATCTTTAAGAAGTCTCAGCGCCATTTCCAAACTTAACTTCAAAAGCACACGAGGTAGACGTGATGGTAAACTGTAAATGGAATTTGAAGGCAAATTCAATTTTCTTCTGTGAGCTGTCGTAAACTTCAATTCTGTTGGCCATATTTCATTTGTCACAGGAGCTGAAATGAGTACATATTGTGTGCAATTGTGTAATGAAGTTGTCCTAAAAATTTAATACATTTACTTTTGAGTGCCATTTACAGATTGTTTCTCTAACACGCACAACCCGAGTTATTAAAGTTTGAAAGTGCGTGAGGCCCTTACAAAGACTGTTCATAGCTCAAGTACAGAGCACAGGAATTCTGGCTAAATGACCTCCTTTGGCTGACAGCCTATTCTCTCCATTTTAGACGGGCTAAAAAAAAAAAAAAAAAAAAAAAAAAAAAAACCAAGAGACCTGTACGCTGCTTCTCATCATAAAGGACAAATTCTTAAACTCTAGAACTGAGAGACTAACCGGAGCAAAGAAGAGCATGAATAAGTTCTGAAGTGACTTCCTGTTAAGAACACATAGATAATATCAAGATCTAATTGTTAATGACAAAAAAGCACTGAAGAAATAAAGGTTAAATCAGGGAATGAGAAGGCCAGTCATCCTATGTAAGTGGGCATTTAGCACCTGCCAGCTTAGACTCTCTGGTGCCATCAAGGCCTGTGAAGGCATATGTCATCTTTCCTGAACACTCGTGGCTCACAGACCTAGACACCCTTGTGTGGCTTGCTTTCTAAAGCAAACCTTGGGTACTGTCACTGGCTCACGGGATGCCTGTGAGCTACACAGTACCATTTGCTGGTACAGAGGGGATCAGCCAGGGGAGAGCTCAGCATCACCTTCTCCCCACAGTTCTGCACTGTAAGCGGGTTGTAGGCTGTGACTGTGTCAGGGTCTTCTGCTTCCAGCCCGTGAGTCATGCTTGGCTGGACCACCTGCTAGACGTTTTGTACATGAAAGTTTTTATTGTTTTAAGGTTTTTTTTTTTTTGGTAGTAGAGATCACTGGCGGAACTGACGTTAGCTCGTTGATAAAGACAGTTCTGAGCTTATGGTACACTGTAATGTGTAGCAGGCTTATGTAATTTTGGATGTTACACCTCAAGCAGAATCACAAATACTGGTTTAAAATTGTATCTTGCTATTTTATTTGATGGATGTTTGTGTGTATGTCTGTGCACCATGTGAAAAGCCACTATTTATATATCTCCATATGTATACTCCTTGACTCTAATAATCCTACTTTTATGAACATGTATAAAAGAATCTTAGTTATGTATGAATGAACAACTTTGGGGTTGTTTCTAAACGGTGAAAATTTGGAGATAATCTATATGACTAATACTAAGAGAGTAAATGGTATTGCTTCCATGCAGGCATTAAAATAATATCATAGGCAAATATCTTAAGACAGAGGAAATGCTACATATGAAAAGTAGAAAACATATTAAAACAAATATTAAATTAAAACATTTTAAATATGATGTAAATATTTATATGCAGAAGTACATGCAGTAAAATAGTAACATGATTATCGCTGCCTGGTGAGATTATAGGTGATTTTATATTTATCCTGAATACCTCTGACTTTTAATATATTTTACAAGACACATTAATTACTTCAATAATCAGATAAATTTAAAAAAAAACAATTTACTTTAAAGTAGTGGAGAGCAACCCAGCCTCTGTGTCCCTGGGGGATGGTCTGCAGCAACATTTGCTGTCTATCCTGTCTGTAGGCAGACAGTTTCAGGGCTGGCCTGACGGTTCCCTCCTGTCAACTTCTACTGTTGTGCTGTGCCATCTCAGGAAGGCAGGCGGCTCATTCACACGCATGCGCCCTGTGGTCAAGATGGCTGCCCTCTCACCTTCGCATTCAAGGCAGGAGGAAGGGCAGGGAGGCTGCACTAACATGTCTGAACAGAAAGTCTTTCCCAGTCAAGAAAGAAAGCACCCAAGGGTTGGAGATTTAGCTCAGTGGTAGAGCAGTTGCCTAGCAAGCACAAGACCCTGGGTTCGGTCCTCAGCTTTGGAGGGTGGGGACGGAGAGAAAAAAGAAAGCTCGGAGCAGTTGTGGTATGAGCCAGCCCAAAGTATTGGGCACGGGAATGGAAGATTCTTTTCTTTGTTGAGATAAAGAACAAACTTTTTACTCTTTTTTCCCCCTCAAAGTTTCCTTAGTCTTGGAATTCATAAAAACAATTCCTCCGATATGCTGACATCAAGCTATTAGTTTTAATCAGATCAAGATGCTCTTCCTCTGTCTTTAGGAGTGTTGAGAGCGGATAATCAGAGTATTGGGTGTGTAAGACATTAGAGATGGAATTGCTCAGTCTGTGAACACTTGCACCCTTTTTCTCAGATGAGCATGAGAGGAGTGTGAAGCTAGCCTGCAAATTTCATATATGCTGAGACTGAGAAGTTAGACGGGAAGAAGGATGGTGGCCATAAGTTAGGGTACACAGATGATGCTCAAGAATGTCTAACAATGACACAGCACAGCGAGTCCAAGACAAGCCACTTATATTAAGTTTTATCCTACTATCTGGTTTAAAGATAAGAGATTCCTTTAAAAATAAAAGACAGACTTTTTTATATTAAGAGTTTCTTTTATTTCATTGTAGATTTAATTACCCCTATCCCCACCTTTCTTTGGAGTGGATGTTACATAAGAGATTTTGCCTTATTCCTTTATCTAGGAAGTGCGAGCTATTTTATATATTACTTACATCCTTGAATCATATTTACATTAATTTTTTAATATGTAACAGGCTTTTTGAGATGAACAGTGCTAGGAATAACTATTGGTTCTAATGGTGTATTTTGTACACAATGGTTGAACTTGAAAAGCAGGGGAAAAAAAGCTTTCTAAAGATTAAGATCTGTAATAGGCAGCCCTTAGCGGATGACCCTGCTAGCTAACTGGCCAGGAGTCTATTGTTGTATTTTCTTAAGTAAAATGAATCTAAAAAATAAAAACTAAATTAGTTTAATTTAGAAATGAACTAAACGTAGTGGCAAAATTTGTTTGACCTGCAGGCTTTGAATGCGTAAGCATCAGTCTCTTGTTGCAGGTCACCCTCACCTTCTCTGCAGTATTCAGTTCGTTCTGGCTCAATCCTCGTTCCTACTATTTTCCCATTATTTCTTACAGATTACCTCTGTTGGGTGACTGGATTATTCTCAACATACCTGTTACGAGATGTTTCAGCTAACATGCTTCCTAACATCTATGAGCTGCCTCTCTGCTTGAGATACACACTTTATTACATCCATCTTCCTATTTCCCAATGAAAATGTCTCCTGTGGTCTCATATGTGAATGTATTTCTTTCCTATCTATAAAAACAGAAGCTATCTCCCCCTTTCTTCAGCAGTCCTAATGAAAATATATTAGCAAACATGCATGCCTTTCTGTTTACCTAAATGTGTATAAGTGAGAACACAGATTTGCTATTATTTCCAAAGTATTTTCCGACTTGGTTGGGTCTTCACTAGCATGTGCAAAAATCTACATCATACATTTTTTCATTTTTCCTTCACATATAGAAATCCCACAATGATTATGACTTATAAGGGCTTTAGCAGAACACTAAACTAATGTTCTCTTCAAAACACATTCCCATTTGTTCATGCTCGGAATTCTCAGAATAGGAGCATTATAAAAGGAAACAAAATAGGAACACTGGCCAGAGAAGTTAAAAGATGTGTCCAGAGTTGAATGCCATCGAGAAGACAACATAAGAACTTTGGAGAAGCTATTCTTCATGGGCGGACATAGAGAAGGAGGTAAATATCTTCCAGTGGTTTGAAGCTGGGGATTGATTGTTTAATGGTCTTTTAAAATTGGGTTTTCAAATGTAAGTCCGCTACCAGCAACCCCTGACCACTTCCCAAGCTAAGCACATTCTTTTTAAAGATAACCAAATCCCACTGCTGCCCTCAGCGACTTCCTGACTTGTACGGGAGAGAAGCACCAAGCTTGGCGAATCCGGGGAGGTCCTTCTGGGGAGGTTCACTTCGGGGGCGCCCGGGACATGGTAACTGGGTGGAAGCGGAAAGTAGAAAGGAGCAAGGAAACCTCTGTAGCAGACGGAGTCCAATCACCAGATGAAGCCTTAAGAACAAGATACCTGTGACTTGGTGCTAAACTCACCAGTACTCATTTCACTGCAGGGCAGCCATTGTTCACCGGTCTGCCTTTGCCCCTAACTCTGAGCTCCTCTGCCAGAGTCCACCAGTCTGGCACTAAGGTGTGTTCCCCACTTCTTTTTGGACCTAGAAGTCTGACTTTTTTTTTTTTTTTTTTTTTCTGTTCAATGAATGATCCCAGGAGAAAAAGCCCTTTATTTCTCAGGTTTTCTTAGCTGTGTGACAAAGTTCTAGGAAATCAGGATAGATAAATAAGAATTTTGGGAGGACTCCTCAAGGAAAAGGTCTTCCCCTTTTCTTCCTTTACAACCATCTTCTGATCTGCTGTCTTGGCTAACGATGCAGCTGATGTTTCATTAACAGTCTTATACCATGTGATGTCACGGGGAGGGTAAAAGTCAAAATAGAAGAGAAAGAGAGGTTCTGGGATTCCTGGTAGGTTTTTAGAACCTCACCCCCTAAACTGCCTAACTGTGATCTTATTTTAGGGGAGAGGGTGCTGAAACACTTCATACCTTGGTACGCCCAGCAGCTAGCTAACATGGTGCTTAAATTGATAATTGCTTAAAAATCCACATTTAAATTTTTATTTAATTCAAAATGAATTAAAGGTGTGGCCCGAACCAACTAGCTGCAAAAGTGTATTATACTACTTGTATTCTACTAACGTAATTATACTACTTCTAAGGAAGAGCCCACAGGCCAAATTAGGAAGACAAAAGTAAGAACGAATGGATGGACATGGTCTCAAGATTCAAGATCATAGAAACTGCACAAGAAATGTAAAGGCAAATGCCATTCCTTTTCTAAGAAAGAAAATATGACAACATAATTTAAAAATTATTTTTAAATATGGATAACTGTAAGGAGTTTTTCTCCATAACACCATCTCACAAATAATGATATGGAGACATCTTATTAATGATGAAAGCTTGACCTATTGCTTAGGCTTGTTCCTAACTAGCTCTTATAACTTAAATTAACCCATTTATATTAATCTACCTCCTACCATGTGGTGTTACCTCTCTTCCATCTTGCACCTCCTGCTTCCTCTACAAGTTTCCTGCATGCCTCAATTCTTCCTCCTCTTCCTTTCTCTCCCCAGAAATCTTGCCTATACCTCCTGCCGAGTTATTGGTTTTTCTGCTTTTGATTATACAAATCACAGCAATGCATTTCCACAGAGTGTACAGATATCCCACAACATGTAATGAAATAAAAAATGTAGGGGCTGCAGAGATGACTCAGCCATTAAGATCACTTGCTGATCTTGCAGAGGACCTGGGCTCAATTCCCAGCACCCACATGGTGGTTCATAGCCATCTGACGTTCAAATTCCAGGGGATCCAGTGCTTCTTCTGGACTCCAAAGGATCAGGCCTGCATGTCGTGAACAGACACACAGGCAGACGAAACATCCAGACATATAAAATAAACATAAATAAATCTTTTAAGACATTAAGAAGTGAAAAATGATAAGTAACTAGCTGACTCAAAGGATGAATTATTAGAGCATTTAAAGAAAAAAAATCAAATTCAAAGTGGTAGTTGAGAATTCATCCATATGGAAGCATGGAAAAGTTGAGCTGCATCGTTGGGTTGTTTGTATTTGAAACAGTAAAAATAACTATCAAGAGTATAATAAAAAGTAAATGAGATCAGAGAATCACATGGTAAACAAGTTGTGATAATTGTGACTGAACACTGGCTTAGTGGTTCTTCATTGCTAGGTACAGTTCTCAACACTTTCCAAGATCAAAGTACGGGACGACATTACCACCCGATGAGGTAGTTACTGTATTATGCCCCTTTTTCGGATGTGGAGCTGAAACCAAGAGAGTTCATATTACTCATGCAAAATCGCCCAGTAAATGGAAGACCAACATTTCAAGTGTTAGTTCTAAAGTGTACTTCAGAGTTATTGTAATGCAATGCATAGTACACTGGCAGGCCAGCTTCTTGGTTTCTTTAAATTCAGAGTTTGAAAATTGTAGGGGAAGGAAAGGAATTCAAAAAAACTATGTGGAGAAAGTTGAAAAGAAAATTAATTGGATGAAAATAGAAAATAGAGAGGAAAAAGCCAAGAGCTGCATTAAACTTTGAGAAACTACAGTGAATTTCAATGTGGATCAGATGAAAGAACTGGTGTGTTAGAGAAAAAGAAGGGAGTTTGTTTTACTCGTTATTTATTTAGTAGTGTTGAGGATTAACCTTGGATCCTGTGGGTGCTAGGCAAGAGCTCTTCTGAGCTGTCTCCTCGTCCCTCTCTCTGCTGTTTTTTTTAAAAGTTCAGGCTCTCACTACACAGATTGGCCTTGTACTCGCTCTGTAGCCCAGGCTGTATTAATGTTTTGATTTTCTTGCCTTGGCCTCTTGAGCAGCTTGGCTCACACGAAAGCACCACCAGGTCAGGTCCAACAAGACATTCTATCTCTGGTCTTGATAGCCCTTAAAGGGGGAAGATGAACCAAGATGCAAAGCTTAGCTCTGCAGAGTTTGCAGATCATTGGCATCAGTTCCTCAGCGCGCATGCTTCTGAGAATGACTCCACGTAGTTCACACAACTATTTAGGAACTGTAAAGGTCCTGTTTACCGTCCTCTCTCGTCTCAGCCTCCAACCGTCTACTCCATCGACATTGCTCCTTAAAGTTCCACCCCTCACTCTGCCCTTCCCGAACTCCAAAGTCCTTACCTGTCCCGCACACCACTCCATTGAAGATATGTCCCACTGTGTGGTCCATTAGTTGTCTATGAGCACACGGCCTTAGATAAACTACAAGCTTCCTTGGCAGGAGCCAGTCAGGACAGGGCGCATGCTTGGAATGGAAGAAGATGTGCTGAGCGGATAAACGACCCTACAAACGGCATACAGTATTCTTGCGGCAAAATGTGACCCGGAGATGACAACACGGTTTTGCAATTCTTGAGACTGGTCAGTATGGTATACTGTGATGGTATACAGGTGCGGATGCTGCTAACCGGGAACGATAGTGGACGGGGAAGGCAGAGCAAGGTGCCCAGAAAGTTGTCAGGGTCAGGGGTGTTACCAAGATTTCTTTAGAGGAGCCATCTGCTGACCTTATCCTCTAAGGTTAGAACAGGCCTTGCTGATTCTTCGACCTTTGTCCATGGAAGGGGAAAGGAAAACACCCCCAGGATAGCACTTAAAATAGGAAGACAGAAAGAGGGGCAGATTGAACCTGGCTAGCCTGGCTTCTTTAAGGTTATGTAGTAGATTTTTGGGGCCTTAGTGCTTTGGCTGTGACCTCTGTTTGCCCCAAGGTCAGGTCAGCTTTCAGCGCAGCTTACAGATTAAACCCTTCGGACCTTCCGAAAGCCCGAGCTTTAACTGGTTTCAAGAACACAGGCCCAAACCTGCATATTATTTCCTTTGGCTTTAGAGGGGATGGGGGACTTCTCTGAAACCCCAGGTTCAAAAGACAGTAGCTGGAATCTCTGCTGAAGTGGAGTAACAGGCTCGGGGCTGAGCTGCACCCTAATGCAGGTGAAAAAGCAGGTATTGATTACTTAAAGAAAGTTAAAATAAAAGCAGTTTCTCTCCCCCATTTCGGCACATTGCAGCTTTTGGCCTATCCACTCACAGCTAAAAAAGCATTCTTTCCTGATAATCAGGCTTCAGCTGTCTGAATTTCAGGCCGAGCCTCTCCTCCTGAGCTTTGCTGAAGGGCTGCTTTAATTAACCATTATACCACAGATGTTATTGATTTTTTTTTTTTTTCAAATCTGGTTGAAACATCATTGTGCTGGATCATGGCCAAAACCAAGGCCTGAATTTGTGTGTGCGCGCTGCCATACTCTTTCTGCATACCTTATTAGTCTCTGTGTCTGCTAAGTGCAATCCTTAGTATTAACTCGGAAAATATAGAATTGATTTTTTTTTCGCCCAGCGGCCCTGATCTAAGGGCTCGTAATTTGAAATCTGAAAACCTGGGTCTGAGGAAGTCTTTCTGCGGTGACTCTACACTTCCTTGAAGTAAGCTTTTTATTCTTTAATTTAAAATAGAAAGCTCCCTCTGCCTCTCAAATAGACGTCTGGGGGGTTCGCAGGAACCTGGCTCTTTCTTTGCCTCCGAACTTTTTCAGGAAAAAGGCCTCCAGCGTCCTAATTTTCGTCTGTCCAACATATTTGACCAGCAATATCAATGGTAGAAAAATTTGAAATTCAAGCCTCTGGACGCTTTCTCTGTTTTGGAAGAAAAATCGGAAGGGCTTGAACAGAGTCGTCGGAGCAGGACCTCAGACAAACAGGGCATCTGCATTCCTCTCGCCGCCCACCTTCCCGTGATGAGCAACTCAAGGACCAAACAATCACGGTCGACTCCCCTCCGTTCTGATAAGGCCCCTGTGAGTTTAGCTATACCTTCTTTAAATGTAATTTGAAGCTTTTAAAACACTGTAATGGCGGCCCTTGACCTTTAAGACTCACGTGGAGAAAGAGATGGTGAAAAATGTTTATTTACTCTGCATTAGCGTTAAACTCCCGTTCTCCCCGAACCAGCAGTCCTTTTATAGAATGGAACTCACGCATGTCACCCCCATTCTTCCGACAGGAACCAGACAGGCCCACTTGAGCTGGAGAAACAATGGCCTGTGGCGGGTCCTATGCCTCAGTGAGAAACAACAATGCAGGCCTCTTAACGGATTCTGGCGTCGCGAGTGGGCGCTTGCAGTTCGCCATGTCTGCTGAGCAGAAGTTGGAAGAAGAAAAGATCATCTTGTAAACAATTAATTAATGTTTGTCATGAATTATCATTTTTACTTCCTTCTCGAGAGGCTCAAAGGGAATAAAAAGGCATTTTTGCAGGTGGTGGCATTCAAACTAAGGGCAATCAAAGGTTTGAGAGCCGAGGCGCAGCACTCCGAGTCTCTAAGGGTGAATGGTGCTAGGATTAGAGCGCAGCAGGGGGTTGAGGGCTTCAGGTGTGAAGCTTAACGTTTGTGATCAGCAAAAAAAGTCTCGAATTTATCTAAACTGCTCTTCTGCTAACAGTACTTCTCGCACATAAATGTTCTGAAACTGACAAGTGTTCTCATTGCTCTTCTAATGCAAACATGATCTGCATTTGAAAGATGCACCCCTTTGCCTAATTTAGAATGTGCATCACAAAGACCGTTAGATGATGACCCCACGAAGAGATACAAAACACCTCTCTCTCTCTCTCTCTCTCTCTCTCTCTCTCTCTCTCTCTCTCTCTCTCTCTCTCTCTGCATGCTGCATGCATATGCACACATGCAAACTGTCTCCTTCTTGCATGGATCTCCTTTGAAGCACCTAGCAAGGATCTGGTGTGATTGATTCTTTTTTCTTCCTTTCTAGAATTCTAAACTCTCCAATTAGATGACTCTTGCCCATGAGGTCTAAATCTTCCATTTTTTTTCATTTAATTTGGTTAATTGCCTAGAATTTGTTATCCTAACTTTTAATTTGACTAACTTTTTCCCGTCCACTTTCTATTGGTAGCAGTATGTTGAAAGGTATCTGACTCATTCAAAAATTTAAAATATATACATACCATGCCTAAGATGCTAAGATTTCCTAAAGAACTCTGAGCAATGTATGCGACTGCCTAGAACTAGTGATGTAGACAGGTACTGCCAGCGCCTTTAAGGTTGCTACAGTCCATAGAAACACATCTCGCACTTTCCAGCTCCCTCTTCATAATTTACTACTGAGCTCCACTCCTTTTGTCTCTGTATTATCAACCAACATCATCCACTTCCTGAACTCCCAAAAGAAAAAAAAAATGACGTAAAATATTGATGAGATATCACTTCATGAAATAAATCAAAATCTCACAGGAATGCATGAATCTGAGACTCAAGTTATTTTTAATCGAACCCTCCAAAGTTCTTTTGCTCTCCTGTGGTGCCCACCCATTTTCTTTTCTGCATTCCCTCTCCTGTATATTATCCACTGTTCGTCAGCCTAATGTATTCCAGGTCTTAGGGCCTGGAAGCCCCAAGGAATCCAAAATAACGAAAGTAAATGTAGGCACACGTTTGTCCCCTCTTGCCTCATGTTCTGTGATGACAAAGCCGAGTGCCACTCTGAGGTTTGTGCTTTCCATTCTAGACCATGTCATGGGGATTTCTCTTGAATCCAAATGTGCAATGCAAACCTGTGGGCTTTGGAAAGATCTTCCAGGAATTACCTGGGCTTAGGAAGAAGGGGCCAAACTAGAGTACTGTCAGGACAAAGACCCGAAAGGAGATTTAGAAAGTGTACAAGAGAAAGGAGACTGTATGGAAAGACAGCCAGCAGAGCCTCTGAGACAGAATGAGGCGCACTGCGGGTCTCACAGGGAGTCTCTGCTAAGTTCCTGTGAAAGTAAATTCATTTCTTTCTTTCTTTTTTAAATGGGTCTTCAAGTCTAAGGTCTTACTCATTTTGTCCTTTCCTTTTTATTTTGTACAGATGTCAAAATGCCAGGGAAAAAACCTAATGCCAACTGCTATAGGGAGAGAGAGGGAAGGGGACCACGAGGAGGGAGAGAGGAGGAAGAGAGGGATGGAGAAAGGAGAAGGTAGCAGTGGTTGGAATTCAAATGACAAGGAATAACTCTTGGCATCCAGCACCTGGGGGAGCTCCTAAGGCCAGTGACAAGGTTTCTTTCTAAGTCTTAGGTGGCTCCCCAGGTTACACTGTCCCCCACAACTGCTAATCTCCCCACCCTGCTGAGGATCCTTGCTCTGCAGTGACTTTGCCCACAGTGTGAGGATCAGGATGCAGAGAGGGAAGGGAAGTCCACCTTTCTCCAGGCCTGCTGGCTGCCACATTCCACTGCCCTGGCTGTGACTCAGTCAGGGCTTTAGTCAGCTAGGAGGGCATTCGGTAGAGAACCAGAAATGGGGAGCTGAAATGGCTCCCCGAACCTTAAAATTTGAGTCCACGTGCCTCTTATTGATATTGAATCAGCTTGTCTAGGTGTGAAAGAGAAAAATATTTTTGCATAGGATGAATATTTAAGAAAGAACTTTTTTCTTAAAGTAAATATCAATTCGCCATCCATAAAAAAATTATAAGCAAGAAAAGTATCAGAGTTGTATGCCTCTCCTAGCAGGAAAGGAATATAGCTTTCCTATTCTCTTTGCAATGTATACAGTCAGATACCGCCCATACCCCCACACCCTCCGCCACATCTCTAGAGCCGCTGGTTGCACTGGCCAGAGCAACAGAACAGTTTCCAGCATTGCTCCGAGTAGCTCTTTTTCCGCCTGTAGCAGGGAACCAGGGATTTGAGAATAACGCCTTCCTATAAGCTGCTAATGAATGCTCCCCCCAACCGGCCGAGAAGGAGTCGATGATGAAAGAATTAGGAACTGTTACCACTTGACTGGCTCTCCTGGTTAGATCTGTCTTTTCCAATGGGATTGACCTTTCTAGGACTTCTGCCTGCGTGAGAGGTCCCACCCCGTCACTATTTTAAGGGGATCTGTGAAAGGCTCCTTGTTTCGTGTCCCTCCCCCACCCCCATTAGGCCACCACTGTGTGCTAGTGCTTGAAATTAATCAAGGGCCCCTTCTAGGAAAGGGATTCCTCTTTGAGAGAAACGGAACTGGACACTTTGCCGCCTTCTCGCGCACATCTCTCTTTGCCCCGCCAGCCTCTGTTTCCCAAAGCTCCCTAGACAAAGCCTGGCGACTCTGGGGGAAGCTGCGAGGAGCCCAGGCCGGCTCTTGCCAGACAGCTGCTGTTTGAACCCAGTTCTGACCGTAAAATCAAAAGTGGGTCCGAGGGAAGCGGTAAACACGGTGCAATGAGCCTTTTGAAGGCAGCTGATGCCTCATTTGGGGTGACATGTTGTGGCTGATGAGTGTGGATGATGTGGGGTTTTCGATAAGTGCCTCATCAGTATCCTCATCATGCTCGTGTTGCTCCGCCGCGGCGTGTGCCCTGACTTGATTGTAATTGCCCGAATCTGCTCCCGCTGCTCAGGCGCGCACAGTAATATGCAATAAAACAGCAAGGAGTGAATGTTAACCGTCTGAGTTCTGACACGGTGGCTCTGTGGTTCAAGATCTCCATTAAGGACTGGGGAAGGGGGGGTGCGGGGGGCTGTAAGAAAAGAAGGCATCAGAAATTTCCCAGGGCCCGCTTGTGTGATCAAAGGGAAAGAAGAGAAATTAGGCGCCATTTAGTCTTAGATGCTCACAGGTAGACACTAACAGGTAGTTTGCTGGCATATATTTGTAATTAATTTTTTCCCATCCCCAGGTGTCCCTGTTTGGCTCATTAGCTGTAACAGCGGGCATGGCTGTCACCTCTTTTCAGACGTACCTGATGGTCACTTTCTGCAGGGTTAGCCTAACCCTTCGAGCACCTAGCGCCCAGAGTCTACAGAAGGTTGTTCCGGGTACAGTTGCTAAGGGGTAGTTTTTCAGACCACTCCGAGGCAGAGCTCAGAAACATTAACCAAATGACCACCGCCTACTCGCTCCCTTCACCTTCAGTAGCGCCCAGGGTGGCCTGCTGTCTTTCCTTTGTTCTATCATGTTCACACGTGTAGGGAAGCCTCAGTGGTATGCTTTGATATCCAACCTGCTAGTGTAGGGAGTCAGCTCTCGAGGAGGGACATGGTCCCAGGACTGTCACGGTGGTCACGGTCACGTTGGCAACAGAACCTTTCTGGGAAAGGGGCCTGTCAGGTGGGCACGCCTTTCCTTTCTCAGGCAGGTTACTTTAAATGAGGGAGGAAGGGATGGCTGGAGTCTGCCTTGAAAGAAATGAGATCATTTTCTTTATTAAAAAAATTAATATTACATTGTGCGTATGTGTGTGAGAGAGTGTGAGTATAGGGGGTTGTATCTGAATTCAGGCCTTCAAGTTTGGCAGCAAGCACCAAGCCCCAGTGACATCATTTTTTTAAAATCAAATTACACTTTGTAACTGGGTTCCACTCTAGGTCTTATGATAAATATAAACACTTGACAACGTACATAATTTCTGCATTTTCTTGGTGGTAACCACCCCCATACCTTTAAAGCCTGGAATGATTCACAAATTGTTTATCTTTTGTAAGTAAAAGCTACTACTCAATGTATTGTCTACTTAGAAATACACTTAATGCATCTCACCTAAAATATCATTATTCTTTTCAGTTTCCTGTTAGCTGAGTTTGGGGGGAGATGGCAGTCTAATTTCAAAATGAGCTTTTAATTACATAAAGAAACTCTGCCACAGGGTTTCTTTTCTTTCTTTCTTTCTTTCTTTTTTTTTTTTTTTTAAGAAAGTAGGGTTTGCTGAGGGGTGTCCCTTTTTTTCCCCCTTCCCATTTTATAGTAGTGTCTTTTCAGGACCTTACAAATGCCATTTCTTTAGACTGTGGGTTTTCTCCTTCTCTGAAAAAAAAAAAAAAGCCTCACATTTGAAGCTAATGAATTCAGCCTCCACGCCTCTGTGGAAGCTCCTATACAGATGGGGTTTCATTAACTGTTTGAATGTATCAGGAACTACTTAAGAGAGACAATTCCTGCCTGCGTGGATGATTAATGGAACAATCCCTAGAAAGACCACCTCCACAGTAACTACCTGGCCCTTGCCTAATAAGCCTCTCTGGCTAACTTCCCCCTGCCCTCACCCGTCTTTCACACCAGTAGCCCAGAGCTGCTTTTCTTGCAAGTAATGGTTTCAGCCTACTCGGTTCTGCCCAAGTCTCTGGTAACCTTCAACTTGAGCATGAGAAGAGAATGAACTTAGCCCTGTTAGCTTTGTTTGCCAGTGTCTATGTGGGAGACAGCCATTGTCATCCCAATGACAAGCCTTGCTTTGAAGATAATGGACCCATCTGTGTCTTGTTATTCCTTAAGATTTAACCCTGCGTTTTTAGATCAAGTCCTCACTCAGAGTCGTCTATTTTGTCATGTAACATCCCTTCCGACAAAGTCTTGCCATTTTCTTTCTGCCTTAACCAGATGTCAGTGCTAGCAGGTGGCGCTTTGCACAGCTGGTGCTTTTGATCCAGGGATCGGTGCATTTCAGAGGTGGGTCAGTCCTGGACAGAGCGCTGGCTCTTCCAGTCACATTGACACTCTACCAAAGTCACCACATTAGTACATGACCCCAGGTGACTTTAGTAATGAAGCATTTTAATCTCCTAAAAACAGATGTATTGCTGGGCGGTGGTGGCACATGCCTTTAATCTCAACACTCGGGAGGCAGAGGCAGGCGGATCTCTGTGAGTTTGAGGCCAATGTGGTTTAAAAGAGCTAGCCTAGTTCCAGAGAAGGCACCAAAGCTACACCAAGAAACTCTGTCTTGAAAAA
Source organism: Alexandromys fortis (assembly GCF_014885135.2). NCBI lineage: Eukaryota > Metazoa > Chordata > Mammalia > Rodentia > Cricetidae > Alexandromys > Alexandromys fortis. Next base: position 5,904,895 of record NW_026067913.1, on the reverse strand, counting down.
AAAAAAAAAAAGAAAGAAAGAAACAAAACAAACAAACAAAAAAAACCAGGAATATTATGGGCTGGGCTGATGTGGGTGTGTCTTTTATCTATCTGCTGCTTTCATTGGTCAATTAATAAAGAAAACTACTTGGCCTGATAGGGCAGAATTTAGATAGGCAGAGTAGACCAAACAGAATGCTGGGAAGAAGGGAAGTGAGGCAATTGCCATGCCTCTCCTCTCTGGGTCAGATGCTATGGAGCCAGCCATTAGGTCAGACATGCTGAATCTTTCCCGGTAAGCCACCACCTCATGGTGCTACACAGATTATTAGAAATGGGTTAATCAAGATGTGAGAGTTAGCCAATAAGAGGCTAGGATTAATGGACCAGGCAGTGTTTAAATGAATACAATTTGTGTGTTGTTATTTCGGTTGTAAAGCTAACCATGCGAGAGCCAGGTGGGATGAAAAGCAGGCCTGCAGCTCTATCTACACTGGGCAGTGGTGGCTCACGTCTTTAATCCCAGCACTTGGGAGGCAGAGACAGGTGTATCTCTGTGAGTTTGAGGCCAGTCTGGTCTACAGAGTGAGCTCTAGAACAGCTAGGGCTGTTACACAGAAAAACCCTATCTCAGAATAAAATAAAGTAAAATAAGATAAAAAACAGGCATATTAAATGTATGCAACTTAGAGCAGTTTTTGAAAAGCAGGAAGAGCTACTGTACCAGAGAAACAAAGATGCATAAACAGCCTGTGCTGGAAGGGTGCATGCTCTAAATCAGCGTGCTGCAGGGGAATGTTCTGGAAAGGAAAAGCTAAGCCAAGAATGCAACCAGGACAGCAATAAATTCCATCTAAGCAAATGATGGTAGTTTTTTTTTTCCTCCAGAAATTTATTACTAAGAATGTGCAAACAAATGATTTTTTTATATTGGTGTGTGTATAAGATTTCTAAGTTTCTGTTCTTAACTAAAATCATTATATTGGTCCAAAGAAGTAGTAAATCAAAAAGAAAAGGAAAGTTAGTAGAACTTTCTAGGTGTGCATATGTGTGTTTAGGTTCCCATCCTTCAAGGATTGAATCTATACCCCCATATAAAGTGTGTGCTTACTGTAAGTACTGCACCTATATACCCATCTAAAGTGTGTGCTTACTGTAAGTACTGCACCTATACACCCATCTAAAGTGTGTGCTTACCGTAAGTACTGCACCTATACACCCATCTAAAGGATGGGCTCAGGGTAAGTCTGAAGTCAAGGGTTAACGGAATGGGGCCCTACAAAGAGTGTTCTACAGTAGCAATTAAGAAAAGGTGAAAGGAGAAAGTAAATTCTGAAATGCAAGAAGCTTTTGTTACATGGCAGGTTTAATCAGCAAGAACGCATAAGTCAGCTTTTAGATAGAGCAGCAACCGGATTGGATACAGGCTGAAAAGGTTTGGCTGTGGATTCTGTACAAGTTGAAGGATATGCAAAACCTGCCGCATCAACAATTCATTTCTTCTTCTTCTTGTTTTGTTTTTTCAAGACAGGGTTTCTCTGTGGCTTTGGAGCCTGTCCTGGAACTAGCTCTGTAGACCAGGCTGGTCTTGAACTCACGGAGATCCGCCTGCCTCTGCCTCTGCCTCCCGAGTGCTGGGATTACAAATACAAACAAAATTAACCCTGGGATAGCATTACAACATTAGTAAGGTTGCCGTGGAACCAGAGAAATGTTTGGCCTAAGGACTATAACCTGGCCTTACCTGGAGGGATGGCCATACAGAAGATATATTTGTGTATTCAGATACACGTTATCTGCTGACTTGTAGTGACTTCTCTCCATGGAGCCTTAGCAAATGCTGTGTACTGATAGTAGAAGAAACTAGGTCCACTTGCTTGTGTGTCTATGCTAAGTGGAGAATCGTTGGTACCCTGTAATGTAGTTCCTTGTCCAGGTGGTATGAACAGGGCTGGGAATCATTTGGTGATTCCATGTAGTTGTCCAGGTCCTGAACCTTTATCCATCTGATGCATTTTAGGGAAACAAATGGCTAGGTATCCTACAAAACCTCAGTGTTGACTCCAAGCTGCCAAGGGGACTGGAGTTGGGAAAGTTCCACATGGCCTTGAGTTAAACCAGCATGGGCCAAGGAAGCATTCTCCGAAGAACCAAATTTCAAATGTGAGTTTGTTTGAGAAAATGTTTGAAGACAAGCAGGTCTCCCCCAAATGAGTTACCTATTCTGATAAAGGCTCTAATCTCCCTGGCAGCTGGATAGATCTTTAGGCCAGAAATAAAAATGCTCTCAAGTTAGAACCATAACCCTGAGATTTTGATAAGTAATTTGACTTATTATAAGTGACCATATTCTATTCTGTGGTCATGCGAAAGGAGCTTAGTAATTAATGGTAGATTTCCAGTCTGGAGTCTGTTGGCATTAGGGTCAGAAGGAGAGTGTACTGAAGACAAGGAAAATGGTGGCAGCAGAGAAATAAGCCTGGGTGCTGGTGTGGACGAATAAGACATCCCCATCTTTCCTAAACTTGGGACAAAAGAGATAAGCAAAGACCTGAGTTTCATGCCCCTCCCCCCCCACCGCTTTGCCAATAAGGAGACCTTTAAAAGAAAAGGAAATGCACAGAATAAACTAGAAGTGTGTCTCAAGATGGACAAAGGGAATGCAAAATTAAACTCTCGATGTGAAAGAGAAGGCACAATGGAGCCTTCTAGATGAGATACCTTTGGAGAAAATTTCAATTTCACTGTCTCTTTTCTTTCTTGCTTGTTTTTTTTTTTTTTTTTTTTTTTTACCCTCACAGATGTACTCCGTGGAAATCCTGGAAGCCTTTTCTTTATTATTTCTTTTTTCCTTTCTCTTTTTGCTACGTGGGATACATTCACTTCTTAAAAAAAGTCCCTTCACATGTTGTTGAGACAGGTCCCCATTCTCTCGTTTAGTTTCTGACGACTAGCTGCCGTTGGCAATGCTTACATCCAGTCCTCTCTTGTTTGTTCCATTTCTTATCTTCTTCATCTCTCCTTTTTCTTCACTTCCTCCTTATCTCTTATTAACTGTTATGTTCCGGTATCTTGTGATTTCCATAAAATGTCTTCTCCCCCCCCCCTTTTTTTTTTTTTAAAAAAAAGCGTGTCTAACTTAAACTTTTGGACAGAAACTCAAGCTTCTATCTATGACTGTACATACCTAAGCTAATGGGCTCAGTCTTGTTAGCAAGCTGGCAGTTTGTGTTCATTTACTACCTGATGAAGGAAGGTCATTGGTTAATTAATAAAGAAACTGCTTGGCCTGATAGGTTAGAACATAGGTGGGTGGAGTAAACAGAACAGAATGCTGGGAGGAAGAGGAAGTGAGCTCAGAAGCCACGCCTCTCCTCTCCAGGGCAGACGTGATGAAGCAAGCTGCCAGGTCAGACATGCTGAATCTTTGCCGGTAAGCCACACAGATTATTAGAGATGGGTTAATCAAAATATGAGAATTAGCCAGTTAGAGGCTAGAGCTAGTGGGCCAAGCAGTGTTTAAATGAATACAATTTGTGTGTTGTTATTTTGGGGCATAAGCTAGCCAGACGACCAGGAGCCAGGGCGGCAGGAACGCAGCCCGTAGCTCCCCACTACAACTACCCATGTTGTGATCCTGCCTATGTATTGAAAATGTTTGTAAATGCCAAAAAAAAATGTGTTTTCATCTGAGCATTGAATGATATCACCCATAGCATTACATTGTATAGAACTGCAAAACTTCTGGCTTTTCAAAGTCTGTAGCTCTGGATTGTGACATGACTTGCACATGACATGGTGTCTTTTGTCACCATCCCATGTGATTTTTCTTGTTGAAGAGAGGTTTATCCCACCCAGGGGAATCAGGTCATGGAAATCAGAGCTCTTTAGAGAGAGAAACATGGATGGGACAAACTCAAATTTGTTTTATATAATTTTTCTAGATTTATTTATTTTGTGTATGAGTGTTTCCAACGGCATGTATGTATGTATACAATGTATCTGCCTTGGGGATCAGAAGAGGGTGTCTGATCCCCTGGAACTGGGGTTCTAAGTAGTCGTGAACCTGTGTGTGGGTGCTTGAGAGTGGCGCTCAGGTCCTCTGCCAGAGCAGCCAGTGCTCGTAACAGCTGAGCCATCTGCCTAGCCCAAGACACTAAAATACAAAGTTGGCAGATGACAGCCATAGCTGGAGCTTCCAGGTGCGTGGCAATCTTGTGTGAGTACATTCATCTTTTCCCCCCCCCCCCCCCCCCCGGAAAAACCCTGGATTGCTTCATTTGCGATGCCCGCTTTGTTCCTGAACACGTGCTTTCTGTGATATCCCCCACCCCCACCCCGTGTGCCTGTGTTTTGACGCCACGGTACGTTCTGACACTGAGAAAACAACTGGATGCTCTTGAAAATTAGGCGTGTTTGTAGATGGAGAAGAGGCAAAGTTTTCTTTAATGATATGAGGTCAAAGAAGTAGAGTTTAGTGTGTTTATTTGCCAGAGTAGGGGACGGGGATCCTTCCTTTATATCTACCTGGAAAGGGATTTTAAAAAGAAAGGAAGGGACGGAGGGAAGGAGGGAGGGAGGGATGGAGGGAGGGAGGGAGGGAGGAAGTTGGGGGTGGGGCAGGACACCCAGGGAGTTGTGGGAGGAGACAGGGCAGAAGTGGTGTCAATACAGTTCTCACACGGGAAATTCTCACGATCTGGAAATCAAAATCACTCAGGGACTAAATATTCAGAGTTTATATTTTAAGTTCCTGTAACTGTGTATGTATCACCAATGGGATATTTGCCGGGTTAATATCTTGGGGATTTTTTTTTCTCTTAATCTTCCCCACTTTAGGAGTAAGAGGAAAGCGCTCCCCTCCCCACTTCCTCAAAAGGAAAATTTACCGTTTCTAGAGAGTAGAATTTAATCTTTACTGTTTTAAAAAAAAATCTATAAAAGTAACAAAAGTGTTTTTCTTTTTTTTTTTTTTTTTAAAAATGTGGTTTTAGTTTGCTTTCTTGGTTGGGGGTGGTTTGTTGCTGCGTTAGGTTTTTTTGTTTGTTTGTTTGTTTTTTTGATAAAGAGCTTAAAGTTGGATGGGCAGGGAGGGGGAGAGGATCTGGAAGGACATGGGGAGGGGAAGAATATGACCAAAATATTTTCAAATTTAAAAGTAGCTTTAAATAATAAAATATAATATTATTAATAATAAATACTTCCCCTAAAAAGTAACACCTGTGAGTAAAGGAAACCTTCATAAAAATGTAAGGAAACCGTTCTGACATGTCTGAGAGAGAGGGAGTGCTATTTTTTGACAATGTAGTCACTCATCCCATCCAGTTACTTAAAGCTGCTGAAGAACAAACTTTAAATGGCCGAAGTAAATTACCTTGAGGGGGAAAAAGAGAGATAGATAGTCTAGTTAGAATTAAGTCAAACTGAAACATATTTAAAGAGACTTAGAAACTATCTTGATTAATATCTTCAAAATATGTTGGAAGGTGGGCCTGGAGGCACACACCTGTAATCCCAGTCCTTGGAAGACTAAGACGATAGAAATAAGAGTTCAGAGCCAGCCTCAATGACAAAATGAGCTGAAGGCCAGCCTACAGTATGTGAAATCAAACTGTATGTGTGTGTCACCTAATAAATAAAAGCATGTCTAAAGTAAAATGTTGTAAACCCTTTTAAAAATATTTTGAAAGTCATTTTGCTTTCCAAATTAAAAAAAAGAAAGAAAGAAAGAAGGAAAGAAAGAAAATGAAGAAAGGAAGGAAGGAAGAAAGAGAGAGAGAGAAAAAAAAATAAGTGCATTGACTTCTCAGACTCGTGTGTGTTCTACACAGAGCAAATCTCCAAACTTTTTTTTATAGTATCACAAAACTGTAAGTAGGGCCTAAGATTCAAAACATTTATTCATGCACCATAGAAAACTTTTTATCACTTTTAATGTCGAGTGCATGTTCTTAAACACGCATGAGACAGGGCCTCGGCAAACGCTCTTTCTGCAGCGTGGTGACTCTTTCCCAGCAAGTCCCCTCTGATTTCGGTAATTCTTCCTTTACAGATGTCACCTGCACGATCAACTTTCATTTTCATCAGAAGGGCTTAACGTTTTCATTTGCGCTGTGTTGAGGGGAGAGATCTTTAGCATGAGTGATTGCAAAAGCCTGTGGACCTCAAATACAGTTTTCCTCTTACTCACTAATGTCGAGATGTGGAACTGGGAAATAATGTATCTGGGATTGCTGAGGGTATCAAATTCTTTTAATAGTCAACAGTCATTTTCTCTAACTGCCTTATGTCTCTCGGTGTCAGTCTGATAATTATACGCTATCAATTCTGTGTCGTTTCCTCCGGGATTCCCTGTCTACTATGCAGCACTCTTAACTGTTTCTCTTTACCCAAACAGATGGTCTAATGGCTGGATCAAAGGTTTACTTGAACCCATTTTAAATATTATACGTTTGGCCATAAAATCATGCATCTGCAGTTGAGTATGCATTTATATCAAACTTACAGCTTTAAATTTCACTCAAGACCTAAGCTTCATATTTAGTGTGGGTTTTGAATGCAGATTTACTATAAAATAAGTGAATACTAATGTCAGGTTATTTTGGAAAGTGTTCTTTTATGCATTTAATACAATCACAAAATGGCTGCCCACAGGTGGTCTTTTCAGAGGGTTAAGCCACAATGCTCAGAACAAAAAAGACACTAGAATCTAATGTTCTTCAGAATTTAAAAAGCTGTTCACTTGCTTTTGTTAATTTTCAGATTTAGCCAGGTCCATTATTGTCGAGCCCCCAAAGCAGGACATTCTTTTTTGACATTTTGCCCTAAATAGACACTGACCGGGGCTGACTCTCCGGCTCGCTGTTTTGTCGCACAAGCGGAAACTAGTTGCAAACAATGAGAGGCATTCTTGGCGCTTAAGTGGCTAAGGGATAGACCAGTTTAGCCGTGCGGCAGCTCTGGCACATTCTGGGTTAAGGTAAGTATTTAATTACGCCTTAACACATTTTTCTCTCTCTTTTTTTTTTTTTTTTCCTAGAGGATTATATGACCTAGTGACAAGCTCATTCACTTCCTGAGGTTATCATGTGACTTTAAAGACCATACCATTGAAAGCCTGCTACAAAACAGACTATTCTTTTACCAAATGGTTATTCACTTAAGAGAACAGGGTAAAGATCTATATGTGGTTTCATTGCAGGGCTAACATGACACATAGTGCTAGCTTTTCGTAAGATGAAATTGTTTACGAAGCTTACGGGAAAACTGAAAAGGGGCGATGGCTTCTTTCTAAGCACGGGGATCAGGATGTATTAGATATAGGAGGGAACTGTTTCAAAGGCGCGTGATTCAAAAATAGAAGAAAACAAGACAACTTTTACGTTAAGATATATGAGTGAAAGCACCACTTAGAGCAAGTGGTAGAACTTCCCAACCATCACTGTAAGCACGAGTCTGTTCACCTGAGCCTTTACAAATGCTAGCATGCACAAAGCATGGAACTGTGGGTCTTTGTGAGAGAGGGATAAACAATATTTTATGCAATGTATAGATTAAAGTAATGTCTATAAAATAAATTTCTACTTGCTTTCAATAAATGGATAGAAAAGTTAAAATAACCGGAGTGGGTTTTGTCTAGGGGCTATTACAGAAAGAAAACACTAATTTAGATGTTTTATATAAAACTGTAGTTTAGGGATGTCCTGATGTTCCCGATTCGGTTATATCACCGTGGCCATCGGTACCAACAGCACAGCTCACAGGACAGCAACATTCAGGGTGAGGAATTGGAGCCACTGGAAACTCCGGTCTTCACAATCATCAAGAGGAAAAAAGGGTACATTATATATGTGGCGAGGATTTCTAAACCTCCTGCTGTTATTTTAAGTGTATCTTTGTGCCCATTGTCAATAAATGGATGTTTTACAAGTAGGCCTTTCAGTTTGTAAGATACAGAGTCTTTCAGGACAGGGCTCTCCATACATGCTTTTTCATTCAACTGCCTAGTGAACTTTTGCCCTTCAAGGATTCCAAAGTTTTCTAGTCTAGAGAACTTCAGCTGAAATTACTTAAAATGTACTTTCTTTTAAAGTTTACATGTTTCCCTCAAAACTGGGTAAGCAGGACTGTGGTTAGCCTAGGAAATGCCTGATACTTTACCTTATATCAATTCTCCACCCCATTAGCTGTAACTCAGGTTGGAGGCGCCTATCTAATTGCAAAGGAGTCTGGGAAGTGTAGTATACGAGTTGCTTTTTTCCTGCTGTGATAAAACACCATGGCTAAAGATATAAAAAAGAGAGTTAATCTTGGCTTACAATTCCAGAAGGCCATAATGGCCAATAGGTATGGCAGGAAGCTTGGATCAACCATGACATGAAGCTGAGAGAGAAAACGGGAAGAAGGAAGAGGCTATACAATTTCAAAGTGCACCCCCCCACACACACACACTGAATTACTTCCTGGGGCAAGGCTACATCACCTAAACCTTCCCAAACAGTGCCACCATCTAGAAACCAAGTATTTAAATACCTGAACCTATGGGAAGCATTCCTCATTCAAACCACCAAATGGGGGTTATACTCAGATCCAAAAATGAAAATAATATTGATGATATTCTAACATATCTCTGCCAAAATGATCTTTAGCAAATGACAGATGTGCCTTTTCCCTCGATTGAAGTGTGTCACCTATGAGCTGGGCTCATTTGTACAGGCATCTCCAGTGTCTTTGTGACATCGTAGGCTAAATTGTTCCTTAGCACTTTGGGACAATTATTAAAACACCCTCCCAGCTTTTATGAAGCATTTGAACTGATCCGGACTTGGGAGAAACACTTCTGCTTAGCTACTGAGGGCACATAAAGAGTTATTTACTGCTATCTACCTAATAAGTAGTACCCCTGAAATTTTCTCTTGCCTATGCGAATCTTACATCTAAACATACAACAAAACATTAATTTGTATAGCAAATGCCCAGGAAAAGAAGCTAAAAAACGCTTTACAGATATTGTGGGATCCCCATGATGTTGTGATCTCAAATAAGACTACAGAGCATGAGACCCAACACTCACGACTAAAAGAGACTGTCCATTGGAAAGCATCTGAGACAATGTTAGTAGAGGAGTATCTGAGTGGATTATGTCTTTCTGGATCATCAAATTTATATATATTTATTTTTTACAGATGATTGCGCTTTTTATTATCTAGTTTAAAAGTAGGAGAGGTAAAAGTCTGCATCACAAAACTTAATATCAAGTAGTATTGAAGATGTCTATCCTTTTATTATCCTCTTGGAGAGCTCGTATTGTATTGTGGAACTAGAAAATGAAGCCATAATTAATTTCAGCAGCTAGTCCAGCCACACGGACAGAAGCAATTCACCTGCACTTATGAAACAAATTGGTAGTGAGAATCTATTTTGCTGCTGAAACCAAATAGATTTTTCATGATATTGTTATGCTAAGTTGAACATCACACCTTTTGTGTTCTCTCCATTTGGCCTTGAATAAACATTAGTACAATAATAATCTAAATGGTTTGCAAGTGGTCATGAGCAGTTGCCCATCTGCTTCGGACAAAATTATACAAATCAATTACATGGACATAAAAGCCAAAAAATGTGGGCGAATCAGCAGCATAAGTAAAATGGATCAACCCTTACGCTTTTTTCACCATATATCATCCCTCCTAACCAAAGATGAGTAAATTAGGCTCATTAACCTTGAAAAATTATATAATTTATGCATAATAGGTTTGAAACAATACGTTGTCTCTGAGTTCTGATGAATATTTTGTCAATGGCACTGTATAGTTTAATTGGAAGTTGTCAAAGGGGATTATTTGAAAATTGTTTGTTCTTTCCTAGGGAAACTGTTTCATGAAATTGGCTGGTATTTATTGCTACTCTAGAACTCTAAATGAAAAATCTAATCACTCCATCATGTTTAGACGGAAGTGAATGTGCATTAACTTTTATGAAATCAGCACTGAATCTGTGTACAAAGGTTTGACTTGAGAGAAACCAAAGAAGCCAGATGGTGATGGCTCATGCCTTTAATTCTAGCACTTGAGAGGCAGAGGCAGGTGGATCTCTGTGAGTTCGAGGCCAGCCTGGGCTACAAGAGTTAGTTCCAGGACAGCCAGGGCTACAAAGAAACAGTCTAAAAAAATCTAAAAAAAAATGTCTAAAAAAGAAAGACAGAAAGACAACGAAAAGAAACACTGTTCACTGGCCTTTTTTTTTTTTTTTTTTTTGGTTTTTCGAGACGGGGTTTCTCTGTAGCTTTGGTGCCTGTCCTGGAACTAGCTCTTGTAGACCAGGCTGGCCTCAAACTCCCAGAGATCCGCCTCCTCTGCCTCCCGAGTGCTGGGATTAAAGGCGTGTGCCACCACCGCCCGGCTGTTCACTGGACTTTTGTCCATAAAGTCTCATAAAACTATTTATCACGATCCTCAAAAACCCACCAATCAGAGTTTGGGGTGAGGGTACATCTGAGACATTAAGAAGATTGGGGGTGAATTTGATCAAAATACATTTATAAAATTCCCAAGGAATTAATAAAAAGTTATTTGAGCCAGGGTTTCTCTGTGCAATAGCTCTGGCTGTCCTGGAATTTGCTTTGTAGACCAGGCTGGCGTTGAACTCACAGAAATCCTCCTGTCTCTGCCTCCCAAATGGTGGGATTAAAGCCATGAGCCACCAACCCAGTCTCAATAAAAAAAATTTTTAAGATATCAACAAATAAAATTTTCATTTGGGGAAAAGAGATCAGCTTATCCGTTCTGCAAATCTACCATTGAAAATGACCACTGAGAAGTGATTTTTCTCTCCACTTGCGTCTTTTATCACTATTATTTCTTGTTTCCTGATACCTTGCTCAATGCTCCATTTAGAGAAATGTTCTTTCTTATTCTTCCAATACTTCTGTCTCTTAAAGTCGCTTCTGGGAGAGTGAGATGGAAGACTGAGAAGATGGGTTAGCTGGTAAGAGTACTTGCTGAGCAATCACAAGGATCAGAGTTTGGGCATCAGCACTCAAGTAACAACCTGGGCATCCTGTACACATCTGTTATCCCAGTTCGGAAGGCAGTAGAGAGAGGAGGGTCACTGAGGCTTGCTGGCTTCCAGCCTAGTTAAGAAAACATGAGTCCCACGCTCAGGGAAAGACCCTACCTCAAAGGAATATGCAGAGTGATGAAGGAGGACAATTGGCATCCTCTTCTGATGTCCACATGCTCACACAGTGTGTGGCCACACATACATGTGAGCATACACACACACACACACACACACACACACACACAGATTTAATCAAATAAATCTGAAGGTAAGATGCAATATAAACGTGTGATATTCTGAGCCTTAAGTTTGTAGTCTGTTCTGATGATGTCTGGGCAATCTTTATAATTTGTTCTTGCTGCCTTTCTCTGTGTGTGTTCTTTCTCACAGCACCTGCACACATCTTGATTCCTTAATCACTCGGGGTTGTTGCTTGCGATTGTTGTATTTTTGAAAGCTCTTCATGCGTCAGGATTAATCCAGAGGACTTAAGTTTGGCACTGGGGGAGTTAAAACACTTGAGGAGTAGTGTAAGTTCTTAATTAATACAGAAAGAAGAATCACTTATAATTCATTTCAAAATATCCAGTGCTGATCCAAATAATATTTTGGAGTAAATGGGTGTGTGGTGAACAGTCTTCCATGGTTCCTCATTCACAGATTCTCCCTGCTGGTGTGAGGGCTGTTCAGAACAGCACTTCACTTTTTGGTTTATTTATTAAGATCCTGCACTCAACTATAAGAAATTAGCCTCCTAGAGGTGAATCACTTCCTCCACTGCAAAGAAGAAACCTGTTACTATAGCAAGGAAGAAACGCTTGCATACATTCCCGAAGCAGACAATAGAGAAAAGACCAAATAGCTTCATTGTTTAGTCCATCCCGAGTGTGAAACAGGGCAGCTGGGGGTTTGAGGAATGTGCACTGACTGTCTAACAGGGTGAGCTCGTGACATCCCATTAGACAAGGGGTATTCCTAGATGGGAACGTGATTTTTTTTTCTTTTGGAGAGCTTTTAAACTCAGAGTTCTTTAGTAATTTAAAAATGGAACGACTTAAAGAAAGGTGGTTTTCACCCCCATAGGACCTTCTGAACAGTAACAGCATATGACTGCAACAGAAGAAACACTGAGAAAGTGCCAGTCAGGACCTGGGTCTGGTCACAGAATCACCTGCTACAAGTCAGTCAGTGCCTTCGTTGTCGGCAAAGTGCTCTCTGAGGCACTGTTGCCTCTCCTTCTGTTTCCACTGAGTGTACGGTCTGCTCGTTTGCGAGGTTAGCATTTCCAGATAACTAATACCAAATAGACTTTGAGTCTCTCAGAAGAAAAGCTATTTTTCACTGACAGCTACCTTGACGAAGATGTAGCTCAGTGGCAGAGGACTTGTCTAGCATTGTAGAGCCCTGCGTTCTAACAGCAACACTGAAAAAACTCAAAAATAATGGTCCCTCAGGACAAAGCTGCCTAATTTACAACTAAGCTGCCTGCCTGAGCAGAGTCTGCAAATCTCCAAGAGGGCACACAGTTACTCGGTGCTGGTCATGCTGGTTCCCACTGGTCCCCTCTCTTCTTCTCCTTGCTATCATAATATATA
>NW_026067913.1:5745231-5892225 GCF_014885135.2 Alexandromys fortis | reverse complement strand
AATATATTCATTTTTGGAAGGTTAAACTCACCTTCAGCCCACAATCCACACGCAGGACACACAGTACTTTGCTTAACTAAGGGACAATTTTGTCTGACAAGTATTAGTTTAGGGAAGATCCCAAGTACTACTGCTCATATATTCAAAAATTATATAAGGAACACTGAGCACTGACTGTATAGACAACACTGGGGTATATCAGGCATGTAGCCCCCAGCCTCTTTATTGAGATTCATATACTTCCTGCCTTGTGGGCCTTGTGGGCCTCCTTGTTGAGACAGCCTGTTGGTAAGAGAAAAACCCAGAGTTTCTGGAGTTTCTGTCTCATGTCAAGAGCCATGATATGGGACAGAAAGAAATATGAGTTTAGAAAACATCTTTGTTCTTCTTCATATCTATCATACCTTTCATTGAATATATGTATGTCTATATGATTAATGTTTAAGTTTTTCACAATGAACAATGAGTTTTTCCTGCAGTGACATTTGAAGTTTCCAGGATGAAGATGGGGCCCCATAACAACTTTACCTGGTTGATAGGATGTCATGATACTGATAGTGCTACTACAAGACCTGTTTTGGGTACCAGCTGCACAAGATGATTCCAACTTGGTTAGCTGAAATGGGGCACATCTTGTACAACATTCTGGCCAGACCTCCACAAAATACTCAGAGACTATTTGCAATTTTAAAAGACATTAATCTTGAAAAATTAACCATCATTTTACTTTCACAGGATCCCCCAGAAAGAACGTCGCCCCCATGACAGCTGGAAGTAATTCTAGAGGACGACGTCCCCTTTACCAGTAAGGTTTGCCCTTGGGTTTAGGGACATCATTTAGGGGTTGATTATAATTAGTATATGGTTGAGGGTTGGGGGGAGGAATTTTATAAGCTCAGGGATCATTTGAAAAATAAAAAGAGGGATAATTGGATGATTGGATAATAGATTGGTACTTGTTGGTACTTGTGAGTTATTGTTTTGAGACAAATATATTGGTATCGATTCTTATATATTAATACAAAGTTTAATTAAATTGACTATTGTATGCATACATGCTTCTACTTCTGTTTAAAATATTTTTTATGTATTGATATATACATTGTATTGATATTGTATATTTATCATATTGCAGTGTACATTCCTACCTCTGATTAAGATACTTATATATTGTTTGTGTATTGACATATATTTTTCATATTGCAATGTATATTTGTACATTGTTTATATTTGGAGGTCATTGTCCTCATTTATTGCACAGTTGTTCATTGTCTTAGTCTTTAAGTTAGATAGGTATTGAGAATTATATAGATCAATAGTCATCTAAGTTTGTCATTTATAATTAGACTAATCAGATTCTTTAGATACATAGAGATTATATTCAGTATAGATAGATAATCTTCAACCTCTTCAAAGAGCTGCAGAAAATGGCCTTTAATCTAACTCAGAGTTTCGTGGTAGTGAGACACAATTGCTCCTGGCAACACTGATCTATTCCTGAGAGAATGTTGAGCACCAAAGACACTCCACCTGGAGCCTTTCTTCTTGGCAGAACTGGCCTTTGGGCAAAGAAATGCCCATGCCTCAACCACTGACAGAGATACAGAGTATCCGTACATGGAAAAAACAGGACTGTCATATTCTGCCAAGGCAGGGTAAGATAGTTTTGAAAAGTTTCTTGCCTTTGAAAATGGTATGTCAGTTATGTTAGGCCTTAGCCAAAGTTGGTTGCTTCAATGCTGCAAACGTGACCTTGGGTGATTATCGCCCAGGTAGCTAGTTGTCTCTGTGATTTGTTGCATAACATTATTTCCCTTCTCAGATTTTCGATGGGGTTGATGACTTGGCCAAGTTATTTATTATACAAGACTTAAGCTAGTTAGAATAGGATATTTGTACTTATTGTATATAATTTCATAGTAGGTTTAGAACTCTCTTACTTAAACAAAAGGGGGAGGTGTTGCGGGAGGTCCTTCTTCTCCTTCAGCCAATAGTTGCTGAGATACCAGCCCACTGGGGCGTGGTCTCTCTCCCTTTAAAAAAAACGGCCACTTCCCTCTGCTCTCACTCTGGCTTCTGGCTCCTCTTCCAGTGACTAGGCTCCCTTCCTGATGCAGAGGGCTGTTGATCTGTAAGTTTTTCCCCTTTAAATAAATAGCTTCTTTATTGGTCATAATTCCAAATTGGTGTGGGATTGTTTGTGACTTATGCCTTCACACTGTAAATGTATTTTTCTCTCCATGTAGAGGGAAGGATACTGACTTGACAGATGACAAAGTCAGGCAAAGTCATCCTGCCTTTAGAGCTCCTCCCCCTTAGGTCTGAAGGCCATTCTCTGCAAACAGGGATAACACAGATACTGTAACCTCTTTGCTTATTGTAGGCACACATCTGATGAGGAAATGCACAAGAAGTCCACCAGAGCTTGTATGCAAGGCTATTAGTTCCACCCTTGTCTTTTATTGTTGGGAGCAGTGAGACCCCAGATCCTAAATTTCTTGTAATCCCCTGATCTGAGTGCCTACAGCTGCTCTGAGCATGAGACCTTCAGGAGTTCCTGATGGCAGGAGAGTGGTTTCTGGTGGGTTTGGCTGGGGTGTGGCTATCCCTATATAATCTGCCCCTGAACACAATAAAGGGGGCATTCTTGGGGAATTCAAGGATGACCTGTGTCGCTGTCTCTCTGTGTATTTTAACCTCCGGCCCCCTTGCCCGAAGCTCGCGAACTGGGTGCCAGTGCACAGAGTGCAGACACAGGGGTGTGGTGCGCGGCATTTTATTCCTATTTTCTATTTTAAAAAATCATTTATCCATTATAAAAATTCGGAATTAGCCAGGTGGTGGTGGTGCATGCCTTTAATCTTAGCACTTGAAGGGCAGACACAGGCAGATCTCTGTGAGTTTGAGGTCAGCCTGGTCTAATTTCAGGACAGCTAGGACTTTACATAGAGAAACCCTGTCTCGAAAAACAAAACAAAACAAAACAAAAAAACTCAGAATTAAATAAAATTTTACATTTTCAGCCTAGCTACTCTTAAAACTGTATTTAAGTAGATTATGAGAAGGCATTTCAGATACATTCATTGCAGGTTCTTCAAAAGGATCTTTTTTTTTTCTGAAACTGATTCTCTGACACTTGGCGGTTAAAGGTTAACATCCTTTCTGTCATAATCACTTCCTAATCAAATTCATGTACCAAAGCATCTCCATCAGTTCCCTGCATCGTTGCCAGTAGCCAGAGGGAGCTAGCAAATGTACCAGTCTGAGGGCCCAATACCTGGGTCCCCCTCACTGACCCCCGGAGCCCTATTTGAAAACCTCCTTGGGCCCAGAGCCTTCCTCCTGCTCAAGGATCTGCATTCCACTCTTCTGTTTCCAGTGGCTGACACTGCACTCTGCATAGGCCCGCTGAACAATGAACTAGGTTCAATGAGGAAGAACAGGATGGTTGCATTTTCTGGAGCCTTTATTGGATTAGAGAGTTCAGCCAGATGGCCTTCTTGCCGCTCTAGGAAAAAGTGTATTCGTCAACTTTAATATATATCTGCATTTGGCTACTAGCAACAAAAGAAAGAAAAGGAAAAAAGAGTTATATTGAAAAATTCAGCCTGTATATTTAAATGTCTTTTGTTTTTGACAGAGTATTTTCTCTTTTACTGGAATCCTCTGGTTCGTAAGCAATGAGGATAATGCACTTTGGGCAAGATAAACAGCAGCTGACGGCAACCAGCTGGATTCACGCACATGCACATATGGTTAATGCGCAAAAATTAGTGTCAGCGAAACGAGTATGCGTAAGAGCCGAATGAATATGCGTAAGAGTAAACATGAGGAAAATATACAAGTGCTCCTATTTCCCCAAATATTTTTAATACAATTTTCTAACTCTTGAAAACAGTAGAAAAGAAATATTCTGAGTAAGAAAACTCCTTAACCACAACTTAAAACTTGCCTTTGTGCTGGAAGCGCTGCGAGGGAGATAGGTAATAAACATGGTGTGGAAGTCAGCTGAGCTCTGTGGATGGTGCCTGACTGTCCTCTGACTCCACCCCCCACTGTCTTGGGGAGCTGAGTTTCACCCCCTTGCAAAAAGGCTTATTGTATGTACATGTGAGTCAGGAAGGGCAAGGAAGATTGGGGGTGGGGAAGCAGGCTCATTTATGCAACTAGGGGGAGGCCCTCACCTTGCTGAATAAATGTTTTCGAGGTGCAGGTTTCTGGGAGAGTATCACCCACATTCCTGTAAGTATCTATGATGGTTTGAACAGGTATGGCCCCTATAGTCTCATGTGTTTGAATGTTTGGGCCATAAGGAGTGATAGAATTAGCAGCTGAGGCCTTGTTGGAGTAGATGTGGCCCTCTTGGAGGAAGTGTACCACTGTGAGGGGTGGGCTTTGTGGTCTCATATGCTCAAGTTACGCCCAGTGTGGAATATAGTTGCTTCCAGCAGGGAAATAGGGTCTTACCCATGGTCCTATGTGAGAGACCATGGTAATTAAAGAATATTCAACACTAGAATTGCTGGAATTGGAGAAAACATTTAAACAAGCTATGAGAGATTCCTCACATCTGGCTTGTGAGTAAGCTATAGGATGTGGAGGCCTACATCAGCTTGTGTAGTGTGGGAGCCGAGAAACTGGACAATATAACCACACATGGGTCCTTACGACACAAGCTGCTTTGGTGTAGGAGTTCCTTCTGTTTATGTGTTGCTTTCATTGGTTAATGAATAAAGAAGCTGTCTTGGCCCTTTGATAGGTCAGAACTTAGGTAGGCAGAGAAGACAGAACTGAATTCTGGGAGGAAGAAAGCAGAGTTGGAGAGAAGCCATGGATCTTCCGCCTGAGATGGACGCCAGTTAGAATCTTCGGTAAGCCACATGGATTAATTACCGGATAAATGGAAATGGGTTAAACTAATATATAAGAGTTAGCCAATAAGAAGCTAGAGCTAATAGCCAAGCCGTGTTTTAGTGAATACAACTTCTGTGTGATTATTTGGGGGCTAAGTTGGTCAGGCAGCTGGGATGAACAAGCAGGCCTCTCCTTGCAGCATTGCTTAGCTTGAAGTAGGTCAAGAGGAGTTGGTTTGTGATGCACTGGCTCATATGCACTGTTGGAGATGCTTAGTCCCCACGAGTGCAGGTCACCATATATATGAGGGACCGTAGTGCAATAGAGGAAGGGCGGGTTCTACTGAGAGAGCGAGGGCTGGGGGAAGCAGTCTGTGGTACCCGGATTACAGGGCCTGGGAAGATTTAACAAGGAACTGGATCCTTCAAGGACCTCGAGACTCCTGTGGAGCATTGGCAACTTTCCTGAGTCTTTGGTGGGACAGGGTGGTTATGAGGCTTTGAAGGACCTAAGCGGCATAGACCAGCATGCAAAGAGTGTCTGGAAGGAGGAGGGAGAGCAACCTGGAGGAGATGAGAGAGAGGCAAAGCAGAGTAAGGAGGTCTGTCTGGGTTACTTAATGAGGACTACTGAGACCTCAAGAACAATGACAATGGGTTTTTGATCCTACTGTACCTATTGGTTTCGTGGGAGCCTAGGCAGTTTCGTGGATGCTCACCTTACTAGACCTGGATGGATGTGGGTGGCCCTTGGACTTCCCACAGGGCAGGGAACCCTGATTGCTCTTTGGGCTGACGAGGGAGGGGGACTTGATTGGGGGAGGGGGAGGGAAAGGGGAGGCGGCGGTGGGGAAGAGACAGAAATCTTTAATAAATAAATAAATAAATAAATAAATAAAAATTAAAAAAAACCAAATGTGGCAAATACATGTGACAAGAAGCCTAATTCCATGCTAGGGAACTTCTGAAAGGCTTTAAAGCCCGAGGATCAGGCATCCCTGATGAAACAATTTAGGCACAGATAATCAAGCTATCCCAGGGTGGGCAGTTCCCTCCCGTCTAAGCAGAGCATTTTTCTCTCCTGCGAGAGTATGTTAGGGGCAGAGATGGTTTGCCTAGTCTGGGCCTCCCACAGTAGCCAGGCATGGAGAGGCCACAGTTGCAGCGGTAGCCCCAGTGCCTGCCCAGAGCCTCGGACCTAGGGAGCTGGCCTGAGAGCAGTGCAGCAGGGAGAAGAGGTGCCTCGTGTCCCCCTTAGCCCTGGGCAAAGCTAAGCAGCACAGGACAGTCCTGCCACGTTCATCAGGGGTGGGGAAATACAAAGAGGCCCGTGAAAGAGCTCTGGAGTGTTGAAAGTGGAGAAGCTCAGAGAGAGAGAGAGAGAGAATGACTGGAGGGTTGGGGAAAGCTAAGGTAGGGTCCCCTATCCATGCTACTGTATCCAACATGGGCCATGGAGGAAACAGTTGACACTAACAGAAGGGATAGGGATGTGGAGGTGAGGCAGTGGGTGTGTCTACATCTAAACAGTTATGGGGAAGGCCTCATCCCTGCTGGGCTGGGAAAAGGCTTTCTGGGTGCAGGTGTAGCCTTTGGTGGGTAAGGCAGGAGAGTACCCACATCCCTAGGGCCTTAAGAGGAGGGGGTAGAGTTTGTCTTTCCCTGAAAAAGCATTTTCACAATAGTAGCGTGTACAGCAATTCCCAGTAGAAGAAGACAAGAGGGAAATTTGGAAAAAGACTATTTCTTCATATCTAAGGTCCCTAAATTCAGGGAGCGGAAAGCTGGGCTGACAGTGGAGAAGCTAAACTTTTTAAGAAAGCATCACACTTGAATTTGTTTAGGAGTGAAATTCCAAGTTTTAGGCTTTATAAATGGGCTTTTACGGCATCAAATAATCGGAGACATGACACATGTACTTTCTTTTAATCTTGTCTCATTATGGAGAATTAGCATGTTATGATGGCAACAGTTTAAATAAAATTAGCAGTTTAACACAGATCTTAATTTCCCATTCATACCAGTCTTTATATATCAATGAGCCATCATCTGGTTGGTGGTTGACTGTTTTTTTTTTTTTTTTTTTTTTCAAGCTGAAAATAGCGAACATTTGGGGTCTGGAGGGATGGCTCAGTGGTCAAGAGCACTGACGGCTGTTCAGAGGACCTGAGTTTCCTCATAACGGTTCGCATGTGTAGCCTCCAGGGTTAAGAATTCAAGGTCTTATTATAGCCTCCATGGGCACTGCGTGTGTGTGTGGTACACAGACATGTATCCAGGCAAAACACACACATCAGACTGAAACACTAAAAGATGGTGCTGTGGGACAATGGTTTTACTCTGTAAAGATTTGTTTCTTGTACTTGTTTAATAAAATGCTGATTGGCCAGTAGCCAGGCAGGAAGTAGAGGCAGGGCAATGAGAACAGGAGAATTCTGGGAAGAGGAAAGATTGAGTCTTCAGTCGTCACTCAGATGCAGAGGAAGCAAGATGAAAAGGCCTCGCTAATAAAAAGTACCAAGCCACGTGGCGAAACAGACAAGAATTATGGGCTAATATAAGTTATAAGAGTTAATTAGAAGCCTGAGTTAATAGGGCAATCAGTTTTTGATTAATGTAGACCTCTTGTGTGTTTCTTTGGGACTGAATGACTGTGGTACTAGGCAGGACAGAAATCTGGGCCAACAAGATGGAGAACTTTGGACAACTCCAAACTTTAAATGAGCCAAGTTAAACTGTGTAAATATACCCCCTACCTTGTTGGTCATTGGTTTACAAAAGCACATGGTGCAATTGTGGGGAGGATGTTGAAGAAAAAGACTAAAGGGGACATTGCTTTTCCCACTGTCCTAGACTGTTTTATCAGGATGCCATCCCTGAAAGTGATAAATCCATGTTGCCACATGAAGTCTCCTAAATGTGAGAGCAGAAACACGGGGAGAAATCAGGTCCTCACGTGACAGTGTTACTGAACCATAGCTATTAAATAATCAACATGGGTTTCTCCTCATTTACAAACTTCATTGTTTAGACCAGTTCAGTAGTAATAGAAGATGTATAAAACCTAATAATGTTTAGCTTTTCTCAATATTTTCATTTCTGTGCTCTCTTTGAACATGTTATCCATGCTTCTGGGAGCATGAGTAATAAAAACCAAGAGACAGATATTGGGTTCAACCTAAAGATCAGAAAAGCAAAGCAGTCAAGCCACTAGAGAGCTCTTATCTGTATAAAATCTTCAGACTGAAAGACTGAGTTCCTGTCTCATCCTGGCTTATATTCCTCTTTAGTGCTGGGATTAAAGGCATGTACCACTACTGCCGAGCCTCTGTGGCTAACTAATGTGGCTCCTGGGATAAGTGTGTGTGCCACTACTACCTGGCCTGTATGGCTGTAAGCTTTTTTTAAATTAAAATACAAATAAAATATCGCTACATTTTTATAGATTAGTTTGGAATAAATGGCCATGCTGTTTGGTGAACTATCATCTCTTCTAATTAAGAGATGTCTCTTGTTCAAATCATATCTTTATCAATTTGATGGTATCCATAGCTTTTCTTTTTCTGTGGAAATAAAAGCAAAACTCTTCAAACATAACACATGTCCTGGTTTCCATTCTGAGGTCAGTACATTTTAAAAATATATCAGTTGATTTAATTCTGCAGTTTTTTTTCTATCCAGTGTCTCCTGCAGCTGTTGCTACTTTCTCCATAGCATTTAGAAATTTCAAATTTTCACAGGAAATTAATAAAGCATTATGCAATCTATTTCTGGGGATATTTATCATTTTTTCTGTTTATTTGACCTTTCTATAACTGCCTGCCCTGTTGGGTTGTGTGGTACACCTATAATATGCTTTATATTATAGTAAGCAAGAAATTGTTTCATTGTCTTAGAGACATATTCTGGAGCATTGTCTGTCTGATGTGGGATTCCTCTCTGTATGGTGTGAATACCACTGGTTAATAAAGAAGCTGCTTTGGCCCTATTGCAGTGCAGAATAGGGCAAGGTAGGAATTACAAGCAGATAGAGGAGGAGAGAGTAGGTAGAGTCAAAGAGAAGTCATGTAGCCACCACAGGAAACAAATGCCAGATGGAACCTTATCAGTAGGCCACAACCATGTGGCGATACACAGATTAATTTAAGATATAAGAGCTAGCTAGCAATACACCTAAGTGATTGGCTGAGTGGTGTTTTAATTAATATAAGTTTCTGTGTGATTATTTCAGGTCCGGGCAGTCGAGAATGAACAAGCAGCCTCAGTCTACATCTGTCTTTATTCATACAGGCATACCTATTATGGCCATAACTTCTGGTAAATGTGTTATTGGCCAAAGTAGACTTTCCTGAACTAAAAGCAGTTACCCATTGAAAACCCAAATAGGTATCAAAGGTGTGGTGTATATGTTTTAGTTTTCAAAATTCTACAAAATGGAATATGTCCATCTGCCAGATTTCATTCCTTTGAGTACCCTTTGGATTACTTCCTGCAGGATGTGGAATTTGGTTGTATAAAGAACAAGTAGGACATTTCCTTATAACTTTCTTAGCTTGTTGCCATGTGATGGAAAACGTCTTTTAAACTTTTGCTATTGACATGATGCTTTTTTTTATGAAATTCTGAGGCTTTTAGTACATTTCCAATTAATATCTGCATTACCTTGTGCTAAATAACCTGGCAGACACATATAGGATCAGATTTGTGTTATGTATATGGGATGATTCCTTCTTCTTTTTGTATCTTGTAACTGAGCATATAATAAAGTCAGTTCTGTATCATCTGTTATAAATTCAGTAGTTTAAATATGCAAAACAACCCTTTCTGCATATTGTAAAACAGTAACTATGTTAGAGGTTTTTTTTAAAATTCCTTAGTACCATGAGAATAGCACATAATTATAACTTTTGGACAGAATCATAAGGGTTTTGATCCACTCTATTCAAATTTTCTGATTTGTTACCTGCCTTTCTTGATTTATTTGCATCAGTATAGAATGTAGGGGCTCCAGTTATTGATGTGTGTGTGGAAGGATCCAGTTAGTTCTCTTTATAAGTTGGATTCTCTTACTTTTGGGATAGTTGTTGCTAATCTCTCCCAAAATTTACTACAAGCTCTTTACCAGAGTTTACTTTCTTCCCATAATTTAACAATTTCATCATTGTATCATGTAGTATCATGAAAAGATACTACAATTTCTACTGGGTCTATTACTGCTAATTGATGAAGCCTCAATTTTCTTTTCATAATTAACTCAGAGACTTTTTTTCACATAAGTTTTAATTTTTTTACTCAGTTTATGTGGTAAAAAGATCAATTCTAATATAATATTTTCTCTGTGCATTAAAATTAATGTAGGAAAATGTTTAGAGAGTAATATGATCAGAATGCTATTAAGATTTGGATCTACACAATCCATATGTGCCTTCTGTAATTTCTCTTCAAAGTCAATTCTCTTTCAGCTTTAGCTGGTAATTCCCTGGAACTCTTTTAGTCCTTGTCTATCTATCAAAGATTTTGTTTAAATTAATCAGGTCCTTAGGACCTATCCCAATATTGCGCCATAGATGAAAAATGTCTCCTACCAATTTTTGAAAGTCATTAAGATTCTGCACTGATCTCTTTTAATTTGTGCCTTTTAGGGTCTAATTTTTTTAGCCTAAATAATTATAGACTCCCCTCTTTGTATTTTTTTTTCAGGAAAAATTTGTAATCTCTAACAAGGGAAAATTCTCTTTACTTCTTCAAATATTCTTTTTAAAGTATCTACATTTGAATTAGATAGTAAAATGTCAACCATGTAGTGGTAAACTATAGATTAGGAAAATAACTTTAAGTATCATTTCCAATGGCTGACTTACAAAATATTTTCACAGGGTGGGGCCATTTAACATTCCCCATGGGAGAATCTTCCATTGATAATTCTTATCAGGCTAATAATTATTTTATGTAGGCACTGTGAAGGCAAACTTTTCATTGTCTTTTTCTTGTAAAGGTATAGTGAAGAAACAATCTTTTAAATCATTAACTTTAAGAGGCCATCCATTAGGCAATAGAGAAGGCAGAGGAATGCCAGACTGTAAAGAGCCCATTGGCTGGATCACCTTATTAACAGCTCTTAGATTTGTTACCATTCTCCATTTTCCAGATTTCCTTTTAACAACAAATGCAGGAGAATTCCAAAGACTGGTTGATTCTTCAATATGCTGAGCATCTAGTTGTTGTTCCTCTATGCTGTTCTAAAGCCTGCAGTTTTTCTATTGTTAAAGGCTAATCCTTAACCCATAAATGTTTGTCAACCATTTTAAAGGTAGGGGTGTTGGTACCTTTGGAAGATCAGCAACTGTTGTGCCCTGTTCTTGTATAACCTGAATGGTCAGTGACTATTCTTTACAATACTTTGTAATATTTTCCCAGAAACATATGCTATTTTTTGGTTTGTTTCTAAGATTGGGGGAATGTCGAGTATTCCACTGTTGTAACACATCTTGTCCCCACAAATCCATTGCTATGTTAGCCACATATGGTTTTAATAATCCTCTCTGTCTTCTTGGCCCTATACATTTAACCCATCTTGTGCTCTGCTTTACCTGAGATAAAGTTCTGATCCCTAAAAACTGAACATTTATATCCTGAAGAGGCCAATTTGGATGCCAGATTCTGATAAAATTATTGTTATTTCTGCACCTGTGTCTACCAGACCTTCAATGACAATGTCATTTATTCATATTTTTAACTTTGGTCTTTGTTCACTCCTGCCCAGAATTCTCCTGTTCTCATGACATCATTTCTACTTCCTGTCTGGTTTTTATGCCTATATTTCCTGCCTGGCCAATCAGCATTTATTTAAAATATGATTGACAGAATACAGACAATTCTCATGCACCACTAGACAGTTGCCAAAATATTCACTTTATGGTTTCTTCTGAATTTTTTTGTTCTCTCTTCTATAGCTGTTCTATTACCCAGAGCAGTATGGTTTCTTACAATAGGCATTAGGTTTTTTAATTGCTCTGAGAAGAAGTTTCCTCTATGATGACAGGAAACAATTGAACTGGACTAGGCATGGGGCCTGCAAGAGGCCCTCTATGAAGTTTTCCAAAGGCAAAGGATTACCTTGAATATTCCTTGTTGATCTACAGTCATTGGTCCAATGCCTGTCTTTGCCACACCTTCTGCATAATCCAGAAGAGAGGGGGGTTCGGAGTGTATTAATATTTGGGATTAAAAAAAAACATTGTTTCTAGCAACATTCTGTCTACAATCCCTCTTAAGGTGCTTGTCACAATTATAACACTTGATATTTTGATTTTTCCTCAAACCTCTGGAAATCACTTCCCCCATCCATATATCAACATGGTCGTGAGATTCAGTATTAACTGTATCTCGAATCTATTCCTCCAAAGGTGCTGACCTTGCCTTTAACAGCCTAATTATCCTTTTTCATTATGCATTAGCATTTTTGAAAGTCAGAGAATCAATTATTATTTGTCTAGCTTCTGAATTTGGTATTATTCTATTTACTGCTGAAGTCAGTCTTTGTAAGAAATCTGTAAAGATTTCTTTTGGGCCCTGTATGACTTCAGCAAGTGATTCAATCTTCTTTCCTACATCTTCAGTTCTGTCCCAAGTGTTCAAAGCTGCTGCATGGCATAAAGCCAGGATGTGACCATCAGTGTGATTGCCTTTCTACAGTAGCATAATTTCCTTCTCTAAGAATTGATCTTGGGAGATTTCCACACCTCTAGCTTCACTCCATTGTGCAATAGTCTTAGCCTCTTCTCTGAACCAGCTACTCCACTGTAATTATGGGCCAGGCTCTAAAACAGCTTTAACCAACTCTATCCAGTTGTTAGGGATAATTCTATTACAAACTGACCATGAGTTTAATATTTGCTTCACCAAAGGTGAAAGCATGCCTCTTGTGACTATTGCTTCCTTGAATCTCCTTAGATCTAACATTGACAGGGAGTCCGTTCAGCTCCTACTCTATCATTTGGCAATTCCTGTAAGGTTCCTGGTTATATTAAGGTTGGTTGGTTGTAAACCTTAGGCTGTTCCTCTCTATTCTTATAATGCAATGGTGACATTGGTTCTCCATCAAATTTTTCTGTATGGATTTGAATATCTTTATGATCTGTTTTATTAGGTTTTTCTAAGGCCTGTATCTTAGCACTCAGATTAACCAACATTTTAGTAATGAGACAAAAAATGATAACGCTGATGTTTACAGCTGACATCATATAACTCCCATCTAAATTAGATAGCCTCTCATTTAATCGTTCCATTTTCAAACTGTCTAGCTTATCATACACAGAATCCCAAATGGCTTTTCCCATTTTTTAATGTGGGGAAAACTCTCTTTTAACTAATTCCTCTCTTTAAGAATTCCCAATTGTCTTACCAACTGATAATGCTGATGAACATGTGGGGCTTGTTGCTGCTACGTGGAACAGCAAAGGCCTGGCTGGATTTCAAGGCAGTTACTTAGTTTGGCAGCAGCCCAAGAAGGGGGTTCAGGGAGGCAGCAACCCATGGTGGAGAGAGAGAGCCAGCCAACTAAAAACTGCACAGGGGATTTCTCAGAAAAAGCACATGGGGCAGAGCAGAGAGCTGCCTGAAGGCAGAACCAGCCAGGCTAGGATGGGTGAGACCTGTGGCATTTGGAGCCCAGGTGCTTCTGGAGTTTGGGCGCCAGCTAGAGACTGTTTCAGAGAGGCTACAACAGGAAAATCCCAAACTTGCTTAGAGGCTTGGGGAGAAAAGAAAAGAAAGCCTAGCTGGGTGGGGCTGAGGCTGTGTAGGCAAACAGTTTTTCGTGAAATCATACCCATGATGGGCATCAACTGTAGCACAACAATAAACCCCAGAGACAGATATTGGGGTTCAACCGAAAGATCAGAAAAACAAAGCAGCCAAACCACTAGAGTTCCTACCTCTATGAAATTCTTCAGACTGAGAGAGCGAACTGCAGTCTCAACCTGCTTTATGTTCCTCTCTAGTGCTGGGATTAAAGGTGTGTGCCACACCGCCTGGTCTCTGTGGCTAACTACTGTGGCTGCTGGGATTAAAGGTGTGTGCCACCACTGTGCTGTGTAGGGCTGCCTAGTGCGACTGTCTTGTGGCTGTTCTGATTTTCAGGCAAGCTTTATTTATTAAATACAAATGAAATAGCACTACACCTGGGCCTTTTCTAAAAGGTTCCAGAAGTTCTCTGAAAGGAAGCATCTGGGGCTACTGTCAGGGATGTAAGACACAAGTGTAGGCTCACAATGGGACATTTCACCTGTTGTCTATTAGTGTATTGTAGTCTCCCTTACCTGAGGTTTTGCTGTGACTTCAGTTTGCCGATACTCAATCACTGTCCCAAAATGTCACGTAGAAAATTCCGGAAGTGAGTCATTGTGAAGTTTGCAGTAGTATGATGGAATCTTGGTTTCATAGACCCCATGTGAGACACCTTTGCTCAGTTTACCCACACTCTACACACCTCTCTCTAGACACCGCTGGGGAGGCCTTCTGGGTTTCAGCCCTCCTGCTGTGTGCTGGTGTTCCTGTGACACCCGAGAGCCTCACACGTGTCCCCACTCATGCCTATCACCTCATCAGCCTGTCATGTAGGCACAGGAAAGGCGACGGACGTGCAGTAAGATATTCCGAGAAAGAGACCATATTCTCATAGCTTTTTCTTAAAAAGAAAATGCACGTGCATGAGTGCTTTGCCTGCATGCATCTCTGCACCATTCAGGCCTAACTTTTAATAATTCCTCCTTTCCAGATCTTTCTTTGTAAAAGCAAACAATGATCAGAGACTAAGACCTTTCAAGCATTATTCCCCCCTCAGGGTCCTCACAGCTATCCCTGGCTGTCTTTCAAGCGTCCCCCCCCCCCCCCCCCCCCGCGGACTTATCAGCTGCCATGATAATTCCTCTACTGCTCATCTTTCTACTGAAAGTAAGACCAGGGCTCTGAGAGGAAGGGAAAGTCAGTGGGGACCAGCTGCTTTTTAACTGGCTGCCCCGTGAAGCCTGGAGCTTTCCTTTAGCAGCACAGCAACGTCAATTCCCAAGCTGTTAAGGCCTACACGCTGGAATCAAGGGAGGCATCTAGGAAACAGAGCCTGACTCTACTTTTCTGTCTGTCACTTGGTTACATCTGTAACCAAGAACTTGTTACCCTACATCTGTTTTAAAATTACATTTTAATAAATCTCAGGGGTGGCTCGTTCTCCAAGACTGGAAGGAAGCTAAGTGCTTGAAAAGCTCCCCACTCCACGCACACACAAACCAGAAGGAGCACAAGACACCCCATAAATGCTCACATAGCTTGTATGGGGTCCTGGGTACAATCCTGGGTGGAGGGGGGGGATGGGGAATCTATATTTATATTTGACTTCTTTTGTCATTTTATTTGATTTAAGATGAAGTCTGTGTCATGTTCCGGCTTGGTGGGAGCCTAGCCAGTTTGGATGTTCACCTTCCTAGACATGGACGGAGGGGGGAGGACCTTGGACTTTCCACAGGGCAGGGAACCCTGACTTCTCTTTGGATTGGAGAGGGAGGGGGAGAGGAGTGGGGGGAGGGGGAGAAGAGTGGGGGAAGGGGGAGGGAAATGGGAGGCTGGGAGGAGGCGGAAACTTTTTTTTTCTTATTCTCAATAAAAAAAATTTATACAATAAAAAAAAATATCAATCATAAAAAAAAAAAGATGAAGCCTCATGTAGCCCTGGCTGGCCCAATGCAAATGCAGCAGACGGTAGTACTTATTAAATGTGGTTGGTTTAAGATTTATTGTCTGAGATAATCCTTCCTGTGCTTTCCTGTATATTTGAAATATTTCATATTTCAATGGGCTCCAAGTCACACTTCTAGAATGGCAAAAATTAACTTTTTCTCTTTGTTTGGTAGAGCAAAATCCTATCAATAATCAAGTTCCCAATTCCAGATGACTTAGGAAAAAACTATTTCCTACACACGGTCCTTCTTGGACAGGCCATTTAACTTCAGACCTGCTTACCAAAAGCTGTGAGTTTAAGAACATTTGAAACATTTTGTCCTATAAGGATGGATAGGTTAGTTTTTAAGTGTCCCTATTCATATTTGAGACTTTATTTAATCTGCATGGCCTCCTCCACCGATAACCTGCTCCTGCAGGTGGCCCACAGGATACAGCCGATACTTGGTTGGGATGTCACTGTCACCAAGAAGGCACAGCTAGGTCACAGAAGGGCTCACTCTTGTACATCCTGTGGATTCGGACACAGTGCGCTGACGTCTATCTGCCACCTCAGCGTCTTAGCCTCCCGATGCCCTAAGCCCATCTGCTCTGCCTACACCCCCTGGATTCTTTGGCTCCCCAACAACATGTTGTCCACTGGCCTTTGGCCTCCTGTCACGTAGTCAGAACTGTATCTATGAGGTCTCCAGAGTCACTTCTTTTACCTAGAAATATGCAGTTATGTTTCTTCATCTGCTGACGGCTCTTTTCCTCTTAGGGCTCAGTAAAGCTCCCTTTTACACACAGAAAGCAGTTTGCCAGACACTTTAAATGCTTCCTTTAAAAAGTATAAGTATGTACATTTTGCAATCTGAGAATTTTTCCCTCTCTCTCTTTTTTTTTTTTTTTAAATTCATTCCTCCCAACTAAAGCTTCCTGGAGGAAGGGTGTTCAGGGGAGCAATTTCATAGATATTTAAATTTCCTGGAATCACTTTTTAAAATCTATGAAGGTTATTTGCTTATATACATAGATATAATTTTAACTTTGGAACTACTTAAGAATTTAATGTTAAGCATATGAATGTTACAGAAATATTCAGATTTTCAAAATAGTTAGCTGTCAACATATCAGAAAAAATAAATATCATTTACCATCTAGTTCTAATGAATCTTAAGATTTAAATAAAGTAAATTTATTTAAAGCCATTTTCTGAGCAACTTATAGAAGCAGTGAGTTTTAAAATCCTTATAAGAAACCACTAAAAGCTCAGACATAGTAAACGCAATTTTTCTTATTTTCTTGGGTTTTAAAGTGTCCATACTTGACATGAGTAATGAAGGTTGGCTAATAACTACGTGCTAATCATGTGCCACAGCAAAGGTGAAGCAAATCCATTTCAGGAAACTGAGTCGGAGAGAGACCATCTTTAGAGCCCCTCTGAATTTACCTGATTGCATCCAGTCATGAAAGTCCTGTTTTCTTTTAGAACTTATCGTTCTACTTAAAACCACAACAACACCTTAAATGTATTCCTTGAAAGCTGTGGGTGTGGGTGTATGAGGGAGCGGGGAGAAGATGGTCTATCCAGACTGTCTTCTGGAACCATGATGCACTTCGGGCTGTGTGAAAATGGGAAGATATTACGATAGTCATCATCCATTGTGCTGGTTTAAAATCCTTTAATTTCATTTTTAGTCTTAGCATAGTTGAGAATAACTGTTGATTAATTCCTGTGATTTTAAAAAAAAAACATCAAAATGTTTCAAAAAAATGTAGGAAAAAATAAAGCATTAAGTTTTCAAAATAGATCTCTCAAGAGTCCAAAGAACCTATACTGGAATAAATCCTTGTCCTTTTAAGGATATCCAACTTAAGATATAATATAAATAATAAGTAATGAACTTATGTCAGTTCTTTTATAACAAATTTTTAGACTTTTTTTGTGTGTGTGTTTTAGGCGTGTTTGCTGTAACCACACGTGTACCACGTTTGTCTGGTGCCCGCAGAGTTCTGAAGAGGGTAAGGGTATCAGATGACCTGGAACTGCCATTACATGAAGCTGTGAACTACCAGGTAAGTGCTGGGAACCAAACCCATTCTCTGTGACAGCAAGAGCTTTGCGCCAGCTGTCCAGTTCCCGAATATCAGCTTCCTTAGCTGTAACTCCTACTAAACATGTTGTTGATGGGCTGAGAGATGCTGTCTTTATGATCATAAAATATTTTCAGTTAATGTACACTTGAGAATTTTTTCTCAGTAAACTGAAAATTTTAGAAAGGCCAATCACACGATTATCAGTGTAGAACACAGGCCAGGGGGTTCCAGCCCGTTTTCTTTGTGGCAACAACCTTCATTTATTCCCTAAAGGCCTGGTCACACGTAGCAATTTTTGTTTTTTGTGTTTGGAGATCCTATCAAGCAAGACATCATTGTCCTGGGGTAGACATTGACACACACACACACACACACACACACACACACACACACACACACACACACCCCCAAAGGTCTTTTCCCCCCAGTTATTACAAGAGAAAGAACACTGGAGACCAAGTGTTCTCAGTCATAACTTCACACACACACACCCACAGAGGCCAAGTCTGCAGCAGGATCTACTTCCAGAGAGCAGATGCTTCCTACACTGGTGTTTCTTATGAGCCCACTTGGGTGTCTCAAGGTCCAAAAGACTCTGGTTTGTAAATATCCAGCTGCAACAAGAAGTTAGGGAAGTTCAGCCCATTAGGAAACACTAGAAAAAGTGTAACCTGGGATTGACTAGGAAGGTGTTTTGCTGTCCCTGGAAGCAAGTCTTTTTCTAACCATTTACCATACTCTCTTCTTCTAAGGACAACACCATTAGGAAGAAACAGATGGGGCGAGGAATGGTGTCAAGTAACAAAAAGCCCTAGAGGAATGGTCATTAGGTAGCTTGGATTAATCTTCATCCCTAAACTCCTGGTATCACTTTTCAGTGAGCGCTGCACTCAAGAAAGGACAAAGGTTGACAGTCTACTAGCCTAGAATACTTATCGCCAGGACCTTATACTGGACGAGTTTATCTACACTAGCGGACACGGCAGGAGACTAAGTCCTGGCTTTTTTAGCAGATTCCAGACGTAGCAGTAAGCAGTAGTTCTCAGAGTTGGGATGACACTATGTACTAGAGCTAATCAAAGACAATTAGAAGAGGTTGAGTTTGTAAAGACAGAGCTATTGTCTCAGCTCACCCGGGGAAGTAAAAGTGGACAGGCTATTTTATAACTCTTCAAGCAGAGGGGGCTGGAAAGAGCAGCCAGTAGTGAGAATATCCCGACTGCATGAATGATCTAAGTAGTAAAGAAAAAGCAAAGAGGGAGAGCAGAAAACAGCGAGTTAGGGAACAGAACAGTCAGGGCAATGAGCCAGACTGACTGCTGAAGACATTCTGAATCCGCAATGTTTAGCTATGCTTCCCCCAGTTAAACTCCATATTCTTGAGTCTTTTCTAACCTCTCTTCCTTTACAAGTGATCTGAGGTGCATTTCTGATTCTTGGGTCCAAACGGTTCTCAAAGAGCTACATGCAGCTGTATCTTTCACATGCTGTTTCCAGCCGTGGGAATGAAACCTCTCTGTGACGGCCTTCTTACTGTCTGTCCAAGGAGGGATGCCTGGTAGACACTAAGGTTTACTAGGCCACTCCTTCAGGACAGACCAGCATGGTCATGCAGTCTTCACAGTTGTCAGTGAGGTAGGTTCTCCTGTCATCCCCCTTTAGAGAGCAGCAAAGCAGGGTACAGAAATTAACTCGCTCAAGGCCACACAGTCAATAGTGATAAAGCTGATCGATTCTTTATTTATAATACAAAAGACATATAAAAATTATATACATGCATTTGTCAGTAAAATTTTGATAATCGCCCACTATGTACAAAATACTAATATAAACTAAGAAAATAATCATTCAATATTATAAATACAAACTAAGAAATTGGTTATTCAATGTTACAAATATAAAGTCCTTTTAAATACAACCATCAAAATAATAATCTCTGGTGGACCACCAAAAGAAGTTCTTCCAAATTAAGTTTTTCAATATCTAAGATGCCTCCTTTAAAACAGAAGGAAATAGATTCGAACAGCGCGATCTTCAAGGTTCATATCATCTCCAAACACTGGAACACCTGATTATTTGCTGCAAGCCAGACTCATGTTAAAATAAACCTTGACCTCACAGAGAAGTTTATATTCATAAACACACCGCAAATCATTAAAGACATGTAAGCTGCACGCACATGCATCCTGAAGGAAGGCGTGATGAGGCAGTTCTCACGGAAGATGGTGAGCTGCCATGGACTCTGCTTCTCTTGATTTTCTGAGCAGGGATCGTTTGAGGGCACTAATTTTCTCGTCCAGCTCAGCCAGTGAATAGTTCTGCTGGAAACAAGACGAAGACACTTAAGTTTCCTCATGCAGACAGGGCGCTAAGTGAACCATGCACACCTGACTACCCAGCAGCATATTAGTGCGTGGTGACTGTAAGACTGGCACTTCTGTATGGCGACTGTGCCACAATTTAACGGCATAGACTAATACGGTTTCTGTTTCTTCCGGGCTGTAACCATTTGCCTGACGTGTGAGGCCCTGGATCCCAGCCCGGCAACACAGAACAAATGCATATATAAACACAGTGCCATGCTGCCCTGCTTCTTCCCTAATGACAAAGCACTCGTGGAGTTTTTATGCTTTGAAAGACTTAAAAAAAAATTGTAAATACAAAACAAAACCCCCGTGAAAAACAAACAGTGAAGAATTAGCTTAAAATACCCAGAACTTTCCTCCTGAGGGACTAACTACATCTGGGAAACAAAGGCTGCTCTTAAGAACCAACTCAAAAATTTACAATAAATATGTAACAAGCTAATCTGAGGAATAGGGGGTGGTGAGACAGGGCCTCACTATGTAGTACAGGCTGGCCTTGAACTTCTGACCCTTCACCATCCTCCTGAGTGCTACAATTTAAAAAGTTTCCCCAATGTTACATCATTAAGGCTAGCAAAATCATACTATTATTTCAAACTGAACTAATAAGGTACTTGGCAGAGAACTAAGCTGCAATGGCCTTTGTGTGTGAGAGGGGTGAGGAGTGTGTGTTTGTGCATACACGTGCCTGTGGAGGCCAGAGACTAACAAAGGGTATCCTTTTCAACTGTTCCCCACCTCACTTTCTGAGACAGGGTCTCTCATTGAACTGGCCAGCAGGTGAGCCAGTAAGCACACACCTCCCAGTGCTGAGGGAACAGACCTACAACACTATGCCTGCTTTGGATGCAGGTGCTAGGGGCTGAAACGCAGGCCTCTTGAATGTGCTATAAGTACTTTGCCCACTAAGCTATCTCCCTGGTCATGAAATCACCCTCTTTTTGATTTAGATAATGCTAATTAGTAGTGCCTACAAGAGGGAAAGTGGGAAGAGACTGAAGTTATTAGGGCATTTAAGTGTTTTCTAACCTAAATATTCTTCAATTAAAAACAAGCAAAGATTTTTATATTGAGTTAGCCTGTTGGAGTCATTCTACCCTCTTAAGGTAAAACTATTTCCCTAATTCAACCTAAAGTCTGCCAAGGTACGGCCTAAATGCAGCCAGAGTAGACACTTTCATTACTAAGATAAAAAGCTTATCAATCTATTTCAGAAGGAAGACACAGTAACTTACTTGTGGGGGTTGGACTTTTCTTCTTTTTCCAGAGAAGTTCTAGTTTAAAAGTAACAAAATAATCATTATTTAGAAAATATCACCATTACTTCCTTTATAGAAGACCTCAATACACAAACAGCCTCTGGGAACCCAAAGCAGAGCTCCAAACTTCCCAAGCATTGTCCACAAAGTTACAGGGGCAAAGGAGGGCGCTGTTACTGTGCAACAGTGTAGCAGCAAGCTCCTCTGCAAAGACCCCCTTCCCTTTCCTTCCCAGCCAGTCACAAGTCCGGGAAACTGGGAAAGAGGTGCTCTTGGAATTTTCTACTTGGATTCTTTTAAAAGAATCTTCCCATTCTGGGAAACTGACCACGGGAAGCAACAGTGGATAGAGGCAAAGGGAATTTGGTATACTCCACTAAACACACACACACACACACACACACACACAGACATCTTTGACCACTGAAAGCACTGTGACTGAGACAACAGCTCCTTATCCACTGTGTGACTCAAAGGAGTGTCTACCTCACCCCAATGCTCTTGCTTAGAAACTGACATGCACATGGCCCAACTGTAGCTAATGAGAAAGGATGGGGAACAAGGAGGAATTTTCTGCAAACTTCTCTTCTGAGAAACAAAGAACAGTCCCTGTGGGCCACTACTGTATGTGGATAAAACACCTAACATTTATAGCAGCCTTGCCATCTACCAAAGGAAGAAGCCAACACCAGACAGAGCCAAGAGGAGCAGGAACTCAAGTACTTCTCAACCATGACTTTGCCACAAGATCAGCCCTGAGGTCTGTGTCTCACTGTTTAATAATTTCCATACTGCTTGAGTGGGTTTAGATTCATATTTCTTACAGATGGGCTAAAAAGACAGCACAGTGGTGGAACACTTGCCCTGCATGACCCAATTCTTTTTATATTTTCATCTTAGTTCACAACATCAGAAACCACTGCGTGGAAATTTGAAAAGGAACATTCTGGCAAAAATTCCTTGGCTGCTACCAAAGGGGTCAGTCAGGGAACCATGGTTGACTTTTTGTCATGAAGTCAACCTAACAGTCGAGCAGTGACATTTTCTACAAATATTTAACAAATTAAAAAAAAAAAAAAAAACAGCCACAGAAGTCACCAAATTATAGAAACTTCAATGCTATATCCAGAGTCTTTTTATCTTCTCCAGGCAGGGATTTACTGAAAGCATTTAGCAGGGAAGTGACTTATGAAAACAGTATTTGCAAAGATTTATGATAGTTTAGCAATATGACATCAACCAAGAATGAAGAGACGGTGCCATGTTAGTTTAACATAAATCAATTGAGTGTACTGATACATAACAAAGATTATAAACCAAAATAAGACTTTGTTTTTAAAAGACATCAGTACTTACTACAGATTGAAAGTATTCAGGAGAGATGCCTTCCAACTCAAGGATTTTATCTTCAAGCTTCTTAATTCTCTGATAAATGTCTCTTGGTACTGGACCACCTAAATTCATGAGGGAAAAATGCCAAAATCTTAATGAATAATTCTGATTTATCATTTTTATACTTAAAATACCATGTATACATAAGAACAAAAACACTTTAAACTTAGGAAAAAGCAGAGAGGAAAGCAAAATAAACTGAAATCCTGAACTCATAGTTTCACCCTGAGTTGCAATTTTACTTTGAGTTCTGTGAGACAAATTATAGACTCTGCTTTCTAAATATTGCTTATGCGCCTACAAGTGTTTTACAAAATTCATTTTATGAGCTACTGAAAATAGTGTTTCTAATAGGTGTTGGTAGTTCCTTAGAAGGTAGTCACTCAGCAGTGACAAGATGACAATTTCACGTGATGGCTGTGTTTATCCTATCATTTCCTGCAAATTCTACCTCTAGGACCTTGAGAAGCAATGAGAGGGGTTTTCCCATAATTCTCCACTGTACTTCTTTTGGAGGAGGGCAGGGTGCATTGAAGATACTTAGACATCAAGTTCATTATTATATTCAGATTCTTTCTACTCCTTCAGACATCACCACTGTGACTTGCTTGGTCTAGACCCCAGTCTCTCTGGTAAGTACTGCGTCTGCTATGTGTTTGAGAGTTACAGAGAACTATTAAAGAATTTTTAGCCAGGTAGAAACAAGATGAGATACAAGCTTGAAAAACAGCAATTTGGCCACGGGGTGAAAAATAACCTAGAGGAGGGAGTTTAGTGACAAACTCTTTGTCTCTTGTCACCCCAGGACAGAGATTACAGGCGCTTCATCTCCTGCAGTAGCTGTGCAGAGGAAGGCAGAGACATGTAGGAACATTTAGGAGGAGAATCATGAGAATGGTACCTAAAGGGAAGACTGTGTTTGCTTCCCCGCTCTCACTCTGACATCCTGGGCAAGCTGCTTGAGCTCTGAACTTCAGTCTGCTGCCTTTCCCGCAGGAACAGCACACACTTCCACAGAGTACTGTGGCATAGGCAGGACACTTTCACAGAGAGAGTGTTGGTCAATAAATATGGGCTCACTTTCCCCTGCGCTTATTCATTGATGTTTATTGTCGGGAGTGCACTGAGGACAGGGCCATATTCATCTATCTGTTGTACCTGGCAGGGTGGCTAAGAACATAGGAGTGGTCAAAGAAGTTCTGAAGTTGGCCTCAGCAATGCAGTACATTCATTTCCTGTTGGCACTTCAGTAACCGAGGCTGACAGTCTACTCAGAATTTGTTTCCCAGTTTAGAAAGCGGAATGTGCAGGGAGAAAAAGCAGAACACCAGACCTTTATAGATTCCTCACTAGTAGCAACTGTTTCACGCACTAGAATGAGGGCTTTACAAGGAATGTTCAAGGAAAATTCGGAAGCTAAAGGAATCTAATTTCCTTAAGACTTAAAAGTCACATTACAGAATGGCACCCAACTCTACTCACCCGTCTGCAACCGCAGGTGAGCCTCGATGTTCTGGAGCCGCTCTTCCACAGCCTGATTACCACAGTCTCGAAGCGTGCCTGGAGGCTTGTGACCCGACCCCGGAATTCCTTCTGGTCTGGTCTGTGGTCCATATGTATTCACAACTCTAGAAACTAAGTTAAGAAACTTTTAGGTCCATGTGAATTTATGTTTCAAAAACAGAAATTCTCTCTCCCTAACAGTATATTTTTTCCCCATAATGGTCACCTAATCAAAAGCTCAAAAAGGAAGAAAGGCAATGCTTTTGTTTTAGAATAAAGTTTAGATAGGAAAAGTATTTCTAGTCCATATTGTTATGAAGCTCCACGAACTTCTGCCAGTGACAGATATACGGCAGCTACTTACCCTTGACATGACTTTTAAATCCAGGATAAGGAGTAAAGACGGCATCAGTTCTTGCACAACTATTTTCTAGGGAGAATTTGGATGAATTTAGTTCAAATATATTCTTAATTACAAACTATGAAATTATGATAAACTTCTAATAATTCATATTTTACTCAAGAAAGAATTTAAAATAAAAATAATATAACTGCATTACTATCACATACAGACTAGTCTGGGTGATCTTTATCCTCTGAAGTGAATCACATGTGATATTTTTATGTAATGTTCATATTCATATATAGAAAAACCATTAACATTAAATGTCATAACTTCTGATAGCTATTACTAAGTTCCATTGACCTTTGGAGAAAAAAATCCACATATTCTAGAGTACCATATTCTAACTCCGTTATAGAAACAGAAACCAATTTACCAGATTATCTTTAAAAACTTTCAGCATTTTTGTTATTACCAAATTAGTGAACATCTTACAGAGGGATGGATCGATTGGATATTTTATACTTCTTTTTTAATCTTCAGATAAAAAAGGACACTGAAGTCTCAAGTACAATACACATTGAGACCTCAAGTACAGCACACACTTCACCTGTTCCTAGATTTCCAATGTTTATTTAAAAATTCCTCATCAGAAGGCATCACATCTCTTAATCTTACTTTTAAAAACTGTGATTTTTAAAAAAGACATGTAAAATTTCCCAATATTTTTACCAAAGTGAAACCTGTAATTTCTTTAATTAACAAATAATTTATATGGAAAGAAATTAGATACATTAACAAAATGCATACTATTAAATATTAGTATAATTGTAATCTATAAACACACTATATAATAAATAACATAGAAATATATGCTAATATTTGAAGTAACAGTAAAATTATACATTGGCAGTAAATTTTCTGTTAAATTCCCATCATTATTTTATAAAAAATGGGTACAAAGTGATTTAAGAGTCTTTTGTTATTCCATGAAATCTGATTTTTAAAAATAGTATTTTTCTTAGATCAACTGAAAGGTCTTTAAAATACACTAACACATGAAAATGTATTTTTTTAAGCTTAAGTTTAACACATCTGTGATAAGACAAAACTAAACAAAATTGAAANTCATGGTTATGCTGTCTCAACCCAATTCAGTGAGTATATATATGGGGCCTACACTTCTCTATTCTTTCTATTCTTTCATTGGTCTGAGGGTATTAAAAAAAAAAAAAAGCCATGATCCATCCCAGGGCTAGAGTCCAAATGCAGAGCCATCAGCGAGAAGTGCAGCCTGGCATGGGGACAGTGAATGAGTGCTAGTCACTCTCACACCAATTCTTGCTAGCACTGTTTGGAGCCAGGAGGGATTGAATGGGCCATGGAGTCCTGCTGAGCATTTCAATTCTTGTCAATTTCTATCCCCTGATGGTTTATAATAATAGAGTTAGCAGGAAGCACAGAGGAATAACATTAGTGACACATGCACTTGCTCCCTCAACAAACCCTTTCTCTTGAGGTGCGCACAACTGGACTGGCGTACCTGAGATTTTGCCACTGTTATACCTGTTCTAAAATGCTAAATCTAGAGAGCCACAAAAGCCAACAGTGAAAAAGTTAAGTTTAGAACCCATAGCGAGCTTACATTATTATGTTAAGAGCATCCTGTATCAATGTGATTATGAATCACTTCCAGGTTCAACTGACAATTGCATGCTTATAATCATTAGCCAAGAGATATTAAAGGCAATAAGAAAAACTGTGGTCCAATTACAAACATTCCTCCATATGTTTTTCCTAAGATCACAAGGAAAACTATGAACTATGGCAATGCCAGACAGTGTATGGTGCTCTGCAGGCACACTGCTAGACCTGAAACACTGCAGCAGCATATGAAGAGGGAAAGGAGACTGAGGAAAACCAGCAAAGGTCTGCACAACAAAAAAAGGAAAAACACCGAGGACTCCAGTCTTCATGGCAAGCTTAGAGATCCATGATGAGACTCAGGAGTAAAGGGAAAACTGCCCCCTCTTGAGGAATGCTACCAGCTTTACTAAATTCACTGAATTAACATAATTCCACAGGTACATTTACAGATCTGAATGTCATATTGCTTTGTTCTTCCTGACAGCGAGTCTGAACACCGCCACCCAACATTCACCTTCACTTTCAGCTTCTCCCACCCGCAGTAAACATGTCTCTGCAGTTTACCTCCACTTGACTTTTGTGTAACCAAAATGAAAATCAGCCTGACGACACTGCCCATTACTAAATAAAACTCTACTGCCTTAATTACCAACTAAAAACTTGTAAAACTGAATTTTGTTCTTAATGTTATTCATGTTTAAGACAAAATATTACAGCACTTGTCAAAATATTTAAAATCCTATAAAAATAAACTTCTAGTTACCTTGATTACAATCAATAACATTGCAAAATTCCCTGACGTTGTTTTCATTGATTTCAGCTTGTTTTCTTTCAATAAATGCAGATATTCTCCTGTCAATCTACAAACAACAAATATTTTAACAATCAAAACACAACAGAACTCTTAAAAGTAATGTCTCCGCCCCACCCTGCACCACTCAAACTTACTTCTGCTTTCCCAGCCTTTATCTGAACTACTTCTGGATCAAAATGGATTTGTGTCTTTTTCATGTCCAAATCACACTCTCTGAGCTTCCCGGCATCCTGTAGGTCCCCAGTGGGATGCTCAGCATTTAGTTCACTCTTGGCCTCCGCTTCTGTCCGTCTGAGCTCTTCAACAGCAGTTGAATTCTCTTTAATTAAAGACTGAAGTTTTGCTAAAAAAGGCTAAGAAGAACACAGTGACATCTGCTCAGGTTCAAACTACTCTAAATTTGTGATATATTTATATAAACGGGTACTGAGTAAATGACTATTACCAGTTATTAAATATAAAAAGCTGACAGACAGGGATAAACAGGTCTGACTATACACGTGTTTTCTGCTATTACTATCGCCCTTATCGTTTGCTGTAAAAGTACTTGAAAAAAAAAAAAAGAAAAGAAACAGAAAGAAAACCTGAGAAAATTTAAATCTTTCTTTGAGGAAATCATTCTGTCACTCATCTTTTATTTTGTGCCAAATCAAAGCCTTTAGTCTCTGGCCTGGATGCCTCTTAATTAACACGTCACTCAGAGCACCAGGCTTAGCGTTCTCTCCTTAACAGGAGAGCAGTGCTCTCTCTCACTCAGCGATGCCCTGCATTATCACAGGATCTGGAGATTCTCCACTTCAAAGTGCAGTTGGCCAAAATGAATGAGAGCACGGATATGAAGTATGTAGGTGTTACACTAAGTGAACAGTCAGCCTTTTTCTGACATAGCGAGATATCTTATTGGGTCATGAAATGAAATTTTACAAAAGAAGATGAACAATGGGAGAAGAAAGAAAAAAATGAAACAAAACAAACAAAACACGCTACAAAGACCCCTAGCTGGAAACAGCTCATTCTAACTAGAGTGGGTTTAAAATAAATGGTTCTTCATAATGGAAATTCACTTACTTCTGTTCTTCTAGCTATCCCCACCCCAACATGGTCCACATTTGAGTTCTACAGCTCACTGCCTGCCCTTTAAACAAACTGTCAGCTGTTATTTATTTATTTTTTATCACGAAACACAGTTAAACATTCTCAAAAAGTCAATGAATGCAAGGTTGAAAATTAACACATTATTCCTAAACAATATCCCGATCATTTTTTCGTACAGTTTTGCTTCCATTGTCTGCTACACCAAACACTCTTCTGAAACCTCATGACATCTGAAACACAGAGAGTGACCGGGAAAATGGTTCTGCTCATCCTTGGTGCTTCACACTTCACTCTGACTCAAGAGAACCTGCAACTCCATCAATTACACTTGCAGAGATGTTCAACAACAACCAGCAAGGCCACAACACTGTTCATTTCTTAAACTGCAATATTAAA
This sequence comes from Alexandromys fortis, assembly GCF_014885135.2. Classification (NCBI taxonomy): domain Eukaryota; kingdom Metazoa; phylum Chordata; class Mammalia; order Rodentia; family Cricetidae; genus Alexandromys; species Alexandromys fortis. The sequence continues at coordinate 5,863,744 of NW_026067913.1, read as the reverse complement.
AAATGTAACAATACCATTATAAATAATTCAATATTGACTTCCAATATCAAGGGTAAATTATTTCAAATTATTAAGAGGAAATAGTGACTGGCTACTCACTAAGAAGAAACATTAATGTCACAGAAATTACTTTCTTTTTAAAAACTATGCTGAAACTGTTTAATTGCAATAGACACTCCAGGATGTGTCATGCTGGGATAATGCCACTTCTTGAACCACTGAAAGCACTCCATGAGCCTCCAAACTCACCCAAGGCATGGAATCATTATCATAGCATGACTCACACCTGCCGTGTCTTATTGCTTAATTATAACCCACCATAGATGAACTGGATTGAATTTTCAGCAAAGCCTAGAATTGAATAGAACTGCATTTATTCAATTTCATACCCACATTGGCCTATTGGGCTTATATCCTATAACTATCACGATCACTGGTGAAATGGACAGACCTAGACTCAATACAGATTTACGTAACCTTCCTTAATAGCACTGTTAGAGTGTTGAGGTAGCACTGGCAAATACTGCAGCTAATTTAACTGTAATTAATTTCTATTTTCAATACCCCAGTAAATATTTCTAATATGAAATTTACCTGTAAATACAGAACGTGCTGCTCAAGTGCAGTAAGAACCAATGCAGGCTGGGACGCTGAGAGGCTCTGCAGCCTGTTCCAATCGATTGTAATTTTCACCACATCATCTCTGAGGTTAAGCTTCAAAGGGGCAAACCAGCAACATCACAAAAATTACATGATTAAGCTGTATATCTGGGATTATCACAAAAATAAGATTTCTATGGAGTAATGCATTCCTATTTGCTTGAAGTTACTAAGATTCAATGACATAATAAATACTTTACCTAGCTGCCATTTTAAAAATCAAAGGGTGCAGCTTTGAAACAAATGAGTAAAAACACGTGCTATTATAATTCTGTCCCTACGTGTGTATCATGGGGCCATCTTCGAGGGGCAGCCACCCACGAAAGATAAAAAGATGAACCCTCTTTTGATACTTGCGTATCTAAAATACCTTTGGAAAGTGTCCAAAACCTGATCTGCCCTAGCTGGACTCCTACTAATTCCAGCTAAGCATTCAAGAGAGGAAGCACAACCGCTTTACACAAGGTCGAGAAAGTGCACTCTCTTTGTTCCACACCACACAAACACATGCCTAAAATATCCATGACTTCAAAGCCTTTTCACTTTTGTTGTTTTCAAATTTAACCAACTCAAAAAAAAAAAACAACTTTAAAATTCAAGTCATTATTTCAAATAAAAATCAAAGTATTAGTTACGAAATTGTTCAGCTGAAAAACAAGTGCTTTTCCACAGCAGTACAACAAATGACCAGAACGGGATGTCCAGTGTTTCCAAAGGATTTTCTAGTAAAATGTAAGTCTCATTACATGAAAATTTCTCATCAGCTAGTGATTTATTAGAACAAAACTATATTCAGAAAACTACCAAGAACCTGAATATAAAATTAATATCCCCAAATCAGTCAAAACTTTAGAGGAGAATCTTTCATCTGTGCTCACTTGAGTATGCGGGAATCCCTATAAACTTTCTAAGGACCTGTATCATAGCACTGTGTAAGGACAGACTCCACAGTGGAAGCAAGTATCTTATATTGCAAGAATAACTTATGGGAAATTAGCCATATTTTCCAAAGTAAGATACAAGTTTCATGAATTCAAATGTAAATAAAATGAGATTTATAATATAAGAATTAAAAAAAACCATAAATCACTGTCTATGAAACCAAGAAATCTCAGGTTCCCAAGCTAAGCACTCTACCGTATAACAGATATAGACACTTATTGCTCAGACCAGAAGCATTAGAAGTCCCATACTTGGCAGACATAGGAAATATGAAATTTTACATAGGCTATACTGACAAAGATAAGCTTATAACTAGGTTAAGATCTGACGTTAGGATTAATTAGTAAGACTAGTACATTCATTAATGTGCACAAAAGTAATCCATCAGCATGTGTTGACAGTCCTCCAAGAGATCTATAGTTGATTATGGCAAATTTAGCAAATTTAGACGGTTTGGGAAAAAAACAGGCAAAGCTTAAACCAGAGCAAGGCATCACATTCTCTAGAGAAAGTAAGTGTAGAAAAGCAATCTTAATGGTTGGATCATATCCTCATAGCAATTCAGCAGAATTATGTAAGTCTTCAAAGGAAACTCAAGATACTCAGTCTTTTAAGGAAACTAAACAATAATGTCATAAATTAATTTAAAAATGACCCCCAAATACATCCAATTATTCATTCAGCAAATTCCTCATTAACAATATGAACTCTATGCATTTTTACCTCATAACTCTTGGAACAGCAACCAGACATTCAAAAATTTCTATTAATATACTATTAACATTGATTAATCAATTATGTAAGTTCAGTAGAAACATTACTATTTTAAAAAACCTAAACTAACAAATCTTTAGCTTGATAACATGGGCCAAAGAAAGGAAAAAAAAAGGTTAATACTCCTATGCTTTGCATTTGGAGGAAAGAAATACTTTTTAACAATTCAGTTTTATACTTTCAATTGAAAAGTACTAATAACTCAATGATAGTTCAGATGGACTTAGGCATGTTACAATTTACATCTTAAAAATCCTTTTAATTTGTTGCAAAAGAACACACTCCCCACGGGCAACTTATACATGTGTATGGCTTAAATCATACATCTCAAAGTACATGATATTATTAAAGTAGCATTTAATTAAATTTTTAAAAAAAATCTTATATTTGACACTTGTACAAAAGCCCCTTTATTATGTTACAAAAACCTCACTTTCTCTAAACAGTTTTTGGCAGGTGGCATAAGTTAAGATTTAATCATTACTCCACTTGAACCTTTAAATAAATTCATTAAAATTTTGAAAAAATTAAATACGCAAAATAATTTTGATATTCAAATCTTTTATCGATGTACATTATTTTTACAACTTCTAAACATAATGAACGAGAATATTTTTTATTTTTTCTCATCTTGACAGTAGAATATGAGTGAATAAATCTTGAAGTTACAAATTCATGCCAAAAAAAGTTCTCTGACTTTTGAACTTTTAAAGATCTGGGATATTACCACTGATATGTTAATAGGGAAAGTGCTTAAGACTTTGAAACTTTTTTTTTTGGTAAATTATTAAGCAATTGAGTTTAAAAGTTTTAATGTTTAGAAGACCACTACTATTGCCTCATAACATTAAACTGAACGTACAGCTTAAAGTAGTTTGCCAGTTAAAATAAACGTACGTTTTAAAATGTTTATTAAACTAATTTTTTACAAGATTAATTCTTCATCCATCTAAGGGTTTTAAAATAATTCTCAGAAATCAGGCTAACGCCCTCCTGTCATAGGTTCCACTGCTCTGGACACAAACGTGGGCTGTTCCATTTCATAGACTAGATCAGCCCCCAGACAAACCAGAAAACATGCCTGACAAAATACTTCTAAAAGCGGGCAATCATACTTTTGCTCGTTAGTAAAAATTAGCTTCATTATCTCATAAACGAGTTTATCTAATAAAGTGAAGGAACCTACCTTTTAAAATCGAATTTTACTATGACATTTCTGTAAGAGCAATCGATTAGCTAACAAATAGTTACACTTACACGACAGTGGTAATGAAGTTAGAATCGGTCACACATAATTCATCCAAAAATTTACACTAAAATTTAGGCACACTGCAAGTTATCTTTTAAAAATTCTTATACACCACCCTGCCCGTTTCAAAGAGTAACAGAGGCAATAAATTAAAAGAGAAACAAAACCCAGAGTAAAACACCCCCTCAAGAGTGCAGATGGCACTTAGGAAAAGTTTCAGGCCATACTAACCAGTGAATTTCTGCAGTAAATACACGGGGGGCAGAAGGACCGTCAGCGCCAGGGGCCCCCTCAACCCTCATCATCTCTCATGCACTGATTTTCTGCAAGCGTTCGGCGCCAGCACCCAGGCTTTCTCCAGACCTTGGTACTCACGCTCGGTCGCCGCGTGTGCAGCTGGCCTCTCCCGGCCCCAGGCCGCTGGGCCCCGGCTCCTCCCGGTCACGGCAGCCGCGGGCGGCACCGGGCCAGAGGCCCCCGCGGCCCCCGCCTCCGAGAGAACTAGGGGCAGAGGACCGGGATACTCCCCACCGCCCGCCGCACCTCCACTTACCTGTCCCGTCAGGGTGTACAGGGAACGAAAGAGTTCGCAGAGCACCTCGCGGGTGAGGAGGGGGCTGGAGCTTCGCTCCGGGGTCCTTTCGCTGCTGCTGGAGGAACTCGGTCCCGCAGCAGCAGCCATGACACCTTCACGGCAGCCCCCAACCGCGGCAGCGAGCGCTCGCCCCCGCCCCTCCCTCGCGGGCTTCGTCGCACTGAGATGACGTAAAACCACAGCGTCTGCCTTCGCTCTGAGGGTACGCCCCACCCTCTCCGCGTGACAGACACGCACGGGGACCAATCAAGAGCAAGATAGCCGTGCTCGGAGGGAATGTGGAGGGCTGACTATTGCGAGGTGGGACCTTCAGGTGATGTTTCTTGAGGGTCGCTGTGGCTTAGAAGTCTAGCTTGGCTCTTAGATGCTCCGTGTGAATGCTGGCATATTGAGTTCCGCTATTAAAATGTAGGATGTTAACATGGCGACGTGGAGATGTCTTGGGAAAGAGTGGGTCAGCGATGGAGCGGGGACTGGAAAATTCACCCAGGATGATCGTAACTGATAGGACATTTTCATCCCTACCGGGTGTTTGACACTAAGAATGTAAGAAAAATAAAAGGGCTACATTATGCCTTATTTTCCTACCAGGAGAATACAATACATTGATGCCCACATCTGCAAAACAGTTTGTATCAAATTTCTAACTCGCAACAATTGCTCAGTGCGATAACTGGACCCTCAGTCCTAAAATGGTTTCAGTATCAATCCAATAGAAATGTAAACCAACTCTTTCATGTAACCACACTCTTTCAAGTTAAGCTAGAAAACTAAATCGATACTCGTCAGGTATTATTGGACAGCTTTATTATAACCGAAAAGGTCATAATTTTATAAGGGAGTATGCTATTAAAATTTTATAAATAGCTTAAGAGACAAAGAACAAAAGATTTAAAGCTTGCTGGGCGGTGGTGGCACACGCCTTTAACCTCAGCACTTTGGAGGCAGAGGCCGGCAGATCTCTGAGTTCAAGGCCAGCCTGGTCTACTTAGCGTGTTCCAGGACAGTCAGGGCTACAAAGAGAAATCCTGTCACCAAAACAAAGAAGCAAACAAAACAAAAGCAACAAAAACATTAAAACCCTCATTCTGATAGTTCAGTACATTAAACATACAGAAAGTAGAGGTACAGACTTAACGTGTATTCTGTAGTTTGAGAACAGGCTGAGTGGACGAAGAAATAAGGAACCGAGAGACACTGGGATAAGGACAGGAAAAATCAAAGAACTCCTTTGATCTGTCTAACGAGTCTCTTACTCAGTTACTTCTAAAGATTTCTGGTATCATCAGACTTAACAGAAAGCTTGCCTGTTTCCTCGCTAGCAGTAAGATGTAACACACCCGACAGCACTCCTATCTTTTGTGATGGAGCCTGCGTGAGATGCGAACCCAAATCAAGCAAGCCTCTTAGTCAAGTCCCTTGTCCTTATAACTAAAAGAAATTCACAATTTGTTGCACAGTTAGCCCATTTTTGTCTTTTATTCTCTTGTTAATGGGGGATACTTGTTATGTGGAATCTAAGAGTCCTTGCTCTGTGCCAAGTAATGAATTTCAGATTTTTTTTAAAATAAGGAACATTTTATTACCATTTGGTAATGATTAAGGTGCTGCTCATTCTTTGTCCTGACTGATTTTGAAATCCAAGTTTTTTAATTTCACAATTTTTACTTTTAGTTGTGTTTGTGCCCAAGGAGGTCAAAGTATGGGATGTGAATTGCCCTACATTGGGCAATTCAATAAGAACAGTTGCATTCTTAACCACTGAACAACCCTGATCTCTCTCTCTCTCTCTCTCTCTCTCTCTCTCTCTCTCTCTCTCCAAACTCCAAATCTTGCTTGATTTCTTTTTATTGTTGTTCTGTTGCTTTTGTTTTTTGAGACTGGGTTTCTCCTTGTAGCCCTCACTGTCCTGGAACTTTCAGAGATTCACCTGAGCCGGGCAGTGGTGACTCGCCTGCCTCTGTCCCCCAAGTGCTGGTATTTAAGGCATGTACCACCACTCCCAGCTTCTTGCTTGATTTCTTGAGCCCCTAATATAAGAATTTTGATGTATCTATCAATTCTCTAATAATTCTGTTATCCAAAACCCAGACCTGCACTTGTACTTTATCGTTGCTTACTTAGATCACTCTTAGAATTTATTTCCTCCAAGCACTAATTCTTCTGTCTTGACATCTTCTATTCCTTCCTGATGCCCACTGAGCTCATTTCAGACATTTTCCTTCTTTTGTGATAAAAGCTTCTATTTTAAGTAGAAGGCTTTATAGGACAAAAAGATGTTGATTCCCCGGGCTAACTGCAGGCAGAAATGTATAGATACCAATATATAGCAAACGTATAATAAATACTGAAATTTAGAAAGGGAATAATTTGCCCTTTATAGAAAACTAATTACAGTTTATGAAGTGGGATCTGAAAAATCGACTGCTCAGCAGAAATGCTTCAAAGTGTTGATGTTGGCAATAGCAGCGGAGTTAGAGTACTGTCCTGCAAGCTTATGCCAAGAAGCAATTGAGAGGATAGAATTAGCAGTGGAATCTAGGCTGTCTCCCTTATCAACAAAAATGCCTCTTATGATGAGCTTTAAAGGCATGGCTGACTCCTCATAATCCATTACCCAGAAAAAAATGCCCAGGGTATCATGTTTTTAAAAAGTATGTGATAATATAATTTTTTTCTAATGCAGAAAATTAAATACGATATTTGTTGCCTCTGACTCTACATCACCTGCTGGTCAGGACCAAGTTCCTTAGGAAGACATGCGTCAGGTTTCTCTCACTACTGAACTGTTCCATATTGTTGCACAGTATAGCCATGGAGTAGTTGCTCAATACAGCCATCCCTCCTGTCTGAGGCAGGTATACAGCAAGGCTTCCAGTGGATGCCTGGAAGAGCAATCAACACCAAACAAACCTATTTATATTGCATTTAATTGCTACCGTAGATCTCAGGAACGATAGCACATATAGACTTTATTCTTGCCTTTACTGAGAACTTCCATCCTTTCACTTAGAGGAAATGTTGTCACAGCTTTGGTTTGGCAAATCTAGATGGATTGCTAGTATCATTACTCTTACACTCTGGACTGTTAAATTGCCATGGTACTCTGCTACCATGGCGACTCTGATTAGTGAGATAACTGAAAGAGAATAATGGGCCAATAACATATATGTCATGGGGACCCTGGACAAAGGGATCCTTCGCGATCAGATAGAGCAAACATATAGCGCTGGATTACATAAACTTCATCACATTGCTCAGCCTCGCCTGCAACTTTTAAGGGTGACATGCTTATTTCTGAAGTAGTGTTTGTATATGCAGGTCGTAATTTTCCATAAGTAACTGAAACCATGGAAAACAAAGCTATCGGTAAAGGTAGAACTACTGTATATACTCATTTGCTTACAGTGGACTTGTATAATGGGGAAAAAAGAAGGTAATCTCTTGGGGGAGACTGAAACATAGTAAGAATGCTATTCAGCAGTTGTTGGTTTTTTTTTTTTTAATTCGTGTTGCTATTTATTTTCTTTGGGGACAGAAAACTCGAAGTGTCCAACTTTTCCCTTAATGAATAAATCTAGATTACCTTCTGTGATGGCTAGTCTTATGTCAACTTCACATACAAATTAGAGTTATCTGAAAGGAGGAAACCTTAACGGAGAAAATGCCTCCATACGATCAGGCTGTAGCAGGCAGGCCTGTAAAGCATTTTCTTAATTAGTGATTGATGGGGGATGTACCCAGCCCATTGTAGGCGGTGCCATCCCTGGGCTGGTGGTCCTGGGTTCTATAAGAAAGCAGGCTGAGCAAGCCATGGCGAGCAAGCCAGTAAGCAGCACCCCTCCATGGATACTGCATCAATTCCTGCATCCAGGTTCCTGCCCTGCCTGAGTGCCTGTCCACTTTGATGTGGAGGCATAAGCTAAATAAACCCTTTCTTCCCCAACTTGCATTTTGGTCATGGTGTTTCATGACAGCAATAGAAACCTAACTAAGCCACACTTCCATCACCATTCTTGTTAAAATATATGTTCCCATTTCAAGAGGAAAGATTGGTGATATAGCAAGGAAAGACTGGACCAAATTGAGACTGAAACCCAGCAGGGTAGATGACAAAATCCGTAGCTCCTATAGCTGCAGGTCCACTATCCCAGGCTCCAGTTTGAAAGGGCGCAGACGGCTCTGCTTCACCAGCTTTGTTGTCTGTGTTAGAAACAGCCATAATCTTGGCGTCACATACATGTCGCCCAGTCATGCAATTCTTTTTGTAAAAGGGTCCACCAAGGCCCAAACTGGGCTGGCGAGAACACATTTGGTTAAGTTGATGTCTGTCTTTTACCCTTGGCATGGATAGTGACTGTGTCTTATCCCACCAATGAGTGCTGGACTTGGTGCAAAGGGGAAGATTCAAATTCAGTAAATGTGAGTAAATTTGATGGAATGACAAACTCTGATAAGAAAACAACAAAAACAAAAATCAAAACTAACTTCGAAAGAAAAAAGCAAATAAAATTGTTTCTCACATCTGCAACATCTGTCTCTCTTTTGGGCCGGTACAGCTCCCTGTGTGCATCTGTGGGCAGATGTCCCACAGTTCCAGCATCTCCAGCATCGTGGGGTCTCTACTGAAGCCCAGGCTTTACCTTCATGGTTTCACACAGCGGGCTCTCAGGGCCTTCTTGTTAGGAACACACTGCCTGACTTCAGTGGCTCTCTGACACCATGGAGAAATCCACTCACCCAACTCTTGCAACTTCCATACTTCCCAAACCAGTACCACATGGATGGCACTGCCAAGTTTGATTGCCATATTGGGATGCTTCCTTACCCCCTGGGATCACATCTGTAGTAGATTATATACCCTGTTTAGGAGCAGAAAACCGTTTAGACCCATGGCTTTCATAAACTGGAATTTTAAATTGGGTAGAGTCTTGATTCGAGGACTTTTGTTTCCAATGTACCTTTTCCCATGCTTAAGAAGGAGGTGGCTTTTCTTTAATGGTGCCAGTTTTAATGACTGCAGCCTCTTCTTTAGCACAAGACTCTGCTGCTATGGAAAAGCAAACTAGAACACACACACACATGCACACACACACAAACATACAATCCAATAAATATTGTGAATAAAAATTTCTTTTAAAAAAGAAGGTGTGTCTGACTGCGAACAAAAGACTCCCGGAAGTAGTTTCTAGTCTGCAGAGACTGGTGGTGGACTGTTTGGAATTTCAGTGCTGTGTGGAGAGTAGAATTTGTAGGTCCGAGGCTAATTATTTTATGTTGGATTAGTTATAGCCTCTGGAACAGCCTTTCCTTGCCCCCACCCTGTATCTGAACTAACACCTTGTGATAATAAATTAAAAAAAAAACCTCCCAGAAGCCATTAACTTAGCAGAACACTAGCTTCTGCCAATCCAAGAGCTAAGAATGTCTTCAGGTAACATCTTAGGTCTATAGGAAAGTGTATCGTCCTCTGTGGTGTACCCACCAGTGTAGTTTAAAGCAGCCTTGATTTATGACTTTTTCTCTCTCTAGAAGTATAAAATCCCAGTGAAACTACTTTCACATTGGAACTGGGAATTTGGGGTAACCTAAACCTGTGTTCCCAGCCCATGGCCACTCAAAATGACTCAGAACAAAATATCTCTTCTTCCCTTTAAGATAAGAGCTGTGGTATTTTTTTTTTTACATTGACAGTATAATATACTACATTAACAGAATAAAAGACAAAAATCATATGAACCGCTCAATAGACACAGAAAAAAAAAATAAAATGCAGTGTTCTTTTCTGATTAAAGAAACTGAAGAAATTAGGTCTGAAAGGGAACTGATAAAGTAATTAAAGGAAGTGATGGAATACTAAAGCAGCATTCAAAGTCAGGAGCATTTTATACAGCTCTAATGAGGACATTGAGAATAAAATTAAAAAAAAATCCCATTCACAATAGCCACAGACAAAAGTTAGAAAGAAATAAATTTACCAAGGATATGAGAGACATCTGCAAAACAAGAAAAAAAATCAGTAATGATCTAAGAAATTGAAGAAGACATACATTGACATAGAAAGGTCTTTGTAGCACAATTAATAAAAACCCAGAGACAGAGATTGGGTTTTAGTCTGAAGATCAGAAAAGCAAAGCAGCCAAGCCATTAGAGACTTCTTACCTCTACCAAAGCTCAGACAAAGGGCCGATCCTTTCCTCACCATGACGGAGACTGCAATGCTCTCCACCAAGCCTCAGACTGCAAAGAGCTCTTGTCTCCTCCCGCCTTATACACCTCTCTCTGCCCAGTCCTGTCACTTCTGTCTTCACCTCCCTAGTGCTGGGATTAAAGAGGGGTGACTCCCAGGTGCTGGGATCACCTTAGTTTGAGTTCTATTTTTCTTTATAGACAGACTCAACTCATAGCCCAGGGTGGCCTTGAGTTCTGGATTAAAGGTGTGTTCCACCACTCCACGGCCTCTGGTGGCTTAACTCTGCACTCTGATCTTCAGGCAAGCTTTATTTATTAAAACACAAATAAAATATCACTATAGACCTTCTTGGGTAAAAGTATTAACAGCTCCTAGGATGGCCAGATTAATGCCACTATTGGGGTTCCTTCATGGCTACCAGATAAAACAAATAAAAAAATCAGGTTTCCCTGATTTGGATTCTTGGTCTTTTTAACAAAGGAATTTAAGAATGGAGTCAAACAGAAGCTCAGGAACAACTTTATTAGTGTATAAAAGAAAACCTCCCAGAGCTGGCAAGTTATAAACCTCAGAAGCTGCTTGGAGGAGGAGAACAAAGGTGAAGAAGGAAACCGTCAAGCTGTTTAAGCGGGTGTGAGTCTTAGACACAGCAGACAAGCAGCCATGTGGCAGGGACAGAAGCATTGGAGAAAAGAAGCCCCAGGTGTTGGGGGACACCAAGGTTTTAAAGAAAGCAAGCCCATAACAGAGAGAGAAGGAAAGAAGTGGTGCTTACCCGAACAATTCTGAGTAACTCAGGAAAGCAGCAGACTAGGAATGCGTGGCCATGGCCCCCAAACTACTGCACTAAGGGAACACAGTCTGGGGAGGAAAAGTACAATGTCTTATCCTATTTCTTTATATGACTTAAGGTCAACTCACCTTCCTAGGTGTGGGTGGTCCCTTGCCAAACTGATTTGAGCTGGCCCAGTTGTCATGTTAGGTCTTCATTTAGGCCAGAGAGCCTATTCGCTTGATCAGAAGGTTTTTAAAAGTTTTTTTTAATTGTCACTATAACACTATTCAATGCTGTTTGTACATTCAACACAAATCCCATGAAAATACCAGAACTAGGAAAAAAAAACAATCTTAAAGTCGATATAGGCACATAGAGACCCCAGAGAAGCAAAGCAATAGTAAACAAGAGCAAACCTGGAGACGTCACAATAATTTATTTCAAGCTAGACCACAGATCGATAACAGATAAAACAATCTGGTACTAACATACCTCTATATCAATGGAACAGATTAGAGAGCCCAGAGCCAACCTGACACATCCATAGTCAATTAATTCTTGATGATGGTACCCAAAACATAAGAACAGCCTATTCAACGAATGGTGCTGGAGTGTGTATATCCATATGCAGAAGACTGAAATTTGATGTGTATCTTTCATCCTACACAAAAATCAACGCAAAATAGATCAAAGACCTAAGTGTAAGACCACTGTAAATCTACTCAAAGAAAACATCAGGGAAATATTTCGAAACATTGGTATAGGCAATATTTTTTACATGTGCCCAAATCACAAGAAAACACAAACAAAAATAGATAAATGGTATTTAAAGCTAAAGTTCTGTCCAACAAAGGAAACTACAATGGAGTAAAGAGAACAGAGAAAAATATCTGCCAACTATTCATCTGAAAACGATGACTTTACAAAATAAAAAAAGGAATGGAAAATAGTTAAGAAAAAATCAAATAATTAAAACATGGTCATATCTCAGGAGGCAGAGACATTCAGATTGCTGAGTTCAAGGCCAACCTGGTCTACAAAGTGAGTTCCAGGCTACACAGAGAAACCCTTTCTTAAGAAAAAAAGACAACAACAGCAAAAAAAATTGGCCAAATGATTTGAATAGATTTTCCTATAAAGAATAAATGCAAATGGCAAATAGGTTTATGAAAAGTCTCAATATCATTAGTCATCGGGGAAACAAACACTGAGCCTACAGTGATGCTGACAGTGTTTGCTTGAGGTGGAAGAATCATTTGTGCTCATGAGTTTGAGGCCAGCCAATGTAATGAAATCTTGTCTCACAAAACAAAACAAACAAATAGTGCATCACTGTATCATTTTATCCCAGTTATAATAGCTGTTATCAAAAATTAAAAACTGACAAATGCTGAAAAGATGTGAAGAAAAAGGAGTTGTTATACACTGGAGATGATAATGCAATTTCATCAAAGCTGTTATGGAAGACATTACGGGGGTTGCTTTAAAAAAAACCCTACAGATAGATCTACTGTATATATCATTCAGCTATCACACTTAGCGCATATATTCAAAGGAAGTCAAATCAACATAACAAAGAGATACCTGTGAACCCGTGTTGATTGTGGTACTTATCAGTGGATACATGAATAATGAAGCTTGATGTATTTATTATATATATGCAATGGGATATGATTCATCATTCAGAAATGTATGGAAATGAAGGACATCGTGTTAAATAAGTCAAACACAAAAAGTATGTACTACGTGTTCTCTTAGGTTGAAGTTTACAAAGTCAGACTGTTTGGAATGGTGAGTGCCAATAGTTGGGAAGGATGGGGAGACATAGTGAAGGGAGGTTAAATCTGAGTGTACTGAAATACTACACTGAGCCTCGTTAATATGTACATATTAATTAATTAGTGTTAATGTTGATGCATTTCAGTAAAAAGAACACAATATTTTAAAATTAAGTTTTAACTATATACAACTGAATGAAGGCCACTTTTTACATGCAGAAGGTATAGCTAAGTGGGGAAACCTGAGCTCAGTATGTATGAGACCTGGAGGATCAATTCTCTCATACACTAGCTATCTCTCTAAAGAGATGGAAGATCTTAATAGTGGGATGGTAAGGACATACTGTGCAGACACAGAGAAAACTCAAAGTAAAATAGTTCTTTTAACATCAGATGGTGTAGGTGTAAGACTATTGAGTGATGTTAAAGAGATAATTCACCAAGGAGAGTAAACAGTATTAGATATTTGTACATTAATATTCTAGCTTAAAAATACTTGGAAGCAAAACCTAAAAGATGTGCAGGGAGAACTGTACAGTTTTATAATTGTATTTACTGTTTGTTTGTTTTTATTTGTTTATTTGTTTGTTTACATGTATACAGTGTTCAATCTGAATGTGTCCCTGCAGGCCAGAAGAGGGCACCAAATCTCATTACAGACGCTTGTGAGCCACCGTGTGGTTGCTTGGAATTGAACTCAGTACCTCTGAAAGGGCAACCCATGCTCTTAACTGCTGAGCCATCTCTCTAGAACCTATTCACTGTTTTTAAGACCTTTCTTAATAAATAGCTTTAAAAAATATTTAAACTGCCAATTGTAGGAGGTAATAAACCAACAGAAAGACCTCAAATTCTAAAAACAAAAGCCCTGTTGAAGACTTTTATTCTTTCATTCAATTATTGTGTTTATTTGCCTCATTTACTTCAATGAGTGCTTACTTTATATACAAATGTTTTTCTTTGAAAAATCATGTGAAATAAGTTTTATTAATCCAATATCACTTTTCTCATTTATTCCATTTTTAATTTTAGGGGTTAGTGGGGCGGTCTTTATTTCTAATTCATCTTCAGAATTTATATTTTCAAAAACCAATCTGAGAAAGATAAAGTTGACTTGAACAAAATGAATTATCACTCACATTCTTAGCTACAATATAAACATAAGCATGATGGTTTCCACCCATTGGTATGTAAATTTAATGTAATTTAAATAAAACCATCAACACAGTTTTTTTCTGAAATTTTACAAAGTCAATTTTAAATATGGATGCAATCCAGAGAATAGGAAAATCTATGATAACTAATGACTACTTTAGTTTTCGTCTTTTATAACAAATTACCTGTTTAAAAAAGGTAAGACACGAAATCACTTTTGTCTGTTTGAGGGATGGTGTCTCATGCCCTTCAGTCTGACTTCAAACTTGTTTTGTAGACAGGGATGTTCTTGAACTCCTGATCCTCCTGACTCCGCTTCCCGAGTGCTGGGGTTATACATAGGCACCGCTCTGTCAGACAAGACATGCATTTCCTAAGAGCTGTGTGCCCATCTTTCCTGCTGCTGCTCATTCACTGTGTAGATCCCTGTTTCATCTGGCGTCCCTGCTTTACCCAGTGTCTGAACTCTGACCTTTCTTCTACACTACCTACCATTTTCTTAGTTGTTCCTTTATTTATTTATTTATTTATTTATTTATTTATTTATTTTGTTTTTTTTTCGAGACAGGGTTTCTCTGTGGTTTTGGAGCCTGTCCTGGAACTAGATCTTGTAGACCAGGCTGAGTTGTTCCTTTTTTGAAAGATTATCTTGCTTTTAAGTTTTGTTGTTTTTTTTTTTTTTTCATATAGTTGCTGAACAAAGAAGTTCTTGCTACACTTACATTTCAGTGCTTCAATGATGTGCCTCCACTGTCTTCCCTCTCTGTGTGTATGTGGGTTCCCATCCCAAGCAGGACTTGCTCTTAATGTCTCTTTTACACTAGTTTTCATTAGCTCTGTTGTGCTCTGCAAGCGCTATGTTTTGAATTTCTCCTAAAGTTCACTTGATAGAACTTCATTGCTAGTGCAATGTTGTTAAGGGGTGGGATTTTACGGAGGTGAGCTTGGTTTATGCCCTATGGACGGATTAATGCTCTTTGTTAAGGGTAGTGGCACACACACATTTCATCCTAGTTGTTTGTTCATCTGTAGGAGATGAAGTTTTTGCCATGCAGCTCCGACTGACCTTGAAATCCATAGCTCAAGTTGCCTTCAAACTAGAGACCCTCCTGCCCCTGCCTCCCTCGTACTGGGGTTCCAGGCATGCACATCCAAGGCTGATTTTGTGTTTATTTTTATGTCTGTTTTTATCTGGGCACCAAGAGCTTCCTTCAGTCTTATCTCCAGCTCAATTCCTTCTCCATCTGTATTTTTCTTTATTGCCCATCTTCTGAGTTTCTTTTTTTTTAAATCCTCAACGCACTTCTCCTTTCTGGGCTAGATGACTGGTTATTTTGTAACTACTTTTCTGTTTAATCACCTTCTGCCTTGGCTTGTTTGTTGATTTTCTCTTTTATTTCTTTGAAAACACATCAAGCATTCACTTAAAAGCCGTATTCACTCTATTAGCCTTAGTTTGCCTGAAGTAAATTCCTCCACTTACCAAATACACTTCTCTCATGTGTGCTGCTGATCTAAATTTTTTTTATTATGAAATCATTTCTGGTTCTGAAGGTATCACAATCAGAGCCCAACTCCCTTCCCGCTCCCTCCACCTCACACACCCAAAGAATTATGGGAACTCACAGGTCTCTCTTTTTAGATTTAGCAAAGTCTTCCATTGTTTGAAGGTGGTTACATTGTCTCAGCCTTTGGACACGAGAATTGAGTCCCAATGACTTTTACAGTTAGGTGGGTGCTTATCCCTGAATTTGATCTCTGATATGCACGCAGAGTGGTGTGCACCATATCCAGGCCACACTGCTAAAATTCCCTCCACGGTGCTCTCTTGCTCTTTCTCTTCTTTATCTGCTAACCAACTACAGAGAATCCAGGCCAGAGCTCTGAGCTATATAGAATTCTGGAGGTTTCTCTTTTGGAAGCCATAACTGTAATAGACGGAAACAAGGAGAGCCGCAAGCCTGAATATAAAATAAAGACACATCTTTATTCCTGCCAACATTTATCTAAAATTTAGAATTCAGGACTTTGAGAGATTAAGTATTCAAAATCACCAATATATGGCAATTTCTTACAGCACATTTAGGGAATGAATATACTAACCACATTTTTAAAGTTTATTGTTCCAAGGTCATTCTTCTGTGAGTACAGCTGGCCCTCGTGTTTGTGGTTCCAAGTTACTGGCTTCAATCAACACAGACCGAAAGTATTCAGGAAAACCAACTACACCTGTGCTGAATATATTTATATTCCCCTCTTGTGATTTTTCTTCAACAATACCACATAGCCACTGTGTGGCTAGAATTTACATTGCATGAGTTGTTATAGTTAACCTGGAGATTATTTCAAGTATACGAGAGGTTTGTGTTGGTTACTATGTTGTGCTGTTTCATGTAAGAAGCTTGAATACAGAGTTTGGTACCAGGTCCTGGAACTATCAGTGGACACTGAGGCATAACTATGGATCCCTTGGTGTTTTGGTTCCCCTTCACTGGTTTTCCTAGTCTATGTCACTAGTGCAGCCATTACCAGTAGTGTAATTTTTGGGTGAGTGAGTGATCCCTGTTCTTGTTTATAAGCTGTACAATGAGAATAACACCAGTCCTGTCTTATATGGTTGCTATAAGGAAAGAATGTTTTAGTGTATATAAAATGCTTATATAGGATCATGGCATACAATATGCGTTCAATAAGGTTTGTGTTTGTTACTTCTAATTTATTATTATTATGCCGTTCAGCCCATAATGCTTTAAATACTTGCATAAAAAATCACCAATAAATCAATAACTTCTTTCCCCTCTTGATTAGCTTTAAGATATGTGTGACTAATCATAATTAGGGTTAAAATTGAATAATTTTCTGTTGGAAGAGTGAAATACATTAGCAACTAGAATAATAATTACGAATCCTCAGTGGCAAGAGTTACAAGATGAAGTAGTTCCTGATGAGGTTGTTTCATGGGATTAATAATATTTCTAAGTTAGATAACTAAAACAATATTTTAAAGATTTATTTGTTTTTATTCTTTTTTATGTGTATGAGTGTTTTTGCCTGCATGTGTGTTTGTGCACCCCATGTGTGCCTGGTTCCCTTGGAGGCCAGAAGAAGGTGTGGGGTTCCCTGGAGCTGGAACTCCAGGTGGCTGTTGAGCCCCCAGATGGGAGTGCTGAGAACCAACCCTGGATCCTCTACAAGAAGAGCGGGTGCTCTTAGCCACAGAGCAACTCCTCCGGCTCCAAAACAGTGTTTCAAATGAGGTTAAACATGTATATGGGCTCCGAGGAGAAACATCTAGAACAAAGGAAAACAAACAGAACCTGCTGGGCCAGACACTGTCCGTCTTCTTTTAGTTACTATTGTAACCACCTGAGACAATGAACTCATAAAGAGGAAAGGTTCATTTTTGGCCCCCAGTTGTAGAAGTTTCTGTCCATGATCCCTTGGCCACATTGCTTTGGGCTTATAGCAAGGTAGCATATCATAGTCAAGGCATGGGGCAGAGCAAAACAGTTCATCTCGTGGTTTGGAAATAAAAGGAGGGAGGAGCTGGAGGTCTATTGACACCTTCAGGGTTATGTCCTCAGGAACCTGAAGACCTCTGGAGGTCCTTACCTCCATCCTCTTCAATGCCGTGTGATGGTTTGATGGGAAATACATCTACAGTCCATGTGTGTGATGCCTCCCCCGCCCCCCACAGGTGGTGGCACTGTTGAGAGGTTATGGGACCTTTAGGGGTTACAGCCTTGTTGAAGACAGTCTATCATTGAGGGTAGATTGATAGCCTGGCTCCCTTCCTGTTCTCTCTCTCCACTTCCTGTGTGCAGATGAAATGTGATCTCTTCTTCCTGACTGCCACGCCAGCCTCAAGCTCCACCCCTTTCCTGTCATGAGTGGCTAAGCCCCTGGAACTGTAGGCCCTCTTCTCCTCTAAGCTGCTTTAAAAACAAACAAACAAACATTTATTTTGAGGTTTTGCTTTACAAGAAACCATCTCACTGTATAGCCCTGGCTAGACTGGAACTTGGTATACTGATAAACTCACAGGGGTCTGCCTGCCTCTGCCTTCCCAGTGCTGGGTGGGATGAAAGGTGTTTACTACCGTGCCTGCTCTGAGTTGCTTCTGGTCACAGTATTTATTATAGCAACAGAAAAGTAGCCAGCACAGTGCTGCTCCGAGGGACAAGCCTTCCACTTATGGGTTTGGCAGACATCGAGGGCCCAAACTATAGCAGCTATCGACACCTACCCCTGCCTATGCGATATCTCTTCATCATATATGACTATGTGGAGAAGTATTGTTATTCCGTCCAAACTGCTTCCCTCTCCTTCACCTCACTCTTCTGAAGCGATTGGCTAAGCACTAGGCTGTGTGTGCAGGCTCATACATAGAGACAACATGGCCAATGTGGTACTTCACCCCTGGCCAAATGAGCTCACAGATTTACACCTTTATTACACCCAGGCTGTAAGTTCCACTCCAGGTCTGGTACTTCTCTTCCTTTTCCCCCAGGTCTCTAGCTGGTTTCTGATATGAACCAATGTCAACTCAAAGTGAAGTTGTGCTAACTTTTCCTGCCGTCATGTGAGCAAATACCTCTTCATCCCGATAGGACACCAAAAAAGGATTAACAAAGTGCAACTTGGTGAACCATTGTGTTTACTGGGCTCACTTCCAGGACACAGGTGAGGGCTTGCTTACAGAGGTATGTGTGTGTGAAACCAATACAGCTGCATTGTCACAGCTTCCCACTCTATCACAGATAGATGACCTTACAGAAGTGGCATCTTGAAGTCCCCACTTCTGGTAACTCTTCACTTCCTAGGTATTCTAAAATCTTCCAAGGTCACTTGTACTTGCAAGAGAACCAGATAAAGTAATAGCTGGGCTCCCAGATGAGATTCTGTTACCCTCCCCTCCTCCACTTACTAGGCAACATCAATAGTTCGTTACCATTACCGTACACATATACGTAGCTACCTTTGTATTGTTCTACTCAGTTAGTTGCCATGGCTACCTAGCCAAAATATTCTTTACTCCAAGATGGCAATCATGTTATACTTGTAGGGGAGAAAGTCATACTGTAGCGGATGGGTCCCAGTTGCCATGTGTCTTAATCTAACACAGCATTGATCAAAGAGTTATCTTTACTCTGTCTAGGCACATCTTTTTAGCCTTCTTTTTTTTTTTTTTGAATGTAGCCTAAAAACACAGGCTAATTTATCTTTTCTCCACAGTCTGCCTCCCTTATTCCTGCAGCTCCCATTGGTGCTTGTCTGTGGGACAGAACATTGGCACCGAGGCTCTGACTAAGCAATTAAGAGTGCATAAGTTGATTTCTCTCTAAATGGGTAGGTTATCTCTGATTTACTTTTGCATATTTGAGCCTGCAGATTATTTAAATGCATACGGTTTAATTTTCACATTTTATGCACATCCTTTTCGTGGCATGAAAATAAATCCATGTTTTAACAGAGGAATTTGAGAAGCTGAGTTGCTAGAGCACTGCTTAAGCCCTTGGATTGCTTTCTGGACATCAACCATCGTTTGTGAGTGAAGACAGATTAGCGTCTGTGTTCTGGTCGTGCCATCAGTGTCTTTGCTTTCTCAGCTTAACTCAGACATGCAGCCTCCAGCATTTTTGTTAGCTTAACATTGCTACAAGGGGATTAGGATTTCCATTCCTGGGTTCTAAGGAGGGGCAGCTGTGATGCTTCCCTTTCCAGCGTTACCAGGGAAGTGGGATGTGAGATCCAAAGCAGATTATGAGGAATAGACGCATACTCAATGGCCTCCAAGCCTGCTAATGTCAACCTAACCACTGTTGATGCAAAACCAACAATTCTTTCCTCAAAGGGGATAAGAGATAGCTTATTCTGGAGCCAAATATGATTGACCATGTCCCAGGGATGCAAACTCAGGTTACCTCACATTCTGTGTTTCAGTGAGGCAACTACTTTATCATTTTTATAGTACCAGAACAAAGAAATTCATAAGTCAGGACACATTTTGATTATGCTGTCAGAAGCACCAAGCAACAGGAAAGAGGGAAATCAGCTATAGGCCTTACATGCTATCTGACCGCATTCTTAGCTTTTTGGTTGGTAGAAGCTAGCGGCCTGTTCATAGATTCCAAATGACTTGCTTAATAGTCACAGAGACGTTAGGTCACACACGGAGGTTGGTAGTCAATGGCTGTTAGGTGGACGAAACACATCCCAAGATGATTTGTAACTAAGCCCTGAGCCTGTAACATTCCAAACGCTCCTCCATCATTCATGTTCCAATCACCCGATGTTGTAGAAGGTGAGTCTTCTTTACAGGAAATTTTGTCCACACTTCCCTTACAATTATGCCATTTCAACCTGATCTTCAAGCGCCTTCTGTATGTGCATCACCTCAAGTTATATCTACAAGAACAATCTCACCACATCCCTTAGGGTCCCTTCAGGTTCACTGTCGCTTGGCTTTGTTGCTGTGACCTGATGCCTCTCATGTTCCAATCATCTTGCAACACTTTGAGCTATCTTCAAGACCACATACAAAGGAAGCTTCCCTGGGTACCAAGTGCCTTACTATTGATCGTGTTCATTGTTTTCATATAAGATGAAGAGATAATGAAGAGATAAGACAGAATATAAGTAACCATGTTGCGTTTAGTGATCTATTTTGTTCTTGGTTTGTTTCGTTTCTAAGCATTCTGTATTTAAAAGTCTTCAAAGAAGCAGCTGGTGGCATTTAAGGATTTTAGAATTAGAATCCTTAATCTTGGATTAACTTCACATGAAACGTTGGAAATTTTCTTAGCCTCTCAAAAGGTTATCTTGGATGGAACAATGGGGCCTGTCTCATAGAGATGTTGCAAAGATTAAGATATATTTTGTTCAGTTTTAAAGGAGATACTTATTTCAGACTTCTTATTTTGAATCCTTTTAGTATTCTTGTCCTCTCAAATCATTACATGCCTGTTTTGATCATTTCACTTAAGTTATTTGACTGTTCGCTTTGATCCTCGTCCATATCCCCATCTCTAGCTCTCTTATTTGCGTACATCTCTTACTTTGGGGAGCAAGGGAAGGCGCCCACCATTGATGCTCTGCTTTCGTCTTTCAGTTGGTTTTCTCTTCTATCTTAAATATTATCTAGCGACAGATTTTACAGCACCCTGAAGATCAGAGTGTCTTTTGGTTGATCTTCTGGTTAATTTGTTGAAGTTTTCTTTAATATTCCAAAGTTCCTTAAGAAAAAGCTAAGCATACTTCCTATGTTAAGTTCTGGTTTGTTAAGGAAATCAGCCAGCTCTCTCCTCAGCTGTATACTGAGTTTTTGCTGGTAAAAGCTCAGCACGGTGTTCCAGGAGCTTAAGCGGTTCTCAGTGCAGTTGGCTGCTGTCATTCAGAGTGTCCTTTTCATCTAGAGTTCTCCTGTTCAACATTCAGTTTTGCTATTTGAACTTTCAGTAGAAAAATTATAAATCAGTGAGATCTGGCCGTGTGTGGTATTGCATGTTTTCAACCCCAGCATTCAAGAGAGGCAGAGGGAGGTGGATCTCTGTGAACTCAGAGTCAGGCAGCTCTACAGAGTGAGATCTAGGCCGTTCAAGGCTGCAATGCAACCTCGTCATAAAAGAAAAGAGAAAAGAAAGATAGGAAGGAAGGAAGGAAGGAAGGAAGGAAGGAAGGAAGGAAGGAAGAAAGAAAGAAAGAAAGACGTCATGATGCTGTTTGTCATAGAGTACTGTGTTTTATTTATTCTTTTTTTTTGAGTTTGGATATAGTTTATTCAGTAAAAGAGAAGGAAAGGAGAGAGAGAGAGAGAGAGAGAGAGAGAGAGAGAGAGAGAGGACAGACAGAGACAGAGAGTACTGCGTTTTATTATCTCCAAAATGAAACAAATAGTTAAGAAAATTAGGAAAACAATGGAAAATATGGTTAAGTTTTAAAGGAAACATTTAACTTTGAAAAAAATACTAAGAATTATATTCTGTAAGTACATATTTATACCAAGATAAGAAAAACGTATCTTTCATTTCTTCCTCAGGAAACATAATGAGAAGGAGGTAAAATGTGATTATAATGTGTCTGTCTTTAACATGGATGGGAGATGGAAGGAAATTTTGGTATTTTTTTAAGAGAGGTAAAAATAGAATTATTCTCAAAAGCAATAGGATAAGCTGTATAAAGAAAACTCCTTTGGATTCCATGATTATTTCCAGTATTTGGTAAATATAATCTTATAATTCATTCCTATGAGACTATGCCTTGATGCAAGGCCTTGAATTTGAATCCCAGAACCTCAAAGGAGAGAGAGATACAGAGCTGTAAAGAGTGGGAGAGAGAGAATATGAATATGAATATAAATGTGAATGATCGAGAATGAGAGAACTGAGCAAGTTTGGCTGTAGAATGAACCCAGTATCGGGGGGGGGGGAGTTTTAAACATTAAGAGATGTAGAATATCATTCTATTTATGAATGTTTGAAAGCTAAAAACGTCTGATGTAGCTGTTGAAGTATCTTTCAAGACAAAGAGAAAGTGCTTATTTCAATGGGGAAAGGGGAGAATAGCGAACTCTTTATAGACCGTTCACTTCTACACAGGAATAGCTTATAGAGGAGAAAAACAAAAGGGAACTTCATGCAAGAGTTAACTATGGTTGCTTTAGAGTGATCTTTTCCTTTGTGGGTCTCTGTATTTAAGACTTTTTTTTTATCATGACTAGTAATTGCCTCAATAATGAAAGAAATAGAAAAAGGTCAATGGTTTAATGTTAGCTGCATAGTTTTCAGATTAATCTAAACAATGTGAAAGAAATATTGTAACATATACTGAAATGGTAGGGTAAATTATTGTGATTACCAATAACTGAAAGATAACAATTCATCCTTTGAATTCTTACACGAAAAGCTCACTTTTCAGTCAATTTTATCTCATTTATTTATTGTTAATACAAATCAGCTTCTAAAACACTTGGAAAATCTCCATGGAATCTGATCAACTAAATTATCTGCTTTGTCGTTGTCCGGGGCTGTTTCAAAGGTGAAAATAAAATCCCCTAAGCTAGTTTTACCTCCTTATATCCAAGCAAAAGCATCATCTCCCTAAAAATAAATAATAAGTAAATAAAGAAAAAAGAAATATTGAATTTTTATGCTGATTTTCTCTAAAAGGTGAAGTGGTTAAACCATAGAGAAAGAAAATATTAAAATTTACATGAACAAATGTATGCCTATTAAGCAACACATTAACTGCAAGTGATTTCGTATGTAAATTACCTATAATTTGAATGCAATTTTCTAAATTTTTTTAATGTGAGTAGTTCCAAAAGTTCTTTGGTGTTTAATAACACAAGCTATTATTAAGAGAGTTGTTAAATTGCAGATGTTTTGTGCAGTGCCTGACCCTTTCAGCACACTGCCTACGAAAATGTTACTCAGAATGGAAGCGAGTTCTTGGGCCCCCTAGGAGCCCTCCTCCTCCATTGATTATGTGTCTGATGATGACAGCCTATGGGGATTTAACTGCTAACATGTCAGCTACCTCACCCATGGATGTATAGAATCTACTCACACAAGAGTTTTAGTGCTTTGGAGGTGAGCTCAGCCCTGTTCTAGGAATGTTAGAGTTCCTGTATCAGTCAGCTAGCATCATTATAACAGAATACCTGGCAGGTAATACCTGAGGAAGAGGCTCATTCCATTCAGTTTTTAGAGACTCAAGTGTGTGGATCCAGCATGCTTGGAATTCTGCAGAAGCCATGTTTTTTGGCCCCACTACATCATGAAGGGTAAGGATGTGTGCTCGAGAGAGTACCTGGCCAAACAAGAAGTCAAAGAGAGAGGCCAGAATCCCCAAATCCTCTGCAAGGCAGCATGCTATGACACCTCACCTGTTAAAGGAAAGGTCTCATGGCCTTCTGCTAGCACCATCCTGGGAACCAGTGAGCCCACGGGGCACACAGGAAGTCTAGCAGTCCACAAGTAAAAGGGACACATATGTTTGAAGTGCTTCTGAGTTTATATTCTCTCAAATGCTAGTTTCCTAAGGACTACGCAATCTCATTTTCCTCACCGACCTGACTTCCTCATGGAGAAAAGGGAAAATAGCTGGACCCAGTTACCTGTCCACTTACAGAAGGCTCCATTTACAGTCAGGAAACATCAGGTGCCAGAGAACTGGTTAAAATAAAAGATACTAAATACTGACATAATGAGTTTTAATATCGTGATGTATTCAAGCATTTCATTTTTGAATACGGTATGCTATTTCACTATATTTTCTTCTGAACATTACAAATATGCAGACAAGACAAATTTGATTCTACAATGGCAACATGAATAAAATGGTCGCTGAGTCAGTAGATACTGTTAGTAGATACAGTTAATTAATTTTGTATGTTTAATGCCCCCTAAAGGGGTATCATTTATCTTAAATTACAGGATACATGGAATGAGATTTTCAAAATCTCACAACAGAAAAGCAAATGCCATTCCCTCATAATTAATTTTGCAATATATTGAATTGAGGTTTTTATGATGTCATTTGGAGGAGTTTATCACAAGAGGACATACCTGAAGACATCCTGATGCAGATAAAGGAATTTTAAAATGGATTTACTAATATCACATCTATTTCAAGTCGCGCAGCAATGCCATCTGAGAAATGAATAGTTCAGAATAGGAGAACTTATTTTCTTATAGGTTAATAGCCTGACGTAAGTGTCATCTAACACCAGGTTATGTGCCTCTAGCAAAATGTGGACCTTTACTCTGTTGATTTAACCCCTCTTCACTCCGAGGCAAGCCCACCTTCAGTCACATCTTACTACTATGCTTCTTTGATCCTTTGCCTACGCCACAGTGGATTTTGTTGCAACCATATCCATGGAGAGATTCAGACCGTCATGCATACCCTAGCCTGCTACAAAATCAATCAATCCATTTGCCTGCTGCTGGGCTCTCATTGCTGCTTGACCACCCAGGTATCGATCTCCCGTTTATCCTCCAGCACACGTTCCTATAGCAGGTGCTTCACAGCCCTCTCTGTTCACACACGTAATTCACGACCTACCTCTTCCTTTCTCACCAGATAATAACTGTCCCCCCTTACTGAGAAATTCCCAGATAACTCATCTGTGCTTTCTCATTTTCTCTTCTCTCTACTCTGAAGTAACAAACTATCAACTATGTGGCAGGCAATGGTGTGTTAAAAGTGCTGTAGTGGATTGGCCTTTGTACCCAACACATCCGTAGCTCCCAATACCAAATTCTCACTGTTGCTTTAGGCCAGATTTGCTGCTTCTCACACTGTTTATGCGACTCCTATAATGTTTCCTAACCTGCCTTCTCCCATGCAGTGGCATGGATTTTCATAGTCAGAGCTCAGTGAATGCTAGTTGAAGGAGCACTGGTAAATGGATTATCAAATTACAGTTGGAAAACAAGTCATCTGTTTTTGATTTCTCTTCTCATTGTTTATTTGTTTTGGGGGGAGAGGATGGAACAGCATATACGCGGAAACTAGTGGGCAGCTTGCAGAAGTCAGTTCTTTCTATGGTGTGGGGTCCGGATATTAAATTTGGGTGTTTGGGTTTGGCACAAAGCGCCTATTCTTGATAAGTCATCTTGCTAGCCCTAAGGTCATCTTTTAAAAATACGGTTTCTATAGTTATAATAAAATAATTTAAAAATCTATTCCTATTTATAATTTACCATATGAACAAATGAAGCTATCAGAAATCTGGCTGGCCCCATCTTTTAGGGAGCAAAATATATACTGACATTTTGAAATGGTGATAGTGATTTAGCCTTTGTGCCCTCCTACAGTGAGAAGAATTAGTATCTTAGTGTCATATATGTTATGAAGGCTTCAGTTTCTCTAGTGAAGCATCACAGGAATTACAAGGGATCTCTGAAAGGCTGGCTTCTTAGCTGATTCAAAAGCATATTGCTTAAGACCATAATGAGGATTTCTGGCTTGCTCTCATCTTGGTCCGTTAATTCTCGTTTTGTCAGTTTCTCAGCTTACACTGGTATCGCTCTACTCTGAGATCGTTTCCCCGTTTCAGAGCTCAGGATGAAGAGGTTCTTGGATAAAGGACTTGTGAAAATCAGGTACAACAATAAAGTCACGGATGGTTCTTGGAATTTGTTAAAATGAAATGCTACATGTAAGTGCAATTTAAGTGCGGGGTCTTAGCCATGTAAGATCATTATCATAAAGTAATCATCGTGATTAAAAAATTCTAATTGAATCATTATTCTTTCCAAAGACTGGAATTCTAAGAATACTTCTCAGAAGCTCTCAAACTTAATATGGAGCAGGAAATATTGCAGAGTCCTCAAGAGTGAGAAATTGAAAAAAAAAAACCAAGTTGTACCATTTTTCATTATGTTGTTCGATCATCTCATTATTCATAACTACACGGTGCTTGTATGTGCTGAAGATATAGGCATAAGGGTGCACGCCTGTCAGCATATTGATATATAAAAAGAAGAAAAGTAAAAATAAAGTAAGCATACTCAGTAACTGGGAGTCCATGACTGAAACTTTAGAAACATGTTCTTTTTTTGTTAAACAAACACAAGAAAACCATCTCTCTCTCCCCACCTCTACCCCATAACTAGGTAAAGGCAACCCTTAAATAGATTAGTAAAGTCAAACCTATGGTTTCTTACACGGATTCCCTGAATATATCAACTGAAAAAATAAGGCCAAAATAAGCATACAATTTTGCAACTGTACCTTCAATGATGTGAGTCTCATATTAAATCTGATATCAACTTATCAGTTGAAAAATCCATCTCTAAATTTTTGATGTTTCAGATTTTAGTGAAGTCTGTAATAAGTATAAAATTGAAAAATATGACATGAATTAGAAAAGAAGCAATGGATACTACAGAAGGGGGTGAAGACATTTAACATCTCAGCAACACGATGACTGGAAGGCCTATCAAGCTTCGTTTTCCACCTAACAGGCTAGCACAGGAGTTCTCAACCTGTGGGCCACGACCCCTTGGGGGCTGAATGATCCTTTCACAGGGGTCACCTAAGACCAGTGGTAAACACAGATATTTACATTATGATTCGAATCAGTAGCAAAATCACAGTTATAAAGTATTAATGAAAATAATTTTTTGGCTAGTGGGATCACCATAGCATGAGAAGCTGCTTTAAAGGGTCACAGCATTAGGAAGTAGATGCTCAGGTAAATAAAAGGTCCAATCATTATAATGGGGTCATTTCCAAAGACCCTGGCTGAGGTGGGGCCCCTACCTTTATTCTTTTACAATTGCCACAGCAAGGGAAAAGTGAGATAATCAATAGCACCGGGCCTATCAGAATTTCTCCTCCAACATGCTATTCATTACTTCTGATTATGTTAATTGACTCACACCAATCTTCTGACCATAATAATGGGAGTCAAGAAGGGCAATCATATGCCTAGGATGGAGAAAATCCAGAGATTGTGCAATGTGCATAACCATCCAGAAAAAAAAAATGGCAACTCTTCTAAGTTTTTGTTCCAACCTGATTTGAGGGGCGATGTCTTCCTTTTCTGATGGTAGTACTACGTCAAGGTGTTAGATTGGTAGATAGACCATGCCTTTCATGGTAGCAATCAGGTGGCTGAAGCAGGAGGATCACGATTTAGAGCCTAGCATAGGCTGATGGTAAGGCTGTTGTCTCAAAAAACAAAGAGACTTATCTACTGGTAGGATTGTTTTTGTTTGTTTGTTTGTTTGTTTGTTTGTTTGTTTTTTCGAGACAGGGTTTCTCTGTGGCTTTGGAGCCTGTCCTGAAACTAGCTCTTGTAGACTAGGCTGGTCTCGAACTCACAAAGATCCGCCTGCCTCTGCCTCCCAAGTGCTGGGATTAAAGGCGTCCAGCTTCTACTGGTAGGATTGGAAGAGTATCAGGGAACACTGAAAGAGACTTACTTACTTGTCAGATTAGCAGAGGATCAAGGAACACTGAAATAATCTGCTTTACTGTTTATTCTTTAATTTGTGGATTCATAGTTTGTTGTTTTTCCCACCAAGAGGGTTATATTTTGGTGGAGCACATAGCCCTAGATTCCATAAAACAATTATCAGCCATCAGATCAATCAGTTACATGATGATAGGACACATTAATGAAGTCATAGGGAAAGATCAAATTAAGTGAAAGAACAATGCAAAATAGAACGGGAAAAATTATTTTCTTGGGGATGACATACTATTGGATAGACATGAAATGTTAAATTCAGAAAGAAAGGGAGAAGAAGGAAGGACAGACAGAATGAAAGAAGGAAGGAATATTTCTAGTAAGAACTGTAGTAACTAGGAATTAATGAGAATAAACAAGGAAGGAGCAGGGATCAGCTAGAATTGCTAGAGCAAAGGGTGAAATGAAAGTTGAAGCTGTACACGGTTGCAAGATATTAGACTATACTGTATAAAGTTTTATCACTGACTGGTTTAATAAAGAGCTGAATGGCCAACAGTTAAGCACAGGGGATGCTGGGAAGAGGAAGAGTAGAGTTGCCAGAAGAGACAGAGGAAGCAGGTCATGTAGGAGATGAAGTAACAAGCTATGGGCCAAGACAGCATATAGATTAATAGAGATGGATTTATTTAAGTTTTAAGAGCTAGTTAGAAACAAGCCTAAACTATTAGCTGAGCTGTCATAATTAACAAGAAGTCTGTCGTTTTTTTTTTTTTTTTTTTTTTTTTTTGGTGAGCTGGTGTCCCAAAGAAAAATCCAACTAAATATAGCACCCAAGATTCTGGTGTGTATTTCTACGTAAGGCCCGAGAAAGCTTTAAAAAGGCTCAAAACTCACAACAATGAAGACAAACATGGCTTCCTAGTTCCGCAGTCTCTGATGCGGGCTGCAGTACAGAGACACATCTCCTAGCTGCTGCCTGTAGGATTGAGCTACCAGCAAGCCATGAGCCAAGCTGCACAGTGTTTTAAAAGGTTTCACTCACGCTGACAGAAAAAGTTACAGATGCGCAGTAAAGCAGGTTCAGATGAAAAAACTCTACAGACATTACAGTGTGTTTAACAATGTCTGTAGGCTTAAGGAAAAGGGTATAGACATTCATAAAAAATAAATAATAGCTTAAAGATAATAGAGTAATATTTTTAAAGAAAAAGTAAAGTAATAAAAAAGAATAAGCCACATCGAGATAAGAAATACACAGGGAGTCTGGATTGTGTATGTTATTGTGTTGTCTTTGAATTTTTTGATTGCTAATAAACAAATGATAGCTTCTGAGAGACATTGGATAATGGAAACTGCTAATTAAACCAACCTATAAATTTTTAAAATGTCTTAACTTCAAAATGGATGTCAAAAATACGTTGTACTGAAGAAGATGTTATGCTTTTGTTTCCACAAAAAATGTAAGGCTATGGATTTGTTGAAGGTTAAAGAGGACCAGGTTTGATAGGGGGAGAGCTCCTGAAAATCCTGGCTACAGGCATAAAGAAATAAACCTAGAAAAACTACAGAACAGGGGATGTATATTTTGCCTGCTCAAACATAAAACAAAAATAATCATAGGACCGTAAAGGATTAAATGATAAGTGGATATAAAGTGCACCCCGCGTAAATAAAGCTCACGTGTTAAAGGTTTGTGTGAGAGGAGAATGGATCGTGGAGATGTTAGCCTCGTCAGTGGATTGATAGATGGATTAAATCCATCGGTGAGTTCATAGCTCACCTCGATTCCCTCCCTCCCGCTTGTCTGCAGTGATGTGAGTCACTTTGCACCATCGTGTGCTCCTCTCCGCGATAATCTGGCTAACTTTAGCCTGAACATAGTAAGGCTGAGCCATTATCGACTGAGACCTCTGTGACCCTGAGGCAGAGCAAATCTTTCCTCCTTCTAGGTTGCTTTGCTTGAGGCTGGGGAGACAGCGTGGCAGTTAACAGCACCGACTGCTCCGCAGAGGACTCTAATTCAATTCCTAGCACCATGTCAGGCAGCTTACAACTGTTGGTAACTCTAGCTTCTGGGGATTTGAGATTTCTAGGTCAGGGATATGGAAGCTTCAGCCTCTTCAGACACCTACAGTCACATGCACACACCTACACACAGCCACATACTTTTAAAAATGATAAGTTGTTTTTCCTGAATGTTTTATCACACAAAGAAGTGAACTAACACAAGTGTGTAACACCCAGGCATCCTGGTAGCAATGGCAAGGATCTATACAGGCGATCAATCACTCAATAGTCTCAAATTAAATTTTAAGAAAAGGTTTAATGTATGCATATTTGTAATGTTTATAAAATTACCAGATCCTAGCTACTACTTATTTATTGCCTCAAGTTAACCTCATAACTTTATTTTATTAAGAAAGCCAATAAAAGGAAGAAAGTAAAGTTTAAGTTAGTGAATATAGTGTTATCTTTCTAACGTGGTTATGAATCTTGATTGGTTTTATTCCACTTAGCCATGTTCTCTCTTCCTCTAAAGGCAAAGAAAGCTTTCAGTGATGCCTACTTTTCAAAACTGCTTGTGGTGAGCACTGTACGACTAAGGAAGCTCTATACAACAGACATTGCTTATTCTCAACGTTAGCTGTTAAACCATAGCCCTGATTTAAACCACTGTATTATTTTATTACCTACCAATTGATTTATGGGATTTACTCTTTTATATTAAAAGTTATGGTTCTGAGTGTGTTGAGCCTTAAATCTAAGCTCGTTAAAGATTCCATCACTTCCCATGTGGTAGCCATAGTCTTTTCTTCATACTTTATCAACAGGTGGGCTCTTTAAAAATGTGGTAATTAAATGAATGTGGAAAATGAGATAATTCATAGTTGACATACTCTACAACTTTAGGATGATAGCATTAAATTTTAATCTGATAATTCCATAAGGACAAAAATTAGGAAGCTTGTCTTAATGGTGTGTGTGTATGCATGTGTGTGTACATATGTGTGTGTTGTATTAATATATTTGGGTAATGAGCCTTTAGATTAGTAAGTGTTGGAGGACCTTTTTTCACTACAGATGTATCTATAGTATGAGGAAAATAGTCTGAGCAGTAATGAAGAAATGAGGAGTGGTCATCATTTTCCTGAAGCTTCTTTGGGGGTTCCCCACAGGTTGCCCCAGAAGAATCAAGCAGACACCACCAATTTCTCACTCCTGAGCATAGGTCTTGGGATGGAGAATATATCTGCATGTGTATGCACACTAAAAGTGGTCCAGACTGTCAGGATGTACACGTTGAAAACAACTGGGAAAGCGATAGGGTAAACTATTCGTGAGTTGTTTTGACTAGGTGTTTATTTCAGTCTAGCGTATGATGGTCTTTGCGAAATGCACTTGGCAGCTCACTGAGAAAAATACAAATTTTGTGATTGGACAAGGCTGCAGCTATGCCACACAAATGACAAATTTGCCTCGTGAGGAGCTGCAAAGAAAGGGAGCAGGGAAAGACCCACGACTTAATTTCTAGGTTTTATGCTCTGTTGCGCTATGATTTCTGGTTGCAACTCCAGTTTCCTTTTTCCTCTTTCTGCTTGCAGGCCCAGAGCTCCGAAAATGGACGTTTGGCAAGCCATAATAGACTGCTCCTTTCCCAGGTAGCTCCTGCTTGTTCCTTTATCTGTGAATAGGAAATGGCTTAAAGGCACCTGTGTGATGAAGGTCCCGGGCAGCTGCCTGACTAGTGAATGCCTGATTATGTGTTAACATGCTTTGTCAGATATTGGCAGAATCTGTTCTCTTCTTTTGCCTTTTCAGCAAGGGCACCATTGACAGCCTGGCTACCCATTTATAGAAATGTTGTCCATCAAACTGTGAGGAAGGACAATAGTGTTTTTCTGTGGCCAGTGACTGTGGGAAACTTTTCTTTGGCTATTCAGGCAATTTTTGTAGCTTGCTCTGAAGAGGAGAGACTGATGAGTGCAAGAAGTACAATTAAGCAAAGCTAGACTCAATTGAAGGCTGTAGTGTAGTCTGCTGTTCTCAGTTTTTTTTTTTTTTTTAGAGGGGGAAAAAAAACCCTATGGGTTTTTCACGTTGCTGTGTGGCATTCAGCAGGGGGCTATTACAATCCTAAATTTTTTTTCTAGACCACCTAATTCTAAGTTAAAATTAAATGTAATGAGAGCCACTTGGAGCTCTGAATATTTTAAAGCATAATTCCCACAGAAGGGATTCGACCTAAACTGCAGTGAACATCAGTTGGCTAATTATAGCTGCATTTTATATTACAGCAGGTGTCAGATGCAGCCATCTCCATAAAGTCCACATAATACTCGGCGAAATAACAAAGACTTTTCTTTGAATGTGGGTACTAATTTCTGCTAGGTGTCATCTGAGCCTTGATACTTCTTATTGCATTAACAAGAGCACTGCCGCGCTCAGAAATGCTTTTTTTTTTTTTTGCTTGGGATGAATTGATACTGTAAAGCACTTACCAGGCAGACTTGGCAGATGTCAGTAGTTAATACTAGTGCTGCAGAGGTTGGAATATAATGCAAAGAGTCTTATGTAAATACTCTTAGATGATGGGCTGGCTTTGAGAAGGCGCCCGAGCACTGCAGCAACTCACTTAATGGCAGCTAAACAGATAGCAGTGGGGTATCTGCATTTACTTCGGCTTCTGCTTTATTGAAAGTCCTCCAGAAGTGAAGGGCAGATGGTAAGGCAATAAACTAGGTGAACAAAATACCCGGGATGGGGATAAGGGCTTGTTATATTCACAGCGATTTCCTTGAACTTGTGTGGGTGATTCGAATGACGGAAATGATAGCGAGTGTAGAAGCATGCCTGGAGATAAGGGCTCCTTGTCTTATAAAAAAAAAGAATTTAACTTAGAAAATATGCCTCCGTTGAAATACAGCTGGATAATGGGGTAGGCAAGTGGATGTCACTTTAAATCACAACAATTGTTCCATACTGCTGCATTCTTCCAGGACAACGACAGTTTATCCAATCCATTGTGGTTATATTGGATCATTGTAGATGAGATCAAAGTGAAGAATTTATTAAAGCACTATCTTATAAACTAGCATCTCTGATCCAATAAAGGGGCTCCTTGCATACATCCCACTGTGAGATCCACACTGGGGTTTTGGGTTTTGCTTTTCAATCTGTTTCCAAGTTAGCAAAATAATAGCACCGTGTCCTTAGTTTTGATCTTTAGAAGCAGTGTTGGATTCTCATTTTGGCAGATTATAATTTATGTGCATATCAGAGCAAACTCTGCAGGATGCCGGCAGCAATTAGCTCCAACATGGAGAAGCTTAACATGGATTCTCTGAGAACTTGTGGGAAGGAGGCACTGGTGGTTTTTGTTTATTTGTTTGTTTTGTTTTTCCCTGAGACAGGGTTTCTCTGTGTAGCCTTGGCTGTCCTGGAACCCACTCCATAGACCAGGCTGGCTTTGAACTCAGAGATCTGCCTGCCTCTGCCTCCCAAGTGCTGGGTTTAAAGGTGGGCACCACCACTGCCCAGCTGGAAGCAGGCACTGTTAACCCAGCAGGTGGTTAGTGCCTGTCCCCAGAACGCTGACAATCTAGTCAGAACAAAATCTCTTCACTCATGAAAGAAATCTTTGTTGAACACTTCTTTCCATTTTTGCTTTGGTTAGATAAAACTATGATTCTCAAATTTTGTAAGATAAAATTATGAAATCTTGTGGAGAATCAGAAAAAAATTATCTAGCACATTCTCTTAGTGACAACACCCAAATATCTGAAATGTTTCTATTATGGATAGTGATTTTTATTTATCTTTTTTTCATAAATGTAATATTTTAACAGAAAATTTAGGAAACATTGGACACCAGAGAAAGAAAGTAATCTATATTTCTACTATGTAGGCTCAGAATACATTATTTATACTTTGGTGTAGGTCTTGTTTGTTCTTGCTCTATT
Source organism: Alexandromys fortis (assembly GCF_014885135.2). Lineage (NCBI taxonomy): Eukaryota > Metazoa > Chordata > Mammalia > Rodentia > Cricetidae > Alexandromys > Alexandromys fortis. Next base: position 5,829,736 of record NW_026067913.1, on the reverse strand, counting down.
AGGATGTATTCATGCATTTTAAATACTGAGAGTTATTATCTATAATCATCTTTTGAAGCAAGCCTTATGATGTACTTAGAATATTTTTAAAAAACACATTCCTTCCTAATATAACTTACATATATTTCATAATTTTCATAATCATAAACGTCACAATATTCTATTACAAGGAAATATACATGGACACTTTATGCCACACTTTATGGTTCTCTATTCCTGTACACTTATTGCATTGTCAGTTTTTGCTACTGTAAAGCATGTTTAATAAACATGTTACAGCTTCGAACATGTATGCATCTTTTTACATGTAGCCCATGTATTACCATCAAAAGGCAAGTGCAGTTAAAAATAATTTCTAATTATTTTTATTGGGGGAAGGTATGCACACACACCAACATGGGAGTGAGAGGGCAACTTGCAGAAGAGGGTTTTCCCTTCTGCCACATGGATGGGCTCCAAGGGTTGACCCTTATTGGTGGCAAACACCTTAATCCACTAACCAGCTCACAGCCCTAACCTATAGACTCTCAATACAGTTTCCAGGAAGTATTGTAATTCCCTATTGCTTTTATTTGGAAGTGAGATTTAGTTTGAAATACTAAATTGTGAATTAGCCCAGTCTTTCAGACTGACCACCATGAAATTGTCAGTTTTCAAATGATCAGTAAACAGGTGGTTTTTGTTGCCATGCGATTTTTGAGTTTAAATAGGATTTATGCAGTGAAATTCAGATATGTGGTACCTGACAGCGCAGTGTGCCAAGGGGGTCACTAGGAGATGGTGCTAGGTGAGCACACACACAACATATGTGCATCACAATGGGGACCTCACAATCTTTAGAAGCTAAGGGCAAACTTGAACCCCCAGGAAATCTTACTGTGTTTCGTTATTTTCGTTATATTGTTCAGCAAAAACATCTACCTGCTGTCTAGGAAGCAGCGCCATTTCTGCCTTCCCTGGCTGCTGTAAGCAGAAAATAAGGAAGGGACAGAAAACAGTAAGAAACACCATCTTCGCTTGCATTCCCTTCTCGTGACCAGAGATTGCTGCACACACCCTGTACTTCTTTGCCTCTAATCAAGTAGCTATTCATAAACAAAGAATATAAAAAGTACTGGGGAAAAATCCTTTTAGATTTTAATTATTTCTTTTCTAAGGCTGAATCTCTTTAAAGATCAATTTGTATGTTGGGATTTGCTTTAAGCACTCAGGTCTCTCAGCAACTAAAATCCCAGGCCAGGGAGCTCCATTGATTTTACTGAGCCAACAAAATCACTTGACAGTCAGCAGAATCTGTATTCTGGAACATTTATAATACCCGCCATATAGTCCTGTAGAATTTCTGTAAGGATCAAGGGTGGGTCACAGGAAATAGTACAGCGTTGGAGAACTGTGTCTCGTGAGTTCCTCATCTCATCACCAGAGCTTCTAATAGCTTTGATTCCAAAAACCTCTGGACAACCACTTTTTAACATGCTTCCCCCAATCCAAGATTCCTTTATTCTCTCCCAAGCCAATACAAGAAGACTCATAAGAAATAGAAAGGGACAGAGCCCACAATTTCTTTATGTTTGTTGGTTGAAAAAACAGAAATATTTTTGCTTTAATAGAAAAAAGCAGCACGCTGTGATGGGCTTTAACTCTTTTCTAGGGTGGGCTTTATACCCGTAGTTGTTAGACCTGAAGGGGGAGAAACTCGCTGATTTTCTTGATCTTACATCTAACCCTTGAAGAGATGGAGACTTCCTGTGTCATAATCCTTTTTTAAGTATCTTGTCCTAGCTAGGTGGTGGTGGCGTACGCCTTTATTCCCAGAACTCTGGAGGCAGAGGCAGGCAGATCTCTCTGAGTTCGAGGCCAGCCTGGTCTACAGAGTGAATTCCAGGACAGACAGAGCTATACAGAAAAACCTCGTCTTGGGGGAAAAAAAAGTAACTTGTCCTGTGGGAATTTTGCATTCTATTGTTTAATACAGTCTTATTAAATCATGTGTTTCTTTATATAATAGACTCAAATTGAGATGGTCGCCTGGGTTTGACAACCTATCTACAGCAGCCCGTCTTTGCTACCCGTCTCCCTGATTCTCCAGCAAGGCCAGTTCCTAGTGTTATAACCAAATAATCTAATCACACTCTTTTCTTACGAGCTATATAGAATATGGGCTATGTTGCTTTCATATAAACCCTGTGCTAATAAACATTCTAACTTTCTGATTGTGTGTCCTTAGAGGAAGCACTAGAGTTTAAAGTGAAAAATTAGTTATGGGGACCTCTTCCCAGAGCTCTTGGCTGGGAACCAGAAAGCAATAGTTAACAGAGTTCACACAAGACAGCTTATGAAGCATTTTAATTTTACCTTATTAACTGTTCATACTTTTAAGGGATTTTCATTGCATTTATTTAGGGGTAGTATGTGCACGCTAATGTCAAGAGACAGCCTACATGAATCTGCTCTCTCTCCTTCCGCCATGTAGATTCCAGAGACCGAACTAGGTCCTCAGGCTTGGCGGCAGGTGCTTCTGCCTGCTGAACCCTCTCACCAGACCTGTAAATTATACTTAGTTCTCATGTTAGTTTGTTCCGTTATCCGTTTTATAACCATTTTACTGGTGTTTTCCTATAGACAAAGGACAGTAGTAAGTGCAGTCAAGGAGTAGATGGAATAGCTTCTTCACCCTCAAGAGACCCACATGGCTGGGAGCATCACGTAGCAAACAATATTTATCAAGATATTGTTCCAGGTGCTTTAGCCATTGATTCCGTTCACCGTCACCAGAACTTGTGATATAAATAAGAATCATTCTTGCCTCCGTCTTCTAAGTGGAGAGACTGACCTTCCCCAGTGTTCCAGAACTGAGGGCATAGATGGATCTGGGGTTAGAAGTCAAGCTGTGTGATCACAGGGTCCAAGCTCAGTTGCTTCTGCTAGCACTAAAGTCCCAACTTTTTAAACAGTCATTCTTGAAGGCAGTCATCATTCATATTACATTCTTTGTATAGTAAGATTCAGATCCTTGAGACTGTATAGAACCCATCTGCAGTTCTTGTTTGTATATGGACAGACAGCCACACCTTGGAAATAAGTAACTAGTGTTCACGTGTTTTACACAAAGCTTCCCACTAGCAGGGAACAGGGTCTTCCTTATGGCTTTGTAACACCCATCCATGCTTTTCTGGCTCTCTTAAAGAACACTTCTTAAATATAAAAAAATGTGTGTGTATATATATGCACATATATTGCAAATATTTTTGTGTGTAGTACAGAACATATTTCAAATTGTTCTTAGTCCCACCATATACTTGTATCCACTGACAGTATTTATCATCCAGTTTACGGCATAAACACGTATTTTCATGTTAGGTAGAAAAGTACTTCACAGAATGTGAGCATATCAGCTTTACTACACTGTCTTCTCTAATTTAGATTCAGAGGTGTGCTTTTCAGTATGTGACTGGATTTCTGGTAATTTGTGCTGAGATTGGTTGGTGCCCCACCTGGTTGTTCCACCAAGAATTGCACACTCATTGTGTATGGCTGGCTTCTCTGCCACAGTAAACTTAGAGAACACTGCTGAATACCTACCTATGAGCAGGGAAAGAAGGCCAGTGTGTATCTGGGACACACAAATCAAATTCCTCTGCTTCAGAACATGATTTTCATATCAGAAAATTTGCCTGATTTCTGAAGATTTTTAAAAGATTTCACTATTAAAATATAAGCACTTTGGAATCTTAATAACCACATCTAATACTCATCAGTATCATTAGCAGATTAACCAGGGTTAGTTGAATTGGTAGTCTGAAAAACAAGTGTCCAAAGCAAGAGAAAAGAGAAGGAAGGGAAGTCTAGTCAAGTGGTCTGGGTTAGCTCCTGCCTCTGCAATGTCCTGGCTGCATTTAGCATCTTCATAGCTCACTTTTCACACCAGAAAAATAGAAGAAATTACTACTAATTGATTTGCTAATTATTATATTAATGATGGCAAAAGAGCTCTGAATGAATTAATAAATAAAAGAGCCAAGATTATTGCCGCAATAAAAATTTTAAGACCTACTATGTACTTCATTCCTTAAGATATTAAGGATTCAATAGTAAATACAAGATATATAATTTTATGATTATAGTATAATTGTATGATTTCCTTTTCCTCCTTCCAGGCCTCCCTTGTATCATCTCTTGCTCTTTTTCAATCTCATGTCCTTCTTTTCCCTAATTGTTGCCATACACATGTGTATGTATGTGTGTATGTGAATGTGTTTGTGTTCATGTGTACCAAATGTATTGTCTTGGAGACCTCTGATCAATAACTAAATAATAAATTTAGACCATCCAGAACAGTCATGGTTGTTGTGGAAAGGGAGAGCTGGTATTTGTCTCTTGCTAGGAGGGTAAAGGAGGAAGCTTAGTTTTAAAAATATCTGATATGTGTGCTCAAAGAGCACGCTACTAGTGGTTATATAAATTTTGGAGGGAGCACATTCTCCTCATCCAGGAATGTGTGGTCAGGCAGACCTAGGTAGAATTTTGACCTTAACTCTGTATAGCTTGGTCACCGTTGGAAGCCTAATTAATCTGCATGAGAAACAATTTCCTTATCTATAATATAAAGCATTTCTCCTCTGTATAAATGTATCTCCTATGAAATTATGGACATATTTAATAGACATTATACTTAAAAATATCAGATGACTAATAGATATTATGTGTTGAGAAGCTAGTGTGTTGTTCATGTCATATAATTTGGTAAAAACCTAATATTGTAATAAGTATGCAAGAGTTAATATTAATTTTTTTCTATTTTTTCTTTGCTATTATTCTCTCTGTCCAGATCTATACTTCAATGGCCCAACCACATTTTATTTATGTCTTCAAATTGTTCATGCTTATGACCCACTCCATCTTATTTTATAACTTATTTCTGCCATATATTTGGTTTATGCATAAAATTGTGAACTATGGTCGGGGCGTGACTTTGAGACTCCCAGCAGTCTAGATCTTTGCAATAAAAAGTGTTCAAAGTCATAACACAAACATAGAGAATAAAAGAAAAAATACTCTTGAATAACCATGTGAAGGAGAAACAAATCATGCCAAGACTGCTGGAAATCGGGCATAAGCTCCGCCAGCACTGAGGACTAAGAGGAGTGAGCCTTGCTAATTCTAAGGGCAAGAAGATTCCAAACTGAGGAAATAAATGGTGGGAATTTAGGAAAGGCTGAAATTATGACTAGCGTAGATGACGTCTGACACAAAGAAACTTTGAAGTGCATGTTCAGACTTGACTGTATTTATGCAAACTGTATCTTGACTTCTGGAAACTGGGAAGCTGGCCCATGCTTGTAGTCCTAACCCAGGGAGCCAGAGTCAGAGGTCTGAAGATTGCTCACAAATTTCGGGCCAGTCTGGTTTACATAATGAGTTCCAGGTCAGATAAGGCCACATAGAGAGACTTGTCTCAAAATAGTCAATTACTGTCTGGCATCATAGAATGAAGCACTCTGGGAAAACAGGCCAAGATTTTAAAAGAAAAATGAAAAAAAAAAAATAAACCACCCTAAGAAACAGTCAAAACCTCAGGAACTGGTCCTAGATGAAAATGGCCAAATGAAGAAACATCTATTGAAGAAAATCAAGTAAGGACCTGGTTTTCATGGGTTGTTTTTCTTTTTGCATAGCCATTGGTACATATGTGCATGTTTGCAGGATGGGCCCTTCTGTCTAATTCACTGAGGTAGAGTCTCTATTCTAGTCAAGAACACGTGGCTCTCTCTTTCCTCCGACCCCAGCTGAAGGCCTTTCTCTGGTGAGAAGGGTGCTTCTCAGCACCTGTCACAGACTCAAAACTCCTGGATCAGTGGTTTGGTGCTGTGGGACAATGCTTTTACCCTGTAAAGATTTGTTTCTTGTGCTTGTTTAATAAAATACTGATTGGCCAGTAGCCAGGCAGGAAGTAGATGCAGGGCAATGAGAACAGGAGAATTCTGGGAAGAGAAAAGCTCAGTCTGCAGTTGTCACCCAGACACAGGGGAAGCCAGACACAGAGGAAGCAGGATGAGAATGCCTTGCTAATGAAAGGTACCAAGCCATGCGGCTAACACAGACAAGAATTATGGGCTAATGTAAGTTATAAGAGTTAGTAAGAAGCCTGAGCTAATAAGCCAACCAGTTTATAATTAATGTAGGCCTCTGTGTGTTTCTTTGGGATTGAATGGCTGTGGGACCTGGGCAGGACAGAAACCTCAGTCAACAGGTTGGGAGTGGGGACTCTTCTCCTTAGTCCCATTTATGGGGGTTTATATAAGCTGTACCTTGGTGTGGAACCCTGAAAGCCCTTTCTCCTCTTTCCTGAGATAGAATTGTTCCAAGTAAGAGAAGTGAGCTAAGAAGCCTTGAGGCTACAGGATTGTAGCAGCTAAGTCACAGAAAAACATACTGAACCACTAACTGAAATATTCTTGGTGTCTTCGTCAAGTTATTTGCAATGTTATTCCAATACTGAATATTTGTTTTTTTGCAAATTTTTGAGGCAGGGTTTGACTATGTATGTCTGCCTGGTCTGGATCTCTCCATGTAGACCAGGCTGGCCTCCAACTTACAGAGATACACTGACCTCTGCCTCCCTAGTGCTGGGATTAAAGGTGGGTACCACCATACCTGGCTTATTTTTAATCATCATCTTTAATAGTGTCTTCATGCATTTATTTCAAAATCTAGTACTATCCAGACTCTAATTTTAGGACTTGATTATCTTGGTATGTATCAGTCAAATTCTGTAAACAGGAAAGAGTCCATATTAGATCCAATAGAATTATTGATGCTGATATTGCCATAGACCTGGTTATATGTAATCCAAAAAGTTGAATTTCCAAGTGACTAATGGGCATTCAATTTTTTTTATTAATTCCAGCTGAGAAATCTCGGTGACCTGGGTTAGGTTCTCTCCACTGACCACTGATCATATAGCTCTGATTATGGTGAATCTTTGAGCAAGTTCAGACACAGAGAGCATCCATTTCGCATTTCAAAAGAAATGAGTTTTCTTCCTTTTGTTTTGTCTTGTTTTGCCCCAGAACCTTCATAAAGATGTAGGAATTTACATACTGGGCCCACTTGCAAGGATGGTCTATCAACGGGAGGATTAATGCCCCCACCATATCATCACCAAGGGATAAGAGCAGCAGACAGGTTCTCCAGTCTTCTGCCTTTTGATGGGCAGTTCTGGGATAGTCTGTATGCTTCCCAAAAATCCCCCGAGGCACAGCCAGTTTTCCCACTTTTGCCCAGAAGTCATCTTGACAATAGACTTCTGTTCCCTCACACCACTCCTTTCTCCTGACTCTGAGAACCATCTCCCAGGTAAACTGTGTGTAGCTGAGTTCTCTGAGGCTTGGGACAAAACTAAGACAGAAGCATTTCCCAGAAACTAGGGTAAGTATAGTGCTCCTCACAAAACCAATATATGTCTGAACATGGCAGGGGAGAGTAGAAGGCAAAAGAGGAGGGGTGGGGTGGGCACAATGCCCTGGTTTTGCTGCTTGTGCTATGTTGCCAAGTGGTGCATCGGCATCGGGGATTCACCAGTGCCACATGCTGGAAAATACCCAGACCACATGTCCAGTTGCTTGCCCTTGTTTTCACTGCAAAGCTGTGTTTCTGAGACTTTTACATGACCAAGGAGGAAAGAGCTGCTGTTCTCAAAGCTTTGCTCTTAAGATTGGCTAGGTGATGTCTGCCTATCTCTGAAACTTGGCTTTCACTTCTGGAAAGAGAGGACCTAAAATAAAAGTCATTTCATTTAGTGAACAAAAGAAGTTTATACATTGTGAAGACTTCTTTTCAAATATTGGAGTTGAGCCGGGCGGTGGTGGCGCATGCCTTTAATCCCAGCACTCGGGAGGCAGAGGCAGGTGGATCTCTGGGAGTTCGAGGCCAGCCTGGTCTAGAAGAGCTAGTTCCAGGACAGGAACCAAAAGCTATGGAGAAACCCTGTCTCGAAAATCAAAAAAAAAAAAAAAAAAATTGGAGTTGGTGTAATGCATAGTATATTCAGTAAATTCGCTGAGAGCAGGGGAAAAAATCATTTGAGTTTAATTTATTAGCTGCGTAACTTTGAGCAAATTGCTCTTTATGTCTTAGTCTCTTTATCTCGTCTTAGTTACTTTTCTATTGCTATGAAAAGACAGCAGGACCAAGGAAACTTATTTTTAAAAAGCATTTAATTGGGGAATGGTTTGGAGGGTGAGTCCATGACCATCATGGTGGGGAAGTGTGGAGGCAGATAGGCAGATGTGGCACTGGAGAAGTAGTTGAGAGTTTATATATTATCTGCACGTTGGGGAGGGAGAGAGGGGGGGTGCCTGGTGTGGGCTCTTGAAACCTCAAGGCACATCCCCAGTGAATCACCTCCCCCAACAAGACCACAACTCCTAGTCCTTCCCAAAGCAATCCATCAACTCAGTACCAAGTATTCCAATATATGAAGCTATGGGGGCCATTTTCATTCAACTCATGGTATACACCATGGGACCAATGCTAATATTTACTCCAGAGGATTCTTGAGAGACTAAAATGAGATAGTACATATGAAGATTTCAAAGGCATCAGATACAAAGTAGTTAATAAATGGTATTACTATTATTAAATATTATACATAATAAAACAAATTACTTAATGCCTAAAATAGGCAAAGGTCTGTGCCTGGAATAACACTGTATCAATTTGGATTAAGTTGTGAGAAGCTATAGTTATTTTCCTTGGAGACTGTACCTGTGACCTCAACCACAAATAGTACCAAACGGCATGGTAAAGTCAGCTGGCGAAGGACTGGAGTTGAACAGAGCAGGCGTTGAAGGGGGCTATGTGTGTTGATGTACAAAGAGGAGGACTGGGTATTTCATTCAGCAAGGGACACAACAATCAATGTGCAGACCCAGGAATATCATGGGATTTAAGGCTAGACAATGAGGCAATGTGTCGGGTCCCTGCTGTGATGAGCCTAAGATGGCAGGCCTTGGGGGCCATATCTGTCTCTAGAGAGCAAGAGGGAGGGAGCCATGGAAGACTTTTGATCACAGCAGTATGATCTGAACTTTAGGAAAGTTAATCTGATGGCAGTCGGGCAAGAGAAGAGGCCAGGTGGTGGTGGCACACACCTTTAATCCCAGCACTCGGGAGGCAGAGGCAGGCGGATCTCTGTGAGTTCGAGGACAGCCTGGTCTACAAGAGCTAGTTCCAGGACAGCTAGAACTGTTTATTACACAGGGAAACTATGTCTCGAAAAAACCAAAAATGGGGGGGAGGGGCTTAAATATTGAGAGACTTGGTGGAAGACATATACAGTGCTAACCAAACTAGGGTAGTAGGAGAGAAAAGTTAAGGTAGCTGAAAGGATCTTATTGAACAATTACGAGGATGGTATACTTCGTACCCTCTTCTCACAGACAAGAGATGACCCATGGCTCACCTCCACACACAGCACCAACATGCAATAACCAGGGTCTCAAACACAAGTGCACAGAACACTCATACTTATGGCGTACCTTACTTATGTATGTACCATACTTATGGCATAGGGCTCCCTAAAAGACTAATTAATGCTTCATCACTCTGGAATCTTTTGAAGGTAACGCTAGCTGTATTAGAAAATGAATCAATAATAGGAGGTGGCAAGAATACAGCTTTTCAGAAGCAGCCCTTGTTCATAGAACTGGATTGGCCTTGCAAACATCACTGCGGGTGCTATAAGTATTCTTATTTTGCAGATAAGAAGATAAAGACTCAAAAATGAGAATTTTCTAAATTAAAAAAAAAATCCTAATCTTTCTAGTCTCACCTTAAATGTCATCTCCTCTGTAAGAAAATTTTAGAGTCTGAAAGCAATCTGAACTCCCCAAAGACCTGGTGATACTCTTTCATGGTGGTAGAATGTGGATTGTGGCCATCTGTGTACATATTGCCTCATTATTAAACGATGCTTCTGTAACACAGACGCTATTGAACTCATATCGGTATTCTTACAGAGTTAGTCCCCATGCATGATGTATAGGAGGCTCAAAACATGTTTGTTGGGTTGACTGGGGAGTTAACTAATAATCTCCAGTCGACTATAGGTATGTTTATTTGCATGTGTAATTGAAGAGTTTCCCCCTGGATCCTTTGAAGAGTGTGTTGTTACCTCTGAAGTTCTGATGCATTTAATTAAATGTGTTATCTTTTTTGGAGTTCTTGTAGCAAACAGCAGGTTACATATTACAATGTATTCATTGTTCGGTCAACAAAAGACCTATGCATCAGTTTAAGAATTCAGTGAACAAAGACAGCAAAGATGAGAAATAACAGCTGTGCACACTGTTAACCAATTCTTGCCACCCTAAAATTGATGTTTTCAGATAGTCCCTGTTCTATTTTGTATTCTTTACCTGCACTCTTTTGGTCAGAAGGAATTTCTTCTTTGATAACTCTACGAGGTTCCTTTTCTTCCCCTTATTGCTTTTACTGTAAAAATTTGCTGGTTCTCTGAACTGTGGTTTTACTGAGAGGGCCAGTTTTACCTGAAGAGCTATTTTTTTCTGAAGGCAAACAGATAGCTACATCCTCCTGCAGCGAGGCCACCGTAAGGCTCCAGACTCATAGACCTCTGCCGGGGGTGGGGCGGTCTCACAGACTGCCCACTGCCAAAATTTGATAGACAGAGCTGGTTTCCTGGGAGGCAGGATGGTATTAGGGCGCCATTTCTCACAGTGTTTGTTGTAAAGGCTCGCCTTGGGTGCTTGTAGTTTCCCCCCTGAGTCTTACCCTAGAATCTACTTCCAAAAAGCTGCAGCAGGGGGATCAGCCATCTTAACTTATCAACACCTCAGACAAATCATGACCAGAAGACTTGGAACGTTCACGCAGAGGCTTGAAGTAGCCTCCGTCTGCTTTCATTTACGTGCCGTGTGCATCTTAGACAAGCTGCTATCCCTTTCTAATACATTTCCTCAGCTGCCAATGGAGACGATTATAATAGCTACCCCCCCCCTTTTTTCTGATTTGGGAGAAGGTTAAGGTAAATGAACAAGGGTGTTAAAAATATAGTTCTGTAGCACAGTAAATATTCAACAAACGACAGCTGTCCCGTGAACACGCCCCCGTTCGGTCAGTACTTAGCTTCTAGACCATGTCGGGTTGCCCTTGTGGCTTACCCAGCATATCTTTTCTGTTGAATTAGGAAAGATGTTTGGAGGATTCCCTGAGACCGTTGTGTTTTTGAACTCAAGAAGGCCTGGGGGGGATTATAATACAGTACTCTGGTGCCACGTGCTCCTATTTGATCTATTTTCTACTTGTTTCCGGCTAACTCTTTCTGCCCCTGTGTGCTCCAGTTTGCCTTCCCATCTCCCTGAAGTAGGAAACTGGATGGCATCCATTGCGGATCCCTTCTGGACCCAGAAAATGGTCGGATCTCGCTTTCCCTTCATGAAGTCATAGGGCTTACCCATCAAGCCTACATGCCACAGGGGTCTGTCTCTCCACCAAAGAGGAGTTCCATGGTTGGTAGATCTGCATTTTGAAGTTCAACATGTTTTCCTCACTACCAGGAACCTAGAAGTCAATCTTATTACATTTTTTTTTTCTGTTTGTCTAGTTCTGTGTGTACTTAAAGGAATCTAAATCAGAACTATTTCTATTAACTTTTGTATTTTTGAAAGTCATGGATTTCCTTTTTCCATCGACTTATGGGGAAAGTCCACATAATAAATGCACAGAAGTGGAGAGCTGATGCTGCCCGTGGATACAATGGGGTTTTGTATCAGCAAAATTCTTCTGGTCCTGTGATGTATCTCCTCGATTTCTTCTCATTTTAAAATCAGTCTAAATGCACAATTACTCTTTGTCCTCAGCATTTCTCTGATTTTCAAAACCACTTCTTTCGTGTGTGTGAACTCGTCAAGCAAAACTTTAACAAACATCGCCTGGAAATTTAGAGTAGAGAATTTTGGAGCGTTCATTTGCTTTTCTTGGCATTCGCTTCCTTAAAGAAGTCAAAAAATTATCGAAGCATGACTTTCATTTCAGAGGCTGCATTGGCTATCCTTAATCAAGCTGAGCTTTTCTCGGAGCTCCCCATTTAATCTCCTAAAATACTTCCTAAGACTTTGCCCCCCACAATGGAATCAAAACTAAATGGTCTGTAATTTCCTCAAGTGTTCCCAGATCCTGTTGTAAATAATGACATTGTGCTGGCCACTTTCCAGTCTGAATAAAGTGACCTTGTAAAAACGTCTGCTCACTCTTCTATAATGTCCTTTTCTGCTTTCTGTAGGGCTCTTGGCTACAGCTTGGCAAACAATACCTATTCCAAGAAACACCATTCTTCCCCCTAGTTGTGCTATTTCCTTCATATAGGCACCACTGGATCCAGAGCTAAAGGACTTCTGCTGAAAAGTTAATTAATATTTTGAAATAAGGAATTATAGGTGCACTGCGGTAGAAGGCCAGACTGGATGACCTATGAATATTTGAATTGACAGAAGGAAAATCTATTGTGGTTTCGCAGAGTCTAAGAAAGTATTGAACTTCCATTCAACCACTAGATAGCTTTTATTGTAATCATGCTCAATACTTTTTCTTTTTTTTTTTTAAGAAAAGAAACCATTTCCTACTTTGTAACACAAAAACATTTTAAATTAGTTATCCCAAGCTGGCAGTTAGAAAAGGAACATTTCACCCCGTTGGTAAAGATAGATGTTCTATTCTTTCTCAGCAATTATGTTGTATTCAAATAAGAAACGTGTGATATCCCGGTTGACGTGGTACCTTCCCCCATTCCCTCCAACCCCCCAGAAAGAATCAGGATGTCTGGTAAGACCTAGAAAAGGCAGTTCAACCCACCGAAGGGACAGGGTACTTCTCACATGAAGACAGAATGAAAATACAAAAACCTATTAGCGTGAAATAACAAAAGCTGAAAGGGGAGAAATAACTAGGCTCTCCGAGTCCCTGGCAATGTGGGACCACCAGCTAGACAAGCTAATTAAAACTAGGAACTCTCATTCTTTTTCCATGGCCTACATACAAGTTTGATAAGTTATATGTTAGCACTGCAGCTAGGCTAAAGCAGGTTGGGTGGTGATTTTCATCTTGCTGGCAATGCCTTTTTTTGTTCTTTAAGAAAGAAAAGCAAATGGTAGCAAATCTATAGCCGTGTTTTGAACCTCAGAAATCAAATGGTTAAAGACATTTTAAAGGATTATCAAGCTAGAAAACAGACCGTTCATTTTTTTTCTCCCTTCCTAGAGTAAGGAAAGAACTACATTTGGGGGCTGTTTGGTTCTGATTCTGAGCAAAGCAATTGCTTCTGCTTAAGCTTTTGTAATGATAAACGTCACATGCGCTTCCAGGGGCCGGTGTGTATTCGTTTCCTTCCCCTTGGTATTGTTCCTCTCTATGGAACACCTACAACACAGTGCCCGCCATTGTGGGAGCCTGACAGCAAGGTCCTACTTAATTAACTAATTAGATGACTCATCCTAAACCTAAATTAACATTATGAGGTCTTTCATAATGATTGTTGAAGCACGGAAATTAATTTTCTTCCTTGCTATGACCATCATTCACTGCGAGCGCAGTATTAAGAGATAATGCCACGCACAGTAGGAAATCTCTATGGGCAGAAAATGATCATGGTCATCGTTGCTCACCAATTAGGAAACCTATTGTGTGGCAAAAACATCGTTTCTGCGCTGTAATACGATCAAATAACCATTAATTACCCTCGCTAGTGAGAATTACCTTCTTTGTTGGAGGAGCAGCACATTCCATATTCTAATTCAGAAATGTCAGGCAAAACCCGCAACAAAAACATCAATTTCTAAAAATGATACATGCGATCCAATTCATATTAACCTGGAACGCTACGTGTCGAGTTAAATTAGCATAAGCTTTGTTAAAGAACCTGAATAACACAGCTTACCTCTTAGCCTTTAGAGGTATTGATTAAATAGGTCACTGTCACCTGCCTACAAATATAAATATAATCAAAGTATATAATCAAAATATAATCTCTAGAAAACCGAATTTAAAAAAAAAAAACACTAAGTACCCAATCCTGGTTCAAGGTAACTGAAAACGTGTTTACTGACCCATGTAGAGATGTGCAATGAAGGTTAAACAAGTCTCTGGATGCAATTTTGATATCTGGTGTAAGATTGTGTGTGCACCTGATTACACATACATGTGTATATGTTCATATGTGCAAATACACAGACTGCCTTCAGAGTTCAGGGGCTTTCATGAGATTGTCAAGGGAATTTGTGATGGACACCCTCCCCTCCACATGCACTGCTTTCAGAGGCTTGTAAAAGCAGCCACCCTGGGATGCTGTTCACTGTTCAGCAGCCAAGCATGAACACGAGTCTGTTCATGAGCTGTGGAAGCCTCACTGGACAGAAGTGCGGTGTGCCAGTCAGGAGGAGAGGCTCTGCATCAGGTTGTCAATAAACTGTGGGTTCTGTGGCTGGCTCATTGTCCTCACCCCTAGGATAGTCTCTAAAAGTGTGTGTGTGTGTGCTGTTGATCCAAATACCAGAAGCCACAAAATAATTTTTTTAAAAAAAAACCTAATAAATTAGACTACACAAATATTAAATCATTGAGGGTTATTATAGTGATATTTTAAGATAATCCATCTTAAAATGTGCTACCGAGAAAGGTAAGCTCGTGTATGTATTGGTAATAAGTATTCAAACACAAATAATTTATTAAGGTATTCTGTATATTTCTGTGTATGTTTTGAATTCCCTGAGTCTCCGCCCCTCCCCCAGTGCTGTCACATCAGTATCCATTCTGGACTCCTCCCTACCTGTGAGCAACCATCCTCACCCTCCCTCTGGAGAGGGCATCTTCAGGCTCCTTTGGAGTGTCCTTTGCAAACTCAGCTAACATCACAGAGGGACCTGCTGACATTCTCCACACAGTTGTGTCCAGAGGACTACTTCCATTTCCTGAAGAAACATGCAGCAACCATACAATCTCCTCATTGGCGAGAAGTGTGTCACCCTTGTGGCAAGTCCAATTGTCACGACAATCATTCAGCTTATAAAACTCCATCAATGAAAGGATGTGTCTGTGTTTGCCTTTGATAGAAAGGGCCCCACTACCACCAACCCCTGCTCAATATACTGAATTTTTTTTCTATTATAACTGCTATCTGCTTTCCTTCCAAAAGAAAGTATTTGAGATAGTTGAAATGGTTGTTATTTCCCATGGGGTAGGTCTTTTAAGTCCCTTTTAATTGTAGATACCTTTCCAAAGATGACAAAAAGAAAACCTTTCCAGCTCATTTTTTCTTCCCAATGTTTAGATATGATTTGTCTTTGGGGAGTGGGGTTGTGGAAGAGAATCACCCTATAAGCCCCCAGGACCTTGTGACAAAGCACAAAATCCCTGAGCAAAAACTAAACTTCTGTGATTTTTTCTGAAGAATCGTTTTATATAAAAAATGTTTTTAATTGAAAGAGAATTGCCTCATTTCCTCCTTCACTTTCATCCTTTCAGCCCCCCCCAGCTGTCCTTCCTTAAACCCCTCCCATGTGCCCCACTCTAAAGTTGAACCCCTTTTTTTGATTATATCATCTATATCCATATGTGTATGCACAAATATACATAAATACAACCTGCTGAGTCCAGGTTTGTTGGTGTGTGTGTGTCTGTGTGTGTCTTTGTGGTTTCAAGGCTATCCACGCTACACTGGATAACCAATAAGGGGGGACTCATCCAAGAACCCTAGAGAAAGCCGGTGTGTGTCTCTGAATGACCTCAGCAACCATATTCGGCTGAAACGGCAGACAAGACGAACTTCCCTTAATGTTGCTCAGGGAACCAGAAACTGAAGCTGTGACCTGGATGAAGAGCATGCGAAATCACATGGTGTTCCAGTGACACCCACGACGCACCCCACACCTCCTTCGAGTTGACTTTCAAAGGGAATACCCAAGGGTATCTGAGCATGTGCAAGGCCACAGATTTGTGCTGCCCTCTGCTGGCAAGAAGCCTGACTGCAGTTCTTTCCAAGGGTATACCCGGGGGAAACTGACTACTTCCTGTCCCCCTTCCCAGCATCATCAAAGAGAAATAACTCCTCTAGACTTACAAGCTGAGTTTTGCCTGGGGCTGAGGTGAGAATGAATTGGGAGAAAATAAAGGCCCGAAGAAGCAGAAAGACCACCAACCAGGGAAATGTCACTATTAAAAATCCAGTATAGCCTCCAGGGTTCATTGGTCTATTTGCTTTGTGGGAGAAAATTTTCATTTGAACTCTTCTGACAGTTGAGTTATTTAATATTGAATGCATTCTGTGATGTATTCAGAAAATGCATTTCGCTAATGTTTCCCTAATTCGTGGGGGCTGCTGGTTTACCAGTCACCATGATCCTTAATCAGTGGAGTTGTATAGCATGTAGACAGTCTGTAAAAAGTGCTTAATAAAAATCATTTAATTCTAAATTACATGAGTGCACTTAGCCCTAAAGATATTAAAACTGATTGTTTGATGTATTGCCATGAGTAGGTAGAAATTCAAAAATAAAAGCTTCCTGCACTTACATCGAAGAGCAACAAGCTCATAGCCACTTGGTACGAGCACGTGCGTCAGTGTCATGAACCTGGGCTATGATAAACTAACCCATTTTGGGCTTTTAAACTGTAAATATAAAGTACTTGAATTTGATCAGTGATGAGATACGTAAGTGAGTTTCTCTCAGAAAGTACTGTGTGCGACCTGATAGCCTGTTAAAAGCCTGTGGAGGTCACCTGGCCCTTATTTGTGGACTTCAGTGAGGGTGGTAGTGGGGCCAGCTGCTGATGTTTGACAAGGCTAATAATAGTCTAGACGGTAACCTGGAGGCCGAGCTGGTGCGAGCAAAGAGGGAAGAGCCGGTCTTTTCGCTGACTGTGTTTTACTCTTTGCTCTCCATTTGTTCCTTACAGTACCAAGCTGTACCAATAAAGGGACTTTAGTTATTCTTGCTGAGGGATCAAAATATATTTTGGAGGGTTACGTCTTTTAAGAGAATATCAATAATGTTCGTGTTTTAATGAGATAGCATGAATGATCTTCAGCTACAAGCAGTGGCCGCTGTGCCTGTCTGTCTTTTCTCAGATCATCAGATCTCTGCCCCTTTTCCTTCAGGATCCTCGCCTCAGCTCAGAAACTCTCTGTTTGCTTGAAGTCTAAGCGCTTGCCTGGCAAAGAGGAAGAAGAGTTTTGTTTTTTTCCCTTCATGTTAGTGGTGCTTTCTGCTTGGCTTTTAAGGCATCTAGGAAGTTGAAACTTTTGGAGTTTTTAATAAAAAATGCACACATCAGGGCAGTGATAACTACCCTATTGAGAACCATGTAAAACTGATTATCTTGCTGTGGATGCAGGTCCCATGGATGGGAATATATTCAATTAGGTCATCTGAGGCATAAGCAAGACTCCAGCGACTGTCTCCCACTCCTGTCCTGGCTTTTGGGACCTTGTTCCTCACTGGCTCACCTTGTCCAGCTTTAATACACGGGGAGGTGCTTAGTCTTACGGTAACTTGATAAGCCATGTTTTATTGATACTCATGGAAGACCTGCCTTTTCCTAAACAGAAACAGAGGAGGAGTGGATTGGGTTTGGGAAGAGGGGATGGGAGGAGAGGAGGGAGGGGAAACTGAAGCTGGAATGTAAAATAAATGAATAAATAAATTAATTTAAGAGCAAACAAAGAAACGAAAAGCCCTTAGCAAAGAAGATGCTCTCTCCTAGACTCCAGGACCTAGTACATATCCTTTAGCTATTTTAATTCGACTGGAAAACACACACTCTTTGCAATTGTAAAAAAAAGATATTGCATACTGTCTGCCATCGGTTTCTTTGGCAGCAGACTCTAGATTGGGCATTGCGTGCAGGAGTTAACTGGGATGCTTGCTTTGGGAAAGGATAACCTATCCCTATCCTTGCAAGACCCAACAGAGAACATGATCCACTTGAGCTGGAGCTCATCGATCCTATGGGGAGCTCTGGGTCTAGAATGATCTTTCAGAACTGTCCCCAGTAGAGTTAAAGATGGAAGGCTTTGTATCCCAGTCTCAAGTGGTCATTGAATGGAGTCTGTGTAACGGAAGGAACACAACCTTGGGTGAGACTGTTCACTTTGACTAGGGAAATTTCCAGGGAAGAAATTTAACCGTCAGCAGATAACACTCTCAAGAGCCAGGGAGAATGGGTGCGCAAGCCCTGGAGGAAGGCACCGGGTGGTGCAACTCATATGCTTTCTGGGACCTCTGCTTCTCATAGTCAGTTTCTTCCAGGCTCCCGGGATTCTGGTTAGCACTGATTTCTTTTTTCTATACTCATAAAAGGAAAGAAAATAGGAGCCAGTGCTAGCTCCCGCTGCTGAATCTGGTCTCAAGGGCCACAGGTTGGTAGTTGTTTTCCTCCTTCATTGCCCATTCTAGATTCCCTCTGTCCTTGCTAGCAGCCCTGCTGATCTAGGTGCTTAAACCCACACTTTCATCCCCAAGGGCTATGAACCCCTTCAGCAGTTGTCACCATGCTGCTCTTGGACTGTGACAGATGCGCGTGTGCTTTTGCAGTCATAAATCAGGCAGTTGGTGCAAAAACACACCATGCAACCACATCCTTTATGTCTTCTGCGATTCTACTCAAGGTATGGTCATTAACATGGGAGAAACAGGTTCAGGGTCTTCCACTGATCTTGCCTTTGACAGGTGCCATCGTGTGGTCTCTACATCATCATGACTGTCGTACAATTAGCAGCTCTGTAATAAGCCCCCTGCCTGAGCCACAGATCACAGAAGACAGCCATTGCTGGGCTGCTCAGCAGTAATGGCTTGCAGTAGCATGCTCTTTATTACTCTAATAAACAGAGCTCTGGGCCAGTCTCCCTAATACACATTGCCTATTGGTGGCCTATTTTCATTTATGTTATGTGTTCATGATGGCATGTCCATTCACCTCTTTTGCATGTGCTCTTCCCTGTTCATCCAGGATTTCACTTTTAACCAGGGTTCTTACTTTTTCCAACCTCCCTGCATCATGTCTCCTGGGGTCCATGCTAGGAATGAAATTTTATGTTAATCTTTCTATATTGAAAAACTCTCCTTTATCCAGACTTACATTCTGTCCCTTTGTCCTGACTCTTTGGGTCCTGTGCTACTATCTTGGCTTCTAACAATCCATTTGATTCTGTCCCAAAGATGCTTAATATATATTCCATTTTCCTTATAGACTCTGCATTTCCCTGGGCTGGGTCATGTGGTAGCTTGATCCTAAATTTTGGTCTAGTTCCCAGAAAGGGAGGTATAGGTAGATCGGCAGCAGGGCTTCTGTGATCCAGCAAGCAGAGGCTGTCAGCATCTTCAGTGAAGGGCAAGAGGCACAGTCATTAGCAAAAGGCACATGGTCTCCTTTCTGTGGGCCTAGACATTTCAACCCAATCTGCTTTCAACGTTCTTGTGAGCAGAAACCCATACGACCCCATCTCAAGTGGCAGAACCCCACTTCCAATAAAGCCTTTGATATTGGTGTAGGAAACAGCAGTGTTTAGAAGTACTCTTTCTTTGAACTCTTCCACCCCTAAAACTGAGTCCAGATTGGTTCCCAACGTTTTTGGACTGCTAGGAAACCAGAATGACATATGGCCAAAGGAACCCATGGACTTTCATATTGTCTTTAGTTAGTGATGAATTATCCCTTCACTTTTCATTCTCTTTTAAATGTATTAATAACATCCAACAACCAGTCAACCAGTTGCATAGTCTTTATATGTTGTTCTTTTCCTTTGCCTCTCAAATACCTGAGATTCTTAGGTCCATTCTTAGTTTCTATGATCTCAGGTCAGGTTCCTTGGAAATAGACTCTGATACAGAAAGTTGCCTATGCTTCCTGGGGAGATAGATAGATAGATAGATAGATAGATAGATGATAGATAGATAGACAGATAGATAGATAGATAGACAGATGGGCGAACAGACAGACAGACAGATAGATAGATAGATAGATAGATAGATGATAGAATGACAGAAATAGATCAATCCGGGGGAAATTATGGGTAGAATTTATGGCTATAGACCCAATGAGGATGCAATGGAAGTGGACTAGGTAAAATTAGGCGCTGCACTGTGAAGTGGCTGCTGCACAAACCCCAGCCAAACCCCTAGGAATGCTGGTGCTACAAGCCATTCTCAAACTGAGGTGAGGGGCAAGACTTTGTTGTTGATGTTTTAAGATCCAAACTCTGACCATTTATTTGTTTCTCTTAAAGACTCTTATTTCTGGCTGACCTCAGCTTCAGAAGTAGAAGCTCTCGGCACAGACAGCCTACGTCTTGGCAGTCTGCTTCTGGTGTGTTACTTTGGCTTCCTTCCTTCTCTCAGCCAAAAGTTTGGCACATTCTGCAGCCTTCTCATCGTTTTACTTGGTATGTTGCTTCTTTGGAACAATATTACTGTGGTTTGTACTGCAGGACACATGGAGTAACAATACCCTCGGATGCTTTGGCCCTGGGCTTCCTACCTTCTTTGTTTAAGGATTTCTGGCAACATATATTATTTTATTTAGAGAGAGATTGAAAAGCTTCAAGATTACTCACTAGCTCTTTTGGGTCCCAAACCACCAAGGTACAGAGATTCCTGTCAGTTCAGGAATCTCTCTCTCTCTCTCTCTCTCTCTCTCTCTCTCTCTCTCTCTCTCTCACTTGGTTTGACATGTACAGTGCAGCTGAGAACACGTATGCTTCCTCTTTCCAGTCCTCATTGATCTATAATGAGAACACCCTTCACTCAACAACACGTGCACTCTGGCAGGAATCAAGTCACTCGCTTCATGGGAAAGCTTTGTTTGTGTTACCGCCCCTGATTCAGACCCCACAGCCCTTCCATTTTTCACTCAACATAGCTACATAAGTGACCATGTGATGCTCATGGGAAGTATGCGCGTGCACTCACTGTCCACGTCAGTGAGCCTGACAGTTGGTGACCAGGAAGGAGACATTCAGCCTCATCTTATATGTTCAACCACCTAGGAGTTGCCACAGAAAAGTAAGGACAGGTTTTTAAATCATTGTTTTAGATGTAAACTGACAACCAAAGAGCCCTGATCCAAGACTTTTCAGCAATATTTTCGATATCTTGAACTTCCTAATTGCTTACTGGGGGCAAAGGCCATCTTCTGGGTGGCCTTTAGAATATTTATCATCCTATGTAACCTGTCCCAACTAAATCCCATAATTTCCTTCCTCCTTGTAATCAAAGTATCTCTGTATATTGTTGTATATTTTGTCTCCACCTGAGAGTCATTCAAGTTGAAGGCATGCCACAAGAAAAAATTCTTGGTCTACCTCTGGTGATATAAATGAGGATGACCCCCCATTGGTTCGTATGCTTGAACATTTGATCTCCCATTGGTGAAACTGTTTGGGGAGGATTAGGAGGTGTGGTCATGTAAGAGGAGGAGTGTCACTAGGGTCAGATTTGCAGTCTCAGATGACCCATGCCACCGTCAGCTGCTACTCTGGTTGTCAACATGCCTGCTCCTTGCTGCTGTACAGCTCTGCCTTGTTGGGATCCAGACCTCAGAAACTCTAAGCCCCATCAGATGCTTTATTTTATAAGTTGTCCGGGTCATAGTGTTTTCTCACTATACTATGCTATAAAATAACTGATACAGCACCCTCAGTACCTCAGGAATCTGGGTAAACAGAGCCTGACTCCTGAAGGTGTACAGTGTACCACAGTAGCCAGTATGTGCTTTATGAGAGGTAAAGGGAGGAGGGTGTAAGGGAAAAGAAAATGCATCCTTATATCTAGTCCTAATATGTGCAGCTTTATGCTTTAGTATTTACATTTTCAATTGATTTAAAATTGATTTTGAGTGTGATGTGGGTTAAGGTGTGCTCTTAATTTCACTATTTAAAAGATGACAGTTGTCTACTGCTTTTAATTGAAATGGTCCATCATTTCCTTGTCCTTCTGAAACCTCTCATAATGTGTCATGGTTTTCAACATGCTTGTGACTCTATTTTTGACTTTCTTATTCTGCTTTGAAGGTTCACAGAGCCTTTTTTTGTTTCCTGATAAGACACACTCCTTAAAAATTGCTATTGATAAGATACAAGCTTTAGGAAGACTTACTATTGATAAGACACAAGCCCTAGAAAGGTTTGTTATTGAGAAGATACAAGTTTTAGAAAGACTTCCTGCTGATAAGATACAGCCTTAGAAAGATCTACTAATGAAAATAAGAAAAAATACCCAGACAGAGACAGTGGAATTTCGGGCAGAACCTACCACACAATTGCATTATGAAACTGAAGAGAAGCAACCCGAGCTTATTAGAGAACCAATCTTAATTTATTCAGTTATATACAAGAATGACCGCCAATTCAGGATTTCAGTGGGCAACTGCTTAAAAGGCTGATTCTGTAATCACACATTTGTTAAAAGTTATGGCCCATTTTGGGAATGCCTGTATAAATTAAGACTGACAATGCTCCAGTAAATGCTCTCTAGTAAAATGGAACAGTTTTTGCCTGTTACAACATAAAGCATATTACAGGTATACCACACAATCTTACAGGACAAGCAGTTATAGAAGGATCTAACCACACTTTAAAAGATATGCTTAATAAACAGAAAGGAATAATAAAGAGCCACAGAGATAGAGTACACAATGCCTTATTAACTTTAATTTTTTAAATGCTAATGAGAAAGGAGGAACAGCTGCAGAGAGACATTGGATCATAGGAAAAACAATCACTGAACTAAATTAGCCTATATACTTGAAGACTGTGTTGACCTCAGAATGGAAACCAGGATATGTATTATGTTGGGGAAGAGGTTTTGCTTTTGCTTCCATAGGAGAAGAAAAGCTATGAATACTATCAAAATTGATAAAGATTAGATTTAAACAGGGGAGACCTCTTAATTATGAGAGGTGATAGTTCATCAAATAACATGGTCATTCAATCTGCCAAAAAGGGAACCCCCCCAAAGTTAAGGCTGGGGCAGGTTGTATTTCCAGGAGAATAAAAGCTTCTAATTAAGGAATCTAAAGACCAATGGACAAATGAGACATCTGAAGAAGAAAGATGAATTATTTAGAGAAAATACCCTAAGAAAAAGGGCAAATTGGCCTAAAAGTATTGCACATTTCCAATAGGATAAAATCTCATAAATCTTCTCAAATGTTTGTCTCTACTGTTAATAGACATATAAGGCAAATTGTCTTTTTGTAGTCCCAATTCAACTAAAAATTAAAGTGACTTTGGAGTTGAAATGTGACTCTCTCCTTCTCTAAACCCAGGCATGCTTGTTAAAGGAAACAAAAAAATCTTTGTTTCATGTCAGAAGAGCTACCTGGTATGGAACAGAAGAAAAAACAAATTTTGGGACTATTCTATTGTCACTAATCTCATATACCTTTAGTTGTTTTGATTCTTTAACACTTTTCTTAAGGTATAGATATTATCTCAAAATCTATAAGATACATAAACACACACATATATGTATATACATACATACTTAAACTTTCTGTCATGACAGCTGATTCTAGAAATAGGCTTCATCTAGCTTTCTGTATGTGATTCTGGGCTTGAGTCTGAAGCAGATAACTAGGAGCTATGTTTGTGTACTCTGGATGTATTTAGAACTGTGGTCCTTAACCTCTTCAATATCTGGGGCATATGACATTTAAAATGTTTAAGTTTCTCACAGTGAACCATGACCATTTCTAACAGTGACCTTTAAAGTCTCTAAAGGGTGTTGTGGCCCCACAACAATGAATCCACCTGGATTGTGGTAATGCCACTAGCTGACAAACACCAACCAAAGTTAGACTACAAACTGCTCAGGACAACTTCACAGCAGTTAGCTAAGATGGTCCAGCCTCATAGGTTACTCTAGTCAGGACTTCAGATAAGCCTTCCACTCTCCCATCACACTGAGACTGGACAACAGTTAGCTCTTTCAGAACTTGATCTTTATCTCAGTTATTATAGGGTCCCTGAAAGATAAGATTGCCCCCAGACGGTAGGAAATAATTTTAAGAATATGACATCCACATTCCCAGGTGGGGGGGGGGGTGAGTAGTTTTTGGTCACTTGGTCAATTTTTGTCATCATTTAGAGGGTTTGGTCATAAGTCGTTATTGGTCGTGGTCAATAAGGAAACTAAGCAAAGAAAATTAGATTCAGGGATCTCATTCTGAAAATAAAAAGGGGAATATAGAAATATTTTCTATGTCATCTTCAGACGGGAGTAAGACTACTGTAAATCACCCATAAAGGGCCTAGGATGATGGTTCAATTAGTGAAGGTTTGCCACTCAAGCTTGAGGGCTTGGGTTTGAATGTTTAGTACCTATAAGATAAAAGGGTAGATTATTGAACCTACTTTCAAACTATAAAAACAACAACTAGTCTCAATGTTTTATATTGGTTTGGATTTCTGTATATTGATACAAATTTAAGATTATTTTTGTTAAACTGTATTATATGTTCCTATTCCTTGTTTAAGCTATTTTACCTACACAACTCATTAAATTCTAGTCCTTTTGAGCTGCTTAGGATAATAAATAAATCACAGGTTAATAGTCATCTGTAACAATCAAAATTATAGTCGTGTTAGATATGTTTTCAAGGTCTACCAGAGACATATTTTAAATAGATAGATGGTCTTCAAGCACTTCAGAGACCTACAGAATATGGTATTTAATATTTTAATAACATAAGGCTTTTCATGACAGTAAGACACATCTGTTCCTAGCAGCACCAGTTTATGTCAGAAGAGAATATCAGGCATTGAAGAACCTCTATATGGAGTTTGCTTTCATTTGCGGCAAAGTTAGCCACTGGGCAAAGAAACTGCCTTTGCCTCAACTGTTGATGATATGTTCTCTAAATTGGATAAGCCAGACACAAAAGAAGGCAACTGCCAAACTTTGCCAAGGCAAGGTAGGACAGCTCTTCCTGCATCACAGGAAAGTCTGTCAGATATTTCAGGCCCATAGGTCAAAGATGGATACTCCATTGTTGCAGAAGAACCCTGGGTAACTGTCCAGACAGCTAGATGTCTCTGTTGTTTCTTAGTTTTGGAAAGTTCTTGCTCTGCACTTCCTATTTACTCAGGTAACAGTACATTCTGCTTGCATATCTTATGGGGTTAAAGATTAGATAGTTATAGTTACAATTTTCCTTAGTTATGATAGAAAGTGATTAGGTACAAAACTTTGGACTTATCACGATAAGCTAGATAATAGAGTGTTTTCTATGAATTTGCCAAAACTAATAGATTGAACATTGTGCATGTATTTATTACTTGATAATTTTTTATTATATACTCTTTTACTTTGTTAGAGTTAAAATCTTTCCTTTTATTTAGACAAAAAGGGGAAAATGTTGCAGAAGAGTTGTTCGTACAACCATTCCAATAAAACCACCTTTAATTAAAGAACCAAGTCATCGATTGGCTGACCAGAATTAGCCACAGAGTTCTTAGAGGACTGAGGAGAGGTCTGCTAGAGAGTACAAGAAGAGAGAAGAGGGGGGACTGATGGTTTGGGGAAAATGTGGAGAGTTAGCCAATCGATTCTCCCCTATCCTTGGATTTATCAAGTCTTCATCTCAATTTCTGACTCCTGAATTTTTATTATACTGGCACAATTTAGATATTCATTATACTTCCTGCTTGAAAGTCAGCATCAAATACATTTACCAGTGTCTTTCCCAGGGCTTCCATAACACTCTCCCTATTGTTCTGTGTGCAGTCTCTGCCAGAACTCATTTTGGGCTCCTGCTGGGGAAATGTGTTTACCTCCTGGACTGGGAACTCTCAGGGCATAGAATCTCAGGTGGGATTCATTTCAGCACATCAGGCCCAGGGGCTAAGAGAATCAGTGAGTATATGCTATTCATTCTAGACCATCTCTGTCGAATCATGGGGTAATATGAGCCACTAAATTGTCGAGTAGCTACATTCAAAAGAGTAAAGAGCAACAAGCAGAACCGGTTTTTTAAAAGCCCAGTCTATTAAGACTATGATCACTTTAATAAATGTTCACACAGACAAGTGTTGATATTGTTTACACTGTCTTTCATATCATGTCTTCAGAATTGCACTGTGCATTTTAATACTGCACAGCACATCTCAAAGCACACTAGACACATCTCAGGTGATCAGTAGCCATATTGGGCAGTGTATTCTAGGTTAAAAGGGATGTGGTTGAAGAACACGTAAACACCTTTGTCTATGAAAACAATCATGGAGGGCATGCCCATGGTTCATACTTGGTGGTCCTATGTTATTTCAGTGGTTTCCACCTTGGTCTGCAGCACAAAGCTTTAAGGGCAGGCCTGAGTATAGGAGATCTGTGTGTGATTTGAGAACAGCCAACAAAAAGCAGTGGAATTATGAACAGTTAACAAACCAGCTTCTCAACCAGGGCCATGGAGTTGAGATACACAAATAAGCAGCCTCTCTAGGGAACATAAAAGGCATTAGGTAAGAGCTACATTCTTTGGTGTGCAAAGCCACACCTTCAATGCCATCATCTCTGAGGTTCTAGGCACCAAAAGAGAAAGCCACAGAAATGTAAATACAGTCCATTTGCAGATGCCAAGGTAGAGGTAGCTCCAGCTATCCACACCCTCTAGGGACACCATTCCATCTGAGGGAGGAGATAAAAGGAAATTTCTTAAGCAGGAAACCATTCCAATACCTAAGCTGTTTATCTTGTTCAAACCTGTTGGCTCCATCTAACTCGGACTGAAGTGAGTGTTTGTTGGGCCCAACCTTTACTCCATTGGGGTCAGAACAAAAAAGAAAGAAAGAAAGAAAGAAAGAAAGAAAGAAAGAAAGAAAGAAAGAAAGAAAATCTCCATGTTTCAGTCCCAAATTACAGGGACTTCAACTGAGAAACCTAGTGCCAACTGGCACTGAACATAAGGTGGGACTGTGAGTCAACTTGGCACTCTTAGCCTGGCACCCTCTTGGTGGGCACTATCCCAAAGCTGCCTGCCATGCCCCTTCTCCTCTGGAATAACAGGCCCTGCTTGCAATGAAAACAAGTCAGGGACCCAAATTAGCATCAGAACCAAATGGTCTCCTGGGAAACTAATGACAATTATTCCAGTTTTAAAACATTTTCTTTGCAACCCAGACAGTGAAGCTATGTCTTTCACAAGGACAAAAGCCTTGTGCCAAAGAACTCCATCTCCTATAAAGAAACGTCATTGACCAAAGACTATGGGATAGCTGAAAGATTCTATTTGAGGCTTTCAGGACATACTCTATGTATTTTCTTATTCTTTACTCCTGTATAATCTCTCCCCATTCATTCATCACTAGATTTTTTTCTTCTGACAAAAGTGGAACATTTCTCATTAGTTGCTTTTTACAATAGTCCTTCCTGCAAAAAGCTGGAGTCCTTAGAATGCAAGTGCCTTGAAGATAGGTCAGGGAGCGCTGCTCTTCTCAGGTGCAGGGTATTCAGGCCATCAAATCCTCCCTTCTGGAAATCATCTGAAAAAAAAAAGTTTGCATTCTGGTGGTAATAGCATACAGTGGTGGAGTGATCCATAGTTTACAAAATGCCTTCACGTTTCCACAATTGAACTTTTCAACAGTTGGAGTGGGAGCAATAGGTCTTGTCTTTATGTGATATTTCTCCACACAACTGGGCAATTGGCGAGAGCCTTCCTTATTCCTGACCTTGAGGAATGCGTTGGGAAACTGTCACCAAGACACAGCACCTTCTGGAAGGAGCTGAGTCCTACGGGAGTAAATAGGAAACAATGAGAACTCATAGAAACTGACAGAAGTACCCGCATGCTATAAGAATGTGGAAGGGGCCTTCAGTGCAGTATTTAAGTACTGAGTAAATCCTTAGTCTGAAGACATTAAATTCCTCGGTGACAGAACTCCTGGTATCCTAGAAATTCAGTAAGAAATGTGTAGGTAGAGAAGCCTCAAGTGACTCTAAGTCACACTGACAGACAGCATCCTATCTGAAGGATATAATTATGATGTATATAAAATAGACACATTGTTTATAGGCTCAGACAACATGATTCTAAAAGATGTGAACAATGATGACCCTAGGTACATCTCCAACAGGCTCATTTTTTTTTCATGAAATATTAGAAACCATACGCTTCCCAACTGAATATTGGACTCTAGTATAGAACTACTTCTACATGTAAGCATGGCTTAAAACATTTTAATAATACTTTTTTCTCTTTTTTGATATTTTTCAGAATATATAGGTAGTCTTCCCTGTCCCTTTTTAGCCTTGTTTTATAACCACAAAAGAGTGTGTATACTCAAGGCAACAATAGGATACCCAAGCGGAGTCACAGTGAGTGTCCAGCTTCAAGGGTGTACTGAAGCCAGGGGCCGTGAATCAGAACAATGACTCATTGCAGTGAACACTTGAAAGTAAAGATGTGTGAGTTAAAGTGTATACCGTGTGACTCACTATGTCACACTACAGCTTCTACACCAAGACTTTGGTTTGCATGTTTGTTTGTTTAGGGGTTTTGTTTTTTAGTTTTTCAGTTTTTCTTTTAAATTTTATTTTATTTGAGTGGGGAAGGTTGCAAGAGCAGAGGACAGACATGAAGGGACAGGGAGATGAATGGAATCAGGCCGCATGATGTGAAATCCACAAATAATGAATAAAAAATACTCTAAAAAAGGGTACGCGTACTAACCATTTATTATCATATGAGATACAATTGAAAAACTTTTGTAATCAACGCCCCCCCGGGGACTATTAGAAATGTTAGATATTTGATTCCAAGGTTTTAAGTTGTTTTCTATGTCATCTTCAGACAGGAGTAGGACTACTGTAAATCGCCCGTCAAGGGCTAGGATGATGGCTCAATTAGTAAAGGTTTGCCACTCAAGCTTGAGGGCTTGGGTTTGGATCCCTAGTACCCAAGCAAAAAGTCAAGTGTAGCAAGTCACTCCTCAATCCATTGCTGAGAAAAAGATGCTCGAAATATCTTTCCATGTCTGTAAAAATAGAGCATCCTTTTAAATGCCGTCATGGGCATGCAATGTATAGATGTGCTATAAACTATTTTTAAAAACCTTAATAATTTTGGGCAGTTTCTATAATTTTCAGTCTTGTGAACAGTATGGTAAAGTCTTTTTTCTTAATGACACTGGTATTAGGAGTTGCCAACAGATTCTTTGCAGATTCCCAATGGCATCAAGGCTTCAGCATTTAAAGACTGAAAGTGCTTTTGGGTGGTAATGAAACTTGCCAGTCAGTGGTGGCAGTGGAAATGTTTTTGAGTAGCTGCTGTGTGGCAGTCAAGTGCCAGATGCTTGTGTCACCTCAAGACTCCTGGAAATGCAGACAAGAGTCGGCACCTTGTTCTCTTTTACTACGAGCGATGAGTGTATTGAGACGCAGGGAAGCCAAGCTCCTCTTCCAAAGGCACAGAGCTGGCAAATGGCAGAGCCACGCTGGGCCTTTTGAATTCTTTATAGTTCAATGGGCTTCTTAGTCAAATAAAGGCATGTTTGTGGTTCTTGGCTAGAACTCCAACTCTTGAGCCAGGCCGCATGGTACAAACTTTTCATTCCAGCTACTTGGGAGGCTGAGGCAGGAGAATCACAAGGTCAAGGTCTGTCTGTGTTATAGATTGAGTTCATCCCTGCCTCGGCAACTTTGTGAGGTCCTGTTTTGAAGGAAATGGGAAAATGGAGCTGAGGCGGTAGCCTGGTGGAAACCAGAGGAAAGAGGGCTTGCCTGGCATGTGAGAAACTCTACACCCAATCTCCAATGTCTCAAAAAGCAAACAAACATCTTCCAACAGTCTCTAAAGAAAACTTGAAAATGTTTTGATGAGTTTAGGAAATGCCAAAATAAATCAGTAATTTCCAAAACATATATCAAGGATAGACTTCACCTGAAATATATAAGCTTCACTGTTATAAATGTCTCATAGACTTAGTCAACTCATTCCTTTATTCACACTGAACAATAATGCTATCTTAAAACGGTATACCCCCAAATACATACATTTGTTTATTCTGACATTTTCTTTCGTCTCTGGGTTTACAGCAATTCTGTTAATGGCACAGTAGAGAAGCAAGTTTATTAGAAAGTCAGTTTGGCTCCATACATCACTGTACTTGTGTAGAGCTAATTTCTTATTCAAGACACTCTTCCTTTCCTACTCATGAACTGTCTCTTTCTTTTTAGTCTTTTTTTGGAAAACCTACTTGTTGTAGAGAATTTTTTCCCCAGGACTTCTCTCTGGGGAGCAGAATCCTCTGGAAATAAACTGTTTGTGCAGACACCGTGAGGTGAAATGGGGGGGGGAATAGAAAATGATTGTGCCTTGACCACTTCCATTTTGATTGTGAAACTAATGCTTCCTGCGAGCTGCTTGACTCCCGTGGAATGTGTTTGTCAGTACACTTTCTCCATGGGTCTGTGGTTTCTCCTGTTTCCTTGGGTGCTCCTACAGCACTATCTGTGTGCCCCTATCATATCACTTGCCACTATGTCCCTCATTAGGCTAAGAGTAGACCATGCCTCTGTGTTAGCTCATGTTTACAGCATGGTATCCATCCAGCTGTTGAATGACAAGCCTTGGAAACATTCCTTCCATTACAGCGCCTACTTGCTGCACCTTTGCTAGAGAGAAAAGCATTAAATGAACACCCAACCTCCAAAGGCAATCTGATTTAGGGATGAGCGTGCAGCCATAACATGAGAAATGAGCATCAGGAGATTTTAGGGAATGTTCCCCAGATGCAGGCCCACCTTTCCCAATATCAACTCAGAGCACAATTGTCTTTACATTTGTCCGTGAAAGATTTATTTGCACAGCAAGCATTAACGAACAGCCATGACTTCTCTGAGGAATTTGGAGGATCTGTTTCCCAATGTGTTTTTCCCCTGTCTATGCCTCCCTTCACACGTCTCCTCTCTCTAGTAGACAAAACACTTTCATCCTGCCCAAGCCTTTTCCTCCGGACTTGCATCTCCACACCCATCAGAGATCTCACTAGACACATGCCTTTGGCGGTGCATGAATATGTTGAAACAATATGCTTTCTCTATTACATCGTCCTTTGCAGTTGTTAGTTCTTGCATTGGATTTTTTTTTTCAAACACCTTCAAGCAATCTAATGTAAGCAGAAACCATGCCTCTTCAAGGCATACCACGTTTAGAGGTACACTCTTCAGTCCAAGGAGGAGTCATTTCCTGCTAATGATGGTCATCTTATGGGCCAAGCAGGAGCCGCCTTTCTGTTTGACTTTGGCTGTCATTCCATGTTACATGTTCTAGTTTGCTTCCTAGTATGTGATGAAGCACTGAAAAAAAAAAAACTGAGGGGGAGGAAAGGGTTTATTTCACCTTATATGTCCAGTGACTTTCTGTCACTGAGGAAAGTCAAGGTAGGAACGCAAGCAGAAACCATGAAGGAATGTCGTTTACTGGTATGGTTGCTGGCCATGGTCAGCTACCTTTCTTATCCAGCCTAGTTCTGCCTGCTTAGGGAATGGTGCTGCCCATGGTGGATTGAATCCTCACACATAGGTCAGCAGTCAAAACAATCTGTAATAGATATGCCCACAGACCCATTTGATTGAGGGAATTCAATTGTGGTCCCCTTTCCGGGGTGACTCTAGGTTGCAGCAGAGTGATGATAATACCTAGTCAGGACACAGTGACTCAAAAGGGGGGGCAGCTTTCTCATGCAGGGCAGTAGGCCACCATTCCAGCTCCTATTAATCTATATATGATATCTCCTTTCTGATCTCCAGAAAAATCTTATTAACCTAATAATTAGAGGAGAACTGAAACTCTACTCATCTGTTACTTTGTGTCTTCACTAAAACTTTTAACATATTACCTCATATTATCTCTAAGGCAATTCCATCATCATCATCATTGTTTCCATTTTACAGATTAAAAAATAGGTTAAGAGAAATTTAACAGTATACTTAACGGTACTTAACTTATGCAGAGCTTGCCCACAGCTCTGATCACAGAGCAAGGAAATCTCAGTCTTTCTCTTCTTAAATTTATTTTAGTTGGCACATAGAAGTTGCATGTAGTAATTGTTCACATGTTTTGAACTCTGTAATATTGTGGGAAGGCTGGATCTGGCTGAATTAACATATGCATTGCCTCATAGATTATTTTGTGATGAGACTACTTAAATAAAATCCCTTTGAGATTTTTCCAGGAATATTGCATGTTATTATTCTCCATGTTATAGATCAGCTCTCTTGAACTTATTTCTTTAGTCTAAAATTTTAGGTCCTTGCTCAACATCAAAGGGGGATGCCAAACATCATATCTTCAGCCTTATTTTAGAAAGCTGGAAGTGACTGAGTGCTATAGAAATAATGAGTGCGGAAAGCTAATCCCAAGAGTTAGAAACAACGTCTAATGGCGAGTGAGCCAAGTTGTTCTAGATTAATGTCACACAGGTGACTGGCATGACCTGGCTGGGTCCTTTCATTCCAGGAGTCTAAATCTGTGACAGTGAAATAGCTCATCACCATGCTGCATTTTAATGCTTACCTTATAATGTATGACTGGAAATATGAAATAAATTTTATAAATCTATATCAGGTTATATGCAGATAGTTTATTTGGCAAGAAAGACAAAAGAGAAACCAAGTTCCAGTTCAGTTAGCATTAGAGATCCCAGGAGCTTTGAACCTGGGATTCCCTTCAGGGCTTTCTAAGACGAGATGAGAGGGTGTGCACTAACTTCTGTGTAGATTGATCACCGATCACTGATAGGGGCTACATGGGAGCGGTGCATGCCTGTGTCCAGCAGCTCTTCTGGGAGGAGGACAATTTCTGAAGAGGATCTCAGCTATGGTTCCTCAGCGGGCAGCACCCTTGAGAGCTGAGGGAAGGAGTCCTGGGTCCTAACAGAGATTGGAACAATTCACAAAAGCATAGTTTAAACATCAGTATGGCTACGAAACAGATGAACCAGGGACTGAAAGCAGCATCCGGTTAACCCAGAGCACACAGCAGTGTAGAGTTCAATGGAGCCGTGGCCTTTATGGAGATGTTTGGGAAGTTCTCAGAGCCATAATTGTCTACGTATGCTTACCTTCTGCCTCTGAAACTGCCAGGTCACTGAGCAAAAGAAGCCTGATTTAAATCCTCTCTATTCGAAGACCCTCAGGGACAGGGCCTCTTGGGGCCGATTCAAAAGGAGCATTCTTGGTGCAGCCC
The DNA here is from genome assembly GCF_014885135.2 of Alexandromys fortis. Lineage (NCBI taxonomy): Eukaryota > Metazoa > Chordata > Mammalia > Rodentia > Cricetidae > Alexandromys > Alexandromys fortis. Next base: position 5,796,481 of record NW_026067913.1, on the reverse strand, counting down.
CCCATTGCCTTTTCCCTTTCTGTCTATCCCATGAGCAGGTGGCCACTACCTGTGGCTGATAATTACAGGCTTTATGTATGCTGGCCCTGAAAGGATCTTGTCTGTGGTCAGGGCTGACAGGGAAGCATGTGACATGGGTTTGACCCCATACAAGGAGGGAAATTCTCCTTTTGTTGTGGGCCATAGGGTTTTCAAGGCTGCTATCCGTGGAAAATGCTTCCCATGTTCAAGGGCCAAAGGCCACACACACAATCTTTTAAGAGCCTGTCAGGACAAAGTCCATTCACGGAAAGCCTTAGCTGTGCCCTGCAATTGGCAGGTAGAGTCCTATTATGTGGCCCCTCTTTATAAAAGGCAACATTTCTATAGCAACCATCCCTGAAAATGTTTAATATTATGCCTTTAAATTTCAATAATATGATGATAAAGAAAATGCTGCTGCGTGTGCACTGTGTGGGTACAAATAGAGATTGTGATCTCTGGCGAGACCTTTTCTTTTGAGGAACCGAGTGAGGCATACATTCTGACAATGCCCAAGTGAATGACACAAAAGTCCCGGGCAGGAAGGTTACAAAAACCTCCGCAGAAGCTGCAAGAACAATTGGAACAAAGAAATGGCCTCGACGGGTGCAATTATGTCTCCCATCTCACCTCCTTCCCATTCCACCGCTAACTACTCCACCAGGGCTTGCTTAATTATTAAAGGTGTTGAATGAGATTGTATCGTTGTATTAGTATTATTAGAATGTCTTATTTAAGAGTGGGATGCTAAATTACGTCAAAGTGGGCACATAGAGTGTGTCCCCACTCTGACTGCCATTCACCTGTTCTCTCTCTTTTCCAAAATGAGTGCTTGAGAACATGATGAGAAATCACATCTTATTTGTAAAACCCCAAAAATATTGGTAGATTTAAGACAAAATTGTGAAATTCTAGAATCAGAATATGCCTTGGACTTACTGCGATAGCCCATCTTCTACAACTGAAGAAAGAAAGGTTGGATTGGCCATAGTCCTACGTTCAGGACAACAAGCTGGTCCCTCCTGGCAGTCTTTTGTCCACTGGCAAAAACATGCCTGCTTACTAATATCGTGTGTTTATGTTGCTGGAAATCTTTTATTGGATAAGAGAAAAGGGAAGTCTAGAAGCCTTTTGACTAGATCAGGTTTGCTCTTGTTTTTCTGTTCCAGGGGAAACTTGATTTGAGACAGTGTGGACCCCACCTCGACTTGAACTTCAAACACAGGCGATGGGTTAGCCTTGACTCTTGAGGAAGGGGCTTGTTAACACATGATCAAACAGTCTGGAGTTCCCGTTTCGAACCCTGTTCTTGGAGTCCTTGCAGAATTTTGAGTGGTCACAGCAGCAGAACTGGAGAGACTTTTGACATTCCTAGCTGATTCCAACATGTTTGTGGATTCTAGTGTCTACTTTGGGTTATATTCTTCAATAAAGGCTGCTATTGCCAAAGTGACAATGTTGGCACATACTTCTATCAAGACTATCCCATACTTCTTTATATACCCTGCTAAGGCTAGCTCTTCAGGTCTGGCTTTATATATCCCAATATCCTGCATCAGGGGAAATGACAGCCAGAGAGTGGTGGGGATGGAAGCCTCTTGTAGGACAAACCTCCCATCTTTAAGGTGCTTTTTCATTTTTTAGAGGGAGGCTTATATCATGCAGGCTTTTTACTGTGTTGCCTGTTATTGCATTAGTCCTAGGCTCAAATGATCCTCTCGCCTTTCCTAGGAGCTAGGATTACAGGCATGTACCAGTCCCCATTTTGAAAATGTAGCATTGTGAGTGTTATTAAGACCTTCAAAATAAGCGCTAAACTTAAGAGCACAATTCCAGGAGCAAAGCACTTGCATAAGGCCTTGGACTTAGTCCACAGCACCACATACAGCACAAAATCCAGTTTAGGAAATGCATATGGGCATGAGGACTAGGTGGCCTCTGCCTCTCTTCCTATTATCAAGGATTTTGCTATGTTCTGTTTTGTGTCTCCCTTCCCTTCTTGCTTGCTTCAGTGTTTCTAATATATGAAGGGTTCCTGGGAGGGCCTTGTGACTTGCAATTATAAACTCTAGCCTGGACTTTTTCGTACGTACCCAATCAAGTATAGGGATGGGATCTTGATATTGGGATTTACTCCAAATTGAAATGCACTGTTTCACAGTTCTGGGGATTGGAAATCTAAAACCAAGGTGTTGACAAGTTTGGTCCCATCTGAAAGCTGTAAGGGAAAGATGGCTGCTTGCCTCTCTCTTAGCTCCTGGAGTTTGCTGGTAATCTTTGGTATCCCTTGGCCTGTAGGTGCATCATTCCAGTCTCTGTCTTTATTTTCATGTGCATTCTCCTTGCACAAGTGTTTGTCTCTGTACTCAAATTTCCCTTGTTGTAATGACAGAATCATTTTGATTGTCCTTCCCTTTTTGAATAGCTCGTTTATGCTTGAGCGTATGCTAAAACTCTATTTTCAAATTAGGTCACATTTATTGGTTATTTATTGGTATTAAGGTTAGGACTTCAACATCTTCAAAAGGAACTCTTTTTACCCATGTTGGGGCTTAACCTATGAATCCAATGAAAACAGCAGGGGCTGTTGGACTGACAGGAAAAGCCTTAATCTCTGCCCCCCTCCGCTCCTACCAAGTATTTCCTCTTTTTCTAGACCTGCCCAGCCATATCAGAGAACAGCTTCCTTTGGAGTTAGGATCAGGATCCTAAGACCTTAGGTAGAGGAAAGCATCCTTGTCAATACTGAGACTTAGGGCCAATGCCATATTCCATGTCTGGGTCCCGATTCTCATAGTACTGTGTTTTCCTTGAATTCTGACTCCTGGTGGTGAAGAGGAATTACTAGATTTACACAAGAGACAGTGTAACAAAGACTTAAATAATACCTAGGCTTTATAGCTGGACTCTCCATTCTCAAATTTCCTAGTTACGTGGCCGTGGCAACATAAGCTTTGTCCTATTCCTTCCTCTGCAAACTCATTACCTCTAATGCTTACAAAAATGAAAATGAAAAATAATTCCTGCAAAGCAGGTAGCATAGCACCTGGGGCTCAGGAAACATTCACTGAGGTTGGCTGATGTTAGTTAACACGGGTGGGGAAAACATGGCAGCTGGTGTCACAGCAGAGCGGGGTCCCCAGGACTGGCAATGACAGAAATAAGTCACTGTGGAACACACATCTACAGAGAGGATGAAAGGAAATCAGGTATCAGGACTCAGTAAGAAAGGAGCAGATCGAGGGAGGGCAGCAGGGATCCCAGACCACAGAGGCAGCCAAGCCAACAGCCCAGGTAGACCATTTAGGACTCCTTGCTTACTTCCTCCCTGGAAACACTATGATCAAAATCTTATTCTGAGCAACCTTAAGTCTCAGCAGGCAAACATGGAGGAAGACCAATAATAACAGGTGTGTGTGTATGAGTGTGTGTGTTCTGTATATTGTGGCATATTCAGAAGCTACCAGGAAATTCTTTGCCCCATTGCCCTGCTACCTGAAGTACCATCCTATATTCTGGACATAGGTTCGGGACAACTTTAGGGACGTGCTCAACCTTTGGGCTTTCTCTCCACTCAAGTCTGTGACTTTCATCCAGGACAGCTGCCAGCCCGGCAGCTGCTGCCAAGGTAGATATTTTGCTTGCAAAACTCTCTGTTTGGTTGTAACTGTTTGGCTATTGCCCCAGGGCAAAGGAACAGCTCAACAAATGAGTTTAAACTATTCCCTCTTCAAATATTAGGTTAAGGCTATCTAAAGTTTGATCAAGATATGGCAGATAAGAAATCACTGCCCCTCCTAAAAATTTAGGTTATGACTCAAGAGCTCTTTCAAGAAGCTTTTCAGAATGTTGACTGTACGCATTGTCCCAGTGCCAAGCAACCACAGCCCAGCTACATCTCGTCAGCCTTTTATGACAAGAGATGCAGGCTGGTGAAACATTTGGTCATTCAGAAAAGCACTAACCCTCTCCTGATTCTGCTACTTCCTTAAAGGCCACCCCGGCTCCCTCTTTCTGGGGTACCACCCTATCTCATCTTTCCTTCTTCTCCACATGTTAAGAAGCTTGTTCCTGCTTGCTGTTTCCATTGCCTAGGGACGGCAGTTGCCAGAGGTTATAGAACGTTAACTCCTTGCATTCTCGCTACTCAGTTAGCTCTGCTCCCAGGAGACTGCCATCACCTGTGGCGTCTCCAAATCGACCAGCTGCCTTCAATTTTTAGTCTTCCCAGTTTCTCTGCAACATTGAATTCCTACAAAACTCTCTTCTTCCTAGGACTCTGAACCACTGTGGGCTTCCTGTGTTCTGACGGCTCTTCCGCTGGGTCCTGATTTAACTAGTTTTTCCCTTTTCTTAACTAAATTTCTGATGAAATGAACATGTCCTCTTGCTCTTCTTGTAGCCACTGCCTCTGCCACTATTTTCTCTTCCTCCTCTTCTCTTTCCTCCGCCTACCCCTGTATATCTTTATCTCTTTCTTCTATCTCTCTGTCTACATTGAACAGCCTACTAAGGCCCTCAGACCCAAGGCTGTTGAAAGCACAGGTTATTGAGGACCAGCTATATTTAGCCATGAGACTTGGTATAATCTTCTCTCAGTAAATGACACTGGATGTTGATTCAAACCGCAGAACAGGAGAAACCAGCATCAGTGTAGCACCTGGACATGATGGATGCAGCATAGGTTGGGTACCAGTGCTTTGACTGTGGGATAAAAAAGGAATACAATAGAGTCAGTCTGCTAGTTTGCTTGAAGCTGATTTCTGGGGGTTGTACATAGCAGACTTTACAGTGTGTTCTAGTCTTAGCAAAGGAATTCGCTGTTTCTTTTTACCTTTCCATCAGGTTCTTATACTGGATATAATATATTGCATATCTACTAAATTGTCTCTACTTTTACTGGACAGTGAAGACATTGTAGCCTTTTCATGATTATACTTCCAATATCTGCATAAGTGCTTGGCTCATAGAAGGAGCCAAGTAAAAATATTTGTGTCCTGAGACATATGAATTTCCCTTATAATGTGACCTAAGTAAAGAGTTTCTGGTCAAGTACGTTTGAGAAATAGTGCCTACTAAGAACCTTTAGCATATACTAAAAGCTCCAGAAACCCTTTGAGTAAAGAAACTTTTGTATAATAATCAACTCTTTTGAAAATAGTACCTCTTTGCATTACGGGAGATTGTGTGGATATATTTTGTCCCCCAAATGTTCATGTACTAGAAGCTTAGTCCTGGATGTGTGGGTCAATGGTGAGATTGTGGGAGCTTGAGGGAGGGAATATTGAGGGTTAGAGGTTTACACAGGGATAGGGATGGAGGATCTGGGGAGAGGAACAACAGTGAGCTGATCAAAACTGAGCTTACAACCTATGGAAACACACAACTTTATAAGTGAATTAGAAAGTATAATTTTAAAAAAGAGTTTGGATAGACATAAATAAAAAAAACTCATAAATCAAAAAAGTGGCAGATATGGGCTACCTCCCTAAAAGTAACTGGTCAAGGAGGTCCCAGACAACTGACAAACAACATAAATTATCTCTGTTGTTCTTGGCCCCCGAACAGAAATCCCATGGTAAGACACTATTGCTGAAAACACAACACCCTCCGGTTGCAGGACATAGAGAAACCAAGCAGGAACCGATATGAAAACGTCTTCCCTCTGGCTGGACTTCAGAGTGCCTGAAGGGGCTAGGCAGATCCTGAAGCAGAAAAGCATCAATGACATCATCGAACTCTGACTCCTGCATGGCACAATGCCAGCTTGCCAGACATATGTTCTAGTTGGGCTTCTGCTGCTGTGACGAAAAGCTCTGATCAAAACCAACTTGGAGACAAAGTGTTCATTTGCCTTAAAGGTTCCAGTCTATCATCAGCAGAGCCAGAGAAGGAACTTAAGGCAGGAACCTGGAGGCAAGAACCGAACCAAGAGACGTGGAGGAGTCCAGATTGTTGGCTTGCTCCCAGTTAGCTACCTTTCTTAACGAGTCCAGGACTCAGGGATGGTATTGCCCTCAAGGGGCTGGGCCCTCCTACATTAATTACCAAAGAAAAAGCCCCCACAGGAGTGCCCACAGGCTATTCCAGTGGAGGCAGTTTCCCTATTGAGGGCCCCTATTCCCAGGTGTGCCAGGTTGACAATGAGCCTATGACATCCTCTAGGTAAACTTTTTTTTTGGGACTGGAGAGACTATATTCACAACCGAAACTATAAGAAAACATTTCTGTTTCTGAACACCGTGAGATTTCTAAAAATATTCTCTGATTTTATTTAGTGTGTCTTTAGGATCCACAAAGACAAAGCGTCAGGGGCTGAGGAGATGACTCTGTTGGTAAAGCACTTGCTATGCAAAGTGGCATTCACTTGTAATCCTTTCTGCCCCAGGAGAGGCAAGATAGGCATTTCTCTGAGGCTCACTGGCTGACCATACTAGACCTAGTCAGCAAACTCAGGCCCATGAGAGACCCCGTCTCAAGAAAATAAAGTGGATATCACCTAAGCAACCACACTTGCGGATGACCTCTGACCTCCACATGTGCACACACACACACATGCACACACACGTGCTTGCACACACAAGTGAACAGGCAGATAGACACAAACTAAAATGAATAGATGAAGCATCACATAAAAATAATCAGAGAAGTGAGCTTAAAGCATTTTACATTTCATCTTGGAGTTCATTATATTTTTGGCAGCAAATTTATCTTGCTAATTATGTTTTACTTATGTTGAAATTAATCTTAATTGGTGTTTCCTGTGAACACACTGAGTAGGAACTGGGAAAACCCGCCTGAGATTAAAAATTGACCTTGGATAATCCAAAATTCTCCCTGCATGCCCGTGAGGCCACCTAGCCCTGATGCTCTCAGGTCCAAATTCAGATCTCTTCTCAGAACCCTCTATGGAACTAGTCGGTGGCTCCCATCCCATGCTTGGGAACCTCACCTAATGCTGATGCTCGTTCGGGTTGTGAACTTCTCATCTTTTTAGCCATTTCCCCTGCTATTTCTCCCCCATGTTCCTAGCCTTAGTAATTAGATCTACTTCCCAGACAGCTGCCCAAGTCAAAAACCTAGAAGTCATTATAGATTAGTGGTTCTCAACCTCCCTAATACATTTCTTCATGTTGTGGTGATTCCCCCAACCATAAAGTAATTTTATTGTTATTTTAAAACCATAATTTTGCCACTGTTATGAATCATAATGTAAACATCTGAAATGCAGGGTATCTTATATGGGACCCCAGTGAAAGGGTTGTTTGACTCCCGAAGGGGTTGCAGCCCAAAGGTTGAGAACCACTGCTCTGGTTTCTCTATTGTTACCACCTTTCTTGAGACTAAAATCAGACTTCTTTGGGATGACATTGAAGGGCTCCACGATAGGTCTGTTTCCCAGAGAAGACCCCATGGCCAGTAAGGTCACACATCTTCCTTTTGCAGGATGGGTGGTTTCATTTCTTATCTCACTCACTATGTGCTGGAAAAAAAAAAAAACCCAGACAACATGACAACCAGAAACCACACAAGACCCTTGAAGATCCTGAGGTCACTCACAATGGATGGACCTGGATGTGGTGGCATTATTAACTGTCTGATACTGGGTAAGTCACATGCCAAGCCATCTCCTCTCCTCCTCTTTGAAGCACAATTTTTTCTTTTTTTTTCTTTTTTTTTTGGTTTTTCGAGACAGGGTTTCTCTGTGGTTTTGGAGCCTGTCCTGGAACTAGCTCTGTAGACCAGGCTAGTCTCGAACTCACAGAAATCCGCCTGCCTCTGCCTCCCAAGTGCTGGGATTAAAGGCGTGCACCACCACCGCCAGGCTTGAAGCACATTTTTTAAAAATAGAATTTGTTAGAAGTTGTCACTGCTAATGGGCAGTAGGGTGAAAGGGCAGATTTTATCCAGGTTTTGGGAGATGGTGTGGATTCCTTCTGCCATGACTCCACCTAGTCCATGGCGGTACTGAGAGATCTGGGAACTGAGTCTCTGATCAGCAGAGAGTGACTTCATGGGTTGGGGTTAGATGCCATCTGATCTGCCTCCAAAGAGTCCCCACACCCAATGCACAGGCTCCCTTTATTTGTACCATCCCAGTTCTACCGATTCCAGTCCCCATAGAATCAGACAAGTGCTTTTGAAGCATCTTTCCTTATCTGTAAAATGATAGCTTTCTGTTACTTCAGCAAGCATTTGAGATAATGTATGAAGAGAAAATGTCTGTTTCGGTACGTTGTTTTGAATGGACTTGTTAATTTGGGTGGAACACTCACAGTTCTGAGCACACAGCGGAACAAAACTGTTCACTTCTGGGCTAAGACATGAAAGAAAAGAAAAAGAAAGGGCCCAGGCTCCTACAAACTCCTTCAGGGAACATCCCCAGTGACCCAAAGATGTCCTACTGGTATCCTGTTGTGAACAGTCTACCATTTCCCAACTGCACGAAGCTGAGGACATCTTTGACATATAGGCCTTGTAAGGAACTGTCCGAATTGAAACTATAGGGTTCCAGTATCTTTTCTATCAGAGTACTGCTCAGTGACTTATTAGCTGTCTGCTACTGGGTAAGTCTCTTGTCATAGCCAAGGCTGTTTTTCATAATTCTAAGACTGGATCAATAAAATCCACCTCACAAAGAGGAATTGATAATTAAAATGGGTACTTCAAGTAGAAAAGACCTTACAAACTGATCATTGCCGTATATATTTTTAAGGTGATCATTGTTGTTGTGCTGTTTTTCTGAACGTTATCAGGGTCATGGAAGGTATTTCTATTGCTTTATGTAGCTAGACAACTAGGTATAGCATATTCTTTAGTACTATCTTAAAGTCTTTTCAATTCTTACAATTCAGTAGCATTCAAACCTTACACTTCCTTTTGCTCTATTTTGAGACTGAAGAATTACTCGAGAGATTGCCATCAAACAAGGAATTGCTCTACTTCTAAAACCCACTGACCATTTGCTTTGGATTGCAACATTTTGAAATCCTTTCCCAGGCTATAAATCAGTATTCTTTTCCTGCTCATTGCACTGTTACAGTTTAATATTAATAATAACCTTAAAGCCTCTATATGGCTGTGCAGCAATCTTTCTGAGACTGTTTATTGTATGATTTCCATTAGCAGCCATTAATAGTTCTTTTCAATTCCTTTGGAGACTCTGAAAGTCCCTGAAACCTGGAGATTCGTGGGGTTTCCCTTTCTTACCATCTGATCTCACTGATATTTTGCAAATGATTCTAGAATTACTCTACTGCTGTGACCCTAGCCCACACTCCCAGATCTTCCATATGTTTGCTTGGAGCCAACTCTCACATCCTCCTAACTTCGTCTGTCCTGAAGATAAAGTGAACACATTTTAACACAGGCACTGTCTACGCTTTCTAAGTGAAGGGGGATGATTGTTTGAGTCCCTCAAGAAAACTCTAGTTCCAAATTATGATGAACGTTACAAGAAAACAAGCGAAGGGCGGAAACAGAGAGTCAGATGGAAGTCATGCTGGAGTTAGGAGGTGATGAGGAAAGGTCTCTCTGAGAACTCAACTTTCATAGTCAGACTTTAAAATTATGGGAATGAGCCAAAGAACAGAAAAAGAAAATCAATCCTGGCAGATTGACAGGACTGGGGAAAACAGGGTGTGTGTCTAAGGGGAGATCAGCATAGCTGCAGTGTTCTCCATGTCTAAGAGTAGGGTCAGCACCCACCCCCTACCCCAGACACACAGAATGCATGGGAAATAAGAATGTACCCCTCCCTACAGATGGATGTCTTTTTACAGTATAATTAAGCCATTTAAGGGTCTTCATGATGTACCATTGTTCATAAAGATGGAAAGGTCTTAATTTGATTTAGAAAACATTGACTCACAGACCCCTATCTACTACCCTAGCCTTGCCTCATCCCATTGTCTCCCCCAAACTGGCCTTCTGGTTCTCTGAATGTACCATGCATCCATGTGTCTAGCATTAACATCCTCTGTCTGCTGAGACATCCTTTTTCCCTTACTTAATTGATTCTTCCTTACCTTTGAAGCCTCAGCTGAAACTTCTGTTTCTCTGACAAAACTTTCAAAGTATGTATGTGAAATTTGCAAGTTGCCCACACAAACCTCAAGGTACTTTTATATAATTTCAGCCATGTCTTTACTTAAGATCTCTACAAAGGAAGTTCCTGGTGCCTTATCATGACTACTGGGGTGGTCAACATACTTGTCAACCGTTCTTTGGTTAAGAATCTCAAACTACTCTATGACAGGCTCATTATTTAAAACCCCTTTCAGCATATGGATGGAGTTCACTGTCCATTGCCATTACAGTAATCAGATTGGAATCTGTATCTAAGCTCTTAATCCATGGTGGTTACAGACTTACTAGTAGAATAACCTTGTTAAGTAGAACCAAAGAAAGAATAATAACATGCCTAGCATGTCTATGTTAGTCAATTTCAAAACAATAGAAGGAAGATAGATTGATTTTCTGATACCGGATTCCCACACTAAGAAAGAAAAAAAGTTTTGATATTCACCGTTTATATAACGTGTGTACTGGCAATTAAACTTACACCTTGGGCCTGCTGAGCATATACTCAGCCAATAAGCTACGTCTCCAGCTCTTGATTTTCACCTTTGACAGAATTTCTGCAGTTAGAATCTGAAAGATGGATAAATAGACTTAACATATTTACAATCTTTCTAGAGCCCAAGCAAGATGGCTCCGTGGACTACCTGAGTTAGATCCCTGAAACCTATTATGGAAGGAGATAACTGAATCCTGGAAGTTATCCTTCAGATTTTGCATATGCCTACATTCACAGGCATACTCCTCCCCACTAACCTCACACACACACACACACACACCATACACACACCATACACACACCATACACACATACGTACACATATTCATATAACAATAGATAAAACTCAGCTAGACTAACATATAATGCTTTTTATTAATTTCCTTTCACTAGACCTTGTATGTAACCAGGCACACTTTATAGAAATTTATTTTCATTGGCTAGTTTCTGGGGCCACTAGCAGTGGAATCAGTATTTAACCCTAGTGCATGAACTGGTTTTTTGTAGCCCATTCCCTATGGAGAGTTACCTTACTCAGCCTAGATACAGCCGGGCGGCCTTGGTCCTGCCTCAAGTGATGTGATAGACTTTGTTGACTCCCCATGGGTGGATGGGTGGATGGAGTGGATGGGTGTGGAGGGAAGGTGAGGAAGCAGGAGGAGGAGAGGGAGAGGGAACTGGGATTGGCAAGACCGCAGGAACTTGAAGCATCTAATCATATTAATATCCACAGCTAAGAGCAGGGAACGATGAATACATGCAAGCCTGCTAGTGCTCCATGTGTTTTCTCCACAACTCAGAATTTCCTACCTAGGGAATGGTGCCACACAGAGGGGGCAAAGCATCCTACCGCTTTGTAATGAACATAGTCTCTCACAGTCCAACCTAACAAGATTGAGACTCCCTCCCAGGAAATCTGAGGTTGTATCTAGAAGACAAAAACTAACCATCACCTTTTTCCAGTTTACTAGTTAGAGCTGGTGGATGAAGATTAACACTGTCTGCTGTGAACAGGATATCAAAGTCACGCAGGAAAGGAGTGGAGTCAGGGTTTAAGAAAAAGTCTGAAAGTACAAAAAGCTGTTGAAACCCCTTGCTAAAAATCAATGAAGCTTGAATCTTTCATCTCCAAATTCAGAAGCGTGACAGCACCAACAAACCCCTCCTGGTCTGAGGCCCACTTAATTACAGGAGCCTATGGCAGACATAAAGAAACACCTTTTCTTTCTGTCTCCAAACGCGAGGGTTGCATTTGGCTGAGTAAATAGAGGAGATGGCGAGAGATCTTGGAAACTGAGTCAGTGGATGAGAACCTCCTAGAAAATGAGACCCACAGAGCCGGAGAGGCAGGACTCTGTTGCTGGCTGCTTTCCAGTCGTTGCTTCCAGGTGGTGTACTTAGTCTCGGTCTCTTTGCTCACCTGGCGGTGGAGTGGTGGGCTCTTCCATTCTCTTAGTTCCTAGTTACATCTAAAAGCTGACTGAGTCTCATCCCCACAGAGGAATGCTGACCATTTTCCTCGCATGATCATCAACCCTCTGGGTTGTCTTTTACCAAAACTGAGAGGGAGGCTAAGAAGTCACTCCAAAGGTGTTTCAGTTCCACCAATGATGTGGAATCTGGCACATGTGGCAATCCAGAATCCTGTAAACTGAGGAAAACTGTGTAGGCAAGGCAGGCCATACCTCTGTGTGAGATGAAACTAATCAAAGAAACATCTTGAAGGTAAGGACTTTGAGTCATGTTTTAGAGTAGGAGTCAGATGGGTTGGGAGTAGGGGATTTTTTTGGAGCAACAGGAGCATTGTCAAGACCAGAGGGAAGACCAGAGTGGGGATTCACCTATCATAACACAGAGCAACTATTTCAGGGTTGCACTTTAGGTCACAGTCGCTGAAGTTCAAGGCAGAAGTAGGAAAGACATCAGGATCTAGGTAGGGCAGGTATGGACCAACAACACCTGTGAATACTGCTGGCCTTGTTGGAAAAGGAAAAGGTCTGTTCTAAAGAGTAATAAAAATGCGGGCTGCTTAGGTTCAGAAGGTTGGCCTGGGTAGGTATGCTGAAATGATTGACACCAGGGAGCCCTTGGAAGCTCTTGAGAAAGAAACACCATGCAAAGGGATTTAAAGATGCCTACTATAATGATCGTGTTTAAGGGACTGAAGGGGGCAGGGGGAGACTGTATGTGCCTGGGGCAGAAGGGGATTCCAGCTCCAAAAGCATCTCTGTCTCCCAGCATTATTGACTGTTTGCTTGGGCCTAAAGCAAGGGTGTGATGATTTGGGACCAAACCACAGGGTTAAGTACATTTATCTATTATAGTAGGCATTAACTTTTCAATTAAAAAATTATGACACTATACCAACCTTTGACTATAAGTTATAGCTCTTGGTTTTATCTACTACATCAAATAAAATGTTTATGCAGGGCTTCAGACTTGCTAAAGGTGGCTACAGCACCCTACAGCTCTACTAAATCATGACATTTATCCAAGGAGAGAAAACAACATCACAAAGATGGCAGTTGTGTTCATTTAGTCCCGCTTTTGCTGAAGGTCGATGTGTTTTGATCAAAAGTAGTGGTATTTTAAAACAGACCCATCCAGTGAATTCATCAGAAAGTGATGACTACATATGCAATCAGCTTATGGTCTTTTCACCACACTGTGGCATGGGGCTGAGTGGCGTTCATCAGATTCTAACACCCTTCACAAAGCTAAAAATGGTATGACTTGGGTCTCCAGTGTCTGGTACTGTATACTGGAAAGGTTCTCAGCTCTGGTTGGGCATCCTAATCTGTGGGGGAGCCTTTAAAAAGAAGGAGATCAGTTCCTTGCCAGAAAATCAGAAACTCTAAAGCGTGTGAATTTGTATGTTTATATCATCCTTTTAGATCTCCCAAATGATGTTGGCACACCATTGGAGTTGAGTTGTGAGCCATTGGTGTTGATGGTGAAGCTAAGGTAATTTCACAATGAAAGGTACACACAGGTACTCACACACTTCTAGAATAACTAGTTAGGGTTACTTAGGGTATTTTTTTCTTACAAATGGAAGTGTCTACAGATATTCTAGGAATATTGGGCCTTCAGAATCTCTAAATTCTTCAATGCATAATAATATTCACTTTCAGGGTTTTTAAATCTTTAGCATTCCTTTAATATCATACCATTCAAACACCATAGCATTCTCTTTTTTGATTATTATATTTTAGTTTATTTTGTGTGTGAGTGTCTGTGTACATTTTGTGGAAATCAGTTTTCTCATCCACCATGTGAGTCTTGAACTCAGATTATCAGGCTTGCTGGCAGGTACCTTTACCCTGCTGAGCCATCTTCCCACCCACATCACCATGACATTCTACAAAGACAGGATCCGAACCATGGGACCATGGGTGAGCCTTCGTTCTTCTTCTTCTTCTTCTTCTTCTTCTTCTTCTTCTTCTTCTTCTTCTTCTTCTTCTTCTTCTCCTTCTCCTTCTCCTTCTCCTTCTCCTTCTCCTTCTCCTTCTCCTTCTCCTTCTTCTTCTTCTTCTTCTTCTNTCTTCTTCTTCTTCTTCTTCTTCTCCTTCTCCTTCTCCTTCTCCTTCTCCTTCTCCTTCTCCTTCTCCTTCTCCTTCTTCTTCTTCTTCTTCTTCTAAGACAAACCTTCATTTACATTCTATCCTCCATCCAGCAGCCTTCTCTGGAATCCATATTCTTGTTGGCTCCTGTTCCTAGAAATGAAGAAGCCAAGATTCTGCCTAGAAGCAGCAGCGGAGGACCTGCTGAATTTCCAGAGGTGGTTGCCATAGAATCACAAAACACAATTGCAAAGCCTGGTTCAATTAGTGGTGCTCTCTTGTATGCTAAGTTTCTTGGAGTAGTTGGTCGGGGTAGGGGGGGAGCAAAAGCTGGAACCCACACTACAAACAGAAAATATTGAGAAGACTTGCAGTCTGCCACCCGGGGGCAATGCTGTTCACTTTTGGATTATTTATTGAACATTTTCCAATGCATTAGGCTCCTTAGGGCACAGAGCTGTGTTCACAAGATAAAGTACACAGATAAGACGTAGAGATAGGGTAGGGATAAAAATATTCTTCAAGGAAATGGTGATCTGCTGTGCAAAGGTTAAGAGCCTTAGGAGAACATTTCACATTCTAGCTTTTAAGTGAGTTGAAAGCCCAATCCCTGAAAGAAATGCATCTGAGAGAGTAAGCAGAGAGGAACGGGCGGCTCTTGTGAGAGCGTGTTTTCAGGAGGGAGAGGCTGTTTATTCAACAGCCAACTTAGCATCTTACATGGAACGGAAGCCGGGAGATTCTGCTTGGATAGAAATTTATTTCAGTACAGTCACTCTCTGATTTGGAAAAGATTCTCAGAATCCAGGCCTGAAAACATCTCAGAAGTCCCAGAGCTTACTTTGTAGAGGTGAATAAGCATCTTAAGATGCACTGGACTGTGTTTTCCGGTCTTTTCTTGACTGTGACTTCAGAACAACCTTAAAGAAACGAAAAGTCTTGGGGGAGTGTGGTTTAGAAGCCTCTAAATAAGAACTAATTTTTTTTAACATGGACACAAAGAGTGGAATTTAAAGGCAGCGGGAATCAAGCCAAGTGCTTTTGGGTAATTCAGAGACTCCTGTTGGTATGGCTCCTCTCCACTGTTCCCCAGGTCCTGGCCTGTGAGGTATCACAACCCTGTTAATCTGTGGCTCAGTTTAAACTAGGTCTGAACCTATTTGGCCTAAATTCTTATGTAAATTATGTGTTTTTATTTCATAGTAGTTTTCCTTTTTCTAGAGTATAAATAATGCAAAATGATTGCATAATTGAATATATATATATACCTTGATAAACTTTGATATAACCTTGGTCACCTCTCCATCACCAAAGTACAAGTCCACCCATCATTCCTCCTGTTGGTTTACATGATGTGTGGTTGTGTGTGTGTGTAGAACATTCAAAATATGATCTATCGATTTAATGTTCGTAAGTCCATTCTGTTCACTATAAGTATAGAGCTATAATTTATTCATCTTGCATAGCAGAGGTCTTACAACTTTGATGTGTTATTTAATCTCACTAAGCCACCACATGTTTTGAGTGGGCAGAACATTCATATTATATATCTAGACAGTGTATGAAAAAATATTTCAAGTGTGGTTAGGCGCTCAGCGTAAGTTAGTACCCTCTCCCAGGCAAGTTCGTAGATACTTAAATACAGAGACAAAGGGTGCAGAGTCCTGTCATAGTAGTGATGTTCTCCAGTCCTTCCTATGTAACAGCTTCTGTGTTGGTGTTTTCTATATGAGACCAATTTAATCTTCAGAGCAACCCCACGCTGTAGATAATCTTCCTACTCTTTTCCTTTTACAAAGAAAGATTCTGAGCATAGGTATGTATACAAATGTAGTTTAATGCCACAAATACTATACATATATATAATATATATATATAAGTAGAAGAATATATGTATACATCATCCATTGCATGCTTGCTATATGCCAGTTCCTTCATGCATTATTTTAATCTTCACAACAAAACACTTATCAGAACCGTAGAAGGTATCTTGTCCACAGCCACATACTTAGTTGCGGTGTTAATATTTGTAGTAGTTTATGGGCCTGCCCTGTAGCATGGATTCTCGGGCATTTTCTTCACACACTAGTTACTGAACTCCTTCTGATAACACTTCTCACCTCCAGGTCATCTTTATCCACTAACCCTGAGGTCATCGGTAGACATCAGTTGTTTTATACTTTCTCAACTGTGGCCTCCCGGGCCACTTCTCTATGTTCACAAAAGACATCTCAGCATTTCCCTTTGCTGGGGAGAGCCTCTCCAAGTGGGCCACAGTCGCAAGCCTCTTTAAACATCTGACCTCTGCCCTTCCATTGCTCTTTCCTACAGCACCACAGTGGGTCAAATCATCTCCCCTGTCCAGAAACAACTCTACTTGCGCAGTAGCAATGCCTATTAAAATAGCGTTAGAGACCCCCTGTCGGGGAGCTCTAATAGACTCTGCCAGGAACTAGAGGACATGACCATCACATCCATCTGTGTCCTCTTACCAGGGTCAGCCTCGCGGAAACAGGCTCAATAATAGCTTCAGACAAAAGCAGGGGATGATATGGAGCTGACTTTAAAGGGAGAAGCCTTTCTCATGGGGCCATCGCCTTCTTCACTGGCAGGGACAGGGCAGACAGAGGAGTAAACCTGAGATGTTTTCCCCCTCTTCCTTCAGAACTGATTCATTTCTTGATGCTTCCTTAGGACTCCTTTCTACCCCAGCTAAGCTTTTACTCCGGACACTGAAGCTAAAAGATTCATCGTCAAGCATAAAGCTTGCCCCGTTCATAACCAAGTGTACGGCAGGAAACCCATTATTGCTGTCTGTCATTGAAGAAAGGCAGCCAGGGACAGCTGAGCAGCGCCAGCCACATGGCTCACCCTCAGTCTCATCCATCATATGTGTCACCGGACCAACCAGAAGCCATATTGCCCAAAGGGTTTTAAATATAGAACAACTTATTTATCCCTGAGTTTTTTTTTTTAAAGATGATTTGGTTTCCGCCTCAAATGATAAATGGTGATAAAATAGAGTCCCTGCCACATCTCCATTTCCGGGCGACACATAGGCATCCTACAAGGGCATTTCCCACATGCATCCAGTCACTTTCTGCTGCAGTGATTGCAGCTTCAGTTGTCTTGTGTCAAAGTTTACACTCCTGTTGCAAAGCATCTCTTCAACTTTAACAGCATCAGGGAAACCACCCCAGTGTATGGCCTCACTGGTAATATGGCTTTTAAAATATTTAAGCCCTTCTCCTTTATACCCTTGTCATTAACTGGTAAATTACTAATTTATTTCCTATTAGAATTTATATAGTTTGCAGCAATTAAGAAGAAAGGCATAATTGCTGACGAACCCAGGGCACTATTTAAATCACTTCCTTGTTGACAACATATTTCTCTTTCCTCAAACTGAATGTCACTGAAATCTGATTTGTGCAGAACCCTTGTGGACGAGCGCGCTGCACCTGTCACCTGGGCGCTAGCGCTCTGCTAAGGATCAATTTACATAACCTCATTTAATGGTTCATAAATCATACCCATTAAGCCCAGCTAACAGGAACCAAGGGTTCTAATTTATGCTGCCTTTCATAGCAGAAAATTGGGAGGCTGGAGCCTGTGGATAAAGAACCCAGGTCTTGCCTTTGATTGTTGATTGTGATGGTAAATGTATGGATGATGAGAACAGATTTTCACTTTATTGATTTCCTGCCAGAGCACAGCATGCTTTATTGTGAAAGGCGTCTTTTGGCAGCAATGCTGAAAGTGCCAGTTGTTTAGGAGGCCTTTGCCAAGATGAGGTCTAAGACAATACCGGGTGGTAAATACTAAAATAATATCAAGCTGAAATGCTATTCTTTAAAAGGAAAGGGGAAAAAAGAAAGCACCTCTAACCTTTCTGGAAGTCAGTAACCTTTCTCCTCCACAGCCCCTTCCCTCCAAAGCCCAGGAAGCCACGAATCTACAAGAAGCTTGAAAGAACTAAGACCACGTTTCCAGTCCCTGCCCCAAGTCACTTGCTGATGGTGGCTCATGCAAAATGAGGCAGATGTCTAGAACCCTTCAGATGATGCTATTTCAGCCAGCTTGCTCTGCCGGGCCAAGTCTGTAGCCCCTACTCGTTCGTCTCCCTTCTGCCACGCTCGGCTTTCTGGTTGAAAACCCGCAAACACCACTTTTCTTTCTATTTCATTTTTCCCCTTTAGGTCAAGATATTGTATCCAACTCTATATAGTTTTCTGCAAAATGCAATATATAAAAGGTCATCTTCTCACAAGTGCTTGGGCCAGATTTCAAAATAGCAAAAGTGGTCCTAAGATCATTTTCCAGATGAAAAACATCTCTTAAAGCATGGCTGAGGCATATTGATTCCCTTCTCCCATCTCAGCACCGCCCTGTAATGGACAATGTAGATCCTCATTTTAGGTTGTTCTCAGAATCCTGCTTAAACATGGTGATTTTTTCCAATAAAATATAGTGCCTCTCCCTCCCCCTCCATCTGTCTCCCCACGGCAGGCTTTTCAGAAACACTTCAACTTTTACTCCAGATGTGGATGCAGCCATGGATGGATTCTCGAGAATATGGACTCCTCCCCTCTGCATCTTTGAATTCTTAGCCTGTATTGTAGATTACTGGTTAGAGTCAGGTAAGAGACTCCTAACAAGTCTGGTAATTTCTCTCTCCCCCACTTCCTTCCTCCTGGTCTCCCCCTTTCTCCCATCCCTCCCCCGCTTCTCTTTCCCTCCTCTTTCCTCTCTCTCTCTCTCTCTCTCTCTCTCTCTCTCTCTCTCCCCACTCATTGGCCATTACTTCAGTTTGCATTTCCATCCAACATGAAATGTTCCCCCATGTTGTTACTAGTCTTCTTCCCGAGGGAAAATCAGCACCTATTTTCACTGTGCGTGAGTGTGTCTACATTAGCTGACTAGTGTAAACGGACATTTGGGGTTTCAGTGAATCCGGAATACCTTCCCTTCCCTCTCCTGGAAACAGAACCCTCCTTTCCCCAAGGAAACCCATTCTTCACAAAGAAGAGGAAGCCCCTGTTCTTCAACTCTATCTAAGCAAGAGGCCCATAATTAAGGCTTGATTAGTAAGAGAGTAGCCATGTCCCTAATCCCAGTGATTGGTTCAGGAATGAACGCTGGACAAGACATTCGGAATTGTCTAGAATTCTGTCAAGAAGGACCAGTTCTACTCTAAAGTTATTAATATATATGTGCCGGATCTAAGAAGTTGAGAGAACATGACAGATCTTCAATAGTGGCTTTTGACTCACTGGCTCATAGCATAAAGCCCTGACTTCCCTGCTACAGGAATCTATTGGTACCTACTCCTTCTTTTTCACTAAGGTAGTTGGAATTGGGCTTTCATCATTAGAAATAATGAAACTTCAAAATCTTGTCCAGAGGCCCTCAATGCACAAAGATTGTATAAATGTGGAACATTAAACTTTTTATGGGAGAAGCAAGACGTTTCAATATTGTGGGGTGTTTGTATGTTGTGTGAAAATGTATTGCTGTGATAGGTGTAATAAAAAGCTGAGTGGCTGATAGCTAGGCAAGAGGTGTGGGTGGGACTTCTGGGCATGGAGAGAGAGAGGAAATAGGAGAGGAATTTAGGCACATGTCAGATGCCAATAAGACATGAAGGGAGTCTGACATAGAGAATGAAAGAAAGGTAAGAAGCCATAAGGCAAAATGTAGATTAACCTAAGTGACTTAATTTAAGTTATAAGAGCTCGCAGGACAAGCGTAAGCTAAGGTCGAGTTTCATAATTAACAATAATTATTTAGTGCCGTTATTTGGGAACTGGAGGTACAGAGAAAAATTGGTTATATTCCAACAGTCCAGTTCTGACACTGTTACTCATTCTTTGTGGGTAACAGATATGCCATTTTAAAAATGAAAAGACGACACTGATGGATGTGCAGGACCCTTCCCAGATCTGACGCTAGTCACTTGTTTGTCCACTCACCCATTTTGCCAATACTTATTGAGTGCCTATTGGCTGACACTGTTACTAGGTATTGACAAGGAAGTGAGCAAAGTAGAAAATCATTCCTGCCCTCTTAGGACTTCCATACTAGTTAAAAGGGACAGATACAACCGTTGAGAATGAATCTAAGCTTTGTAGCCTAAACAATTGAGAGGTTAGAACTGTCCATCACAGCGTGTGCCCTCATGGGTAGTGAAGGAGCAGGTTTGGGTGAGGAGACTGGGAACTTCGTTCTGGGTGTGTCGCCTGTGAGATGTCTAACAGTCACAGGAGTAGTGGTGCTGACGAGTCAATGGCCAGCCGTGAAGTTATTATCTACTCCAGTAGCTTTGCAGAGGGTAACATTCTGTGCCAATATAATTGTTTTTTATTTTATGCCTATGAATGCAGTAAGGTTCATTACTGGCACATCTGGCTATTACAGATACCTGGGTTCATCACCTATATGCCCATGAATCAATGCAGATAAAACTTAGGTGGCAGTTTTTCATTTACCACGCTTGTCTATCAAGTGACATGTTTTTCTTTAAAATCTTTCTTGTCCATCTATTTTAGGTCTCAGTCTAATAGGGGAAGCAAAGCAAAGACTGTATTAAAGAAGTCAAGCTATGTAGTAGGGATCTGGTGAGATGGGCTGTAGCTTTGGGGAGCTCTTCAGTGTCAAGAGTCTTGATAAGCGCTAGCGAGACAAGAGTGAACCAGAGAGTTCCTCATCTAAAGAGCTCATATTTAGTGGCTGCATGGGAAGAAATCACTACAGCAGTAACAAAAATGTGCATTGGGAGAAGTGAGGAAGGAGACATTGACATGATCCTGACACAGTGGCAAAGACGTATATAGAATGAACTTTAGTGTTATAGCAATTTTAGGAAAATGTCAAACTATTTTGTTTCAAAATTATTTGTAAAGGCCCCAATACCAGGTATTAGCAATTACTAGTAATTATCTATGCAAAAACACCTGAGGAGCAAGCGCCTCAGACTAGGTACTAGGTGCTAATACTTATGTCAAAATATGCAGCACATGTAATATCAAATAAATACCATCCCTCACATCAGCACCAATGTTATTTTCTTCATGTTGCTTTGCTTTGATCATAGGAAGTGCATTCTTCCTCCTTTGGGAAAGATTTTGAGTCAGCTGATCTAGTGGGAATGGAGAGATTTGAGAACAACAGCATCTGTTGGGACTTGGTTTGGGTTTGTTCTTTACTGCGAACTTACACAAACTACTGTGTTTCAGAATTGGAAAGGCGTTCCAGACGCACACAGCCCGTGAATCAGAACACTGATGGAGCAGGACTCGCCGATGACTGTGGACAAGTATAGGTGAGAAAACTCTGAGCATTGCAATTCTGCGGATGTCGAAAACACATAGAAGAATCATTAAAAAAAAATGAGCTGACAAGGAATGTTGAGCTTTTCCATATACCATTGCTTGAGCCATTCACCTTATTCTAATTTTTCAAACCATTGAAATTTTAAAATTTAAAACTCTTCAGTATGGGATTGTAATACGGGTATGTAATAGAATATGTGTAGTTTGCTATCTGCCGATTGAAGAAGCCATTTCAATATACCGATGCATAGAAATCACGTGACTATATTTTAGTGATGTGTGTGAATATTCACATATGTGTTCAGGAAAAATATAGACGACCATAGATAAACATTCTAATAGTAGTTGCTACAAGGTGATGCAGTGCATCACTCTATCCTAAGAAGTCTCTGAATTGTACAGAACGAGAACGTGGTGCTGAGGTATCGCCTACCACTTTATATGAGTTAGGGATTGCAATGCAGCCACTCTTCTGGGAACAGGAATTCCTGGAAAGAAGCTGTGTCTGCAAAGACTGGTTAGAAGCGTGGCGATGTGCAGAGGTTGCAATGCTGCGGGTTCAGAGGCTCGCTACACTTTGTCTTGGACTAGCTTTAGCCAGCCCCCCCCCCCCCAGCATTTCTTGGCTGCCTTTGTCACTTTGAACATCCTGTAGATCATAGGTAGAAAACTGTTGGGAATTTTATTAACTTATCAGACAGATAGCTTCCACCAACTACACAGTCAAGGATGGATTTCATCAGATGACATCTGGGGCTCTTGGGTGAGATTTCCCTGTCTTGCTGTGACCGCCTCTCTGTTGTTTCAAATGCCTTGATTTATGGCTTTCTTTGTTCTGCTTCTATGGAACTGCTTCCTCATTGGAGCATGAAACCTGTAGTTAACTAATGCTGTATTTTCTTGATCATTCATATTTGGCTCCAGAATTAACTATCTCTGACTCCCTTTGATGTGAGAGCTGTTTTTTTTTTTGCATTAACACTTCACACCAGTGTCATGACTGACCTTCAGACAGCACAGATTTTTAACAAAAACACCCTGATATTTTCTCTTCTATGGATTCTCCAACTACTGTACCTGTCTTGTATCTGGGATATGCCTTGTGGCCATCTTGGGTCTGGCAATAAGCCTTTTTCTGTGAGACTAGAACCAATGGCTGGAGTTCCAAAAGTAATTCAATTTGAAAAACCCGAGGAAGACATTTCAAAACTATAAGTCATAGCTATCAAGACCCTTCTAGAATGTGCCTTTCCATACACCTGATTAAATACATCCTTGCGGTGGGGGAAGAGAAGGGGGGGGCAAGAACTGACAGAGGCAAAGGAAGCAAAGACTCATTAATGGACATTGTAATCGAACAACCTGGGAAATAGAATTCCTTTTTTGTTGTGTTCTTAAATCTTATAAACCTGTGCAACCATGAGTTGATAAGAGAGACTTTGTTATATCTGCTGATAGAACTGCTAAAAACTTTTGTTTAGGAGGTTTGTAATAATAAGAATGAAGTTCCCTCTCTCTCTGCAGTGAGAAGATTATTTTCAAATTTACACTTAATAATGGTCCTCTTTATTCGTGACCTTCTTTTTCTTCTCTGATGAATCTGGAGAATACAGTTGCGGCTCCTGAGTCAAGTGGTCTGGAAGCACCTGTAGCCTGAGGAGCTGGGTGGGTTTCCCACACCTCACCCTTTCTCTCGTGGCTTTCGCTCAGAGCATTAGCCCTGTGTTTATCCTGTCAAATAAATAACATTCTATGTCGGCGCCGGTATTATTTTATTAATGTTGATTTTCTTTGATCATGGAAAATGCATTCTTTCTCTTTAGGGACAGATCCTGGGTCAGCTGACCTAGTGTGAGTGGAGAGGTTGGAGAACAATGGTGTCTGTGTTTCTTCTTTTAAATCAAAGTAGCCCTGGTGTCATTTAGCAACTGGATTATATGAAAAGTCCCAACACAGCATAGCTCTTCTATTGAAATTAGATTGATTTCTTTAGAGACCATCTGATCTCAACAGCGGTCTGAAAAAGAGAATTCTCTGGACCTCGAAGCAAACTAAAATTAATGGCTTCTTTAAAAATCTAAGCTCTTGGTTTTTCCAAGCATGAAGACATTCTTTTTCTCAGTAATTTGCATCTAAAAACAAAAGTGAAAATGTGCGTGTCTGTACATACAAGAGTCCTGATGCTGCCCTCTTATACTAAACTTTTTGATTTCTCTGTTTATAAAGGGAATTACCATATTTTCCAGCACACTGAAATTATCTTTGAAACAATTTACCATAAACTGAAGGTTCTCTTCCTGCATGTGTTTTTTTTTAATGAAGTGCATACTTTAAAAAAATTTTTTTTTTTTTTTAAAAAGGAGTTATCGGCCTAGGCACAGGGTGGAGGGTGGGGGAGGGTTGGTCCTGCCTCAACAAGGTGATGGGACAGACTTAGTTGACTTCCCGGGAGGAGGGTGTCTTCCCCTCTCTAAAGAGAGGATGGGGTGAAGAGGGAGAGCAGAAGGAAAGGATGAAGGGGGAGCTAGGACTGGTCTGTAAATAATAAATAAATAAATATTTTTTAAAACTAAATATTCCAAGAAAGGAAAATAAAAGGAACATTAAATTAAAACGCCATGCAATATCAAGAACACAATTATGGGTGCATCATAGGACTTAAATTTTTTTGTTTATGTGTATGAGTGTTTTTCTGGAGTTGTGGGATAGTCTTTCTGTATACAATGAATATGTGTTGCTCTCATTGGTTGATAAATAAAGCTGCTTTGGCCTACGGCAAGGCAGGATAGAGGAGACAGGAAATCCAAGCAGACATACAGGAGAAAAAGGGCAGAGTTTGAGCGATTACAGCCAGCCGCTGAAGAAGCAATGCATGTCAAAAACGAGGTAACAAGACACAAACCATGTGGCAAAATATAGATTAAAAATATGGACTAATTTAAATGTAAGAGCTAGCTAATAGTAGGCCTGAGCCTTTGGTCAAGCATTTATAAGTTAAAAAAAAATAAGGAGTTACAGTGTATTTGCTTATAATGTACGGAAACTTTTCAGATATCCTTTCAAATCTACACCAGGGTCTAACCTGCAACGCGTATATCCTCTTCGTGGAACAACTTGAAGCCCATCTATGGAACAGTGAGTCATTTGCTACAATGAATGATTGCATTATGGTGATGGTTGCAGTTCCGAAAAGGGTTGTCACTGTTGGTTTGTTTTTTGTTTGTTTGTTTGTTTTTTTTGTAACCTTCTTTAAACTTTTAGAACAATTCAAGTTAAACTTGAAAATGTCTTATAATTTTTCAAAACTTCTGTACTTATGTGACATGTTTCCCAGACATGTTGCATATTGCATTTTGCCAAACCTGTGTAATCATTTTTTTTTCCACTTTGAATGCTATGGCTTTCTGTAGAAATCCTTTTTTGAAATCTCCAAGTCCTTTTTGTTACTATTTTATTAAGCTGGGATCATCCTAAAAAGTACTGATGTACCAATCATTTCTGGTACAAAATAACAGCAGTTGTAAGCATTAAAAGAAATATTTCATGCATATAATCTCAAAACAAGCGGCACTTATCTCCTACTTTAGGAAATGAAATTAACAGATGCTTCTGTGTCTCCTTGGCTTTTTCTAAGGGTCACTCCTTGTTTACAGGTGACGTATGTGGGTAAGCCTCATCCCACACCTTCCACTGTTACAAGAAGAGCTGTCCTTTGTCAGCAGATTTCCACAGTAAGGCCCTGCACTCTGAGATGCTAGCACTAAAGAGCCACACTTTCCCAGCATGTCCCAGACAGGCACCTTAGACCACTAACTAGCAGCTCCCTCCACCTGCGCCTTCCCATTGTTCAGGACAGGGATTTCAAATCACTTTGATGAATTACCTATTTTCTTTTGGTAGCTTTGGATCTAAAATAAAGTTAAAATAAGTTTTTAAAAGCCCAAAAAACAAACAAAAAATTTGGAGTTGGAAAGCTGGTGATGTAGCTCAGCTGTTAGAGTACTTGCCTATCATTCACCAAGTCCTGGGGTTGATCCCCAGCGGTTTTTTTTTTTTTTTCTTTCGAGACAGGGTTTCTCCGTAGCTTTTGGTTCCTGTCCTGGAACTAGCTCTTGTAGAACAGGCTGGCCTCGAACTCACAGAGATCCGCCTGCCTCTGCCTCCCGAGCGCTGGGATTAAAGGCATGCGCCACCACCACCCAGCCCCAGCGTTTCTTAAAGCTAGGCATGCTGGTGCCTCCCTTAATACCAGCACTTGTGAGGTGGACTCAAGAGGATCAGAAGTTCCAGGTCATCCTCAACTGCACAGCCAGTGTGATGCCAGCCTGGACCACATAAGACACTGTCTGAGGGAAAAAAAAAATGAAAATCCTGAAGTTGATGACTTCCCCATATTGCTTTGTTTTCTGTAACTTTTCAAAAAGATCCAGCCAACTTGAAGATATGTATCAAAATCTACAAGGGAGGGTAGGGGGAAGGAGCTCATGTCTCTTGATGTAACAGTTCTTCTTCTGAGATGCGGTTCTAGGAAATAATAGGAAATCTGTGAAAAGATTAATTTAGAAGGATGATGGCCACAGTATTGTTTATAATAACATAAGGAATTTGAGCATAATCCATCTCAGCTCTATGAGATTGTTAAAAGGTTGAACTTACATGAGATGGAACTTCTCAACAATCCCTTTAGAAGAAGTTACAAGATTTGCAAAACCACTCATAATGTAGTCAGTAAAAACCGTGAAGGCCGTGGAAGAGAGAGGAACCCTCTGTGCCCATCCGCATGCTTTCCTGTGAGACAGAAGCTGTTCTAAACCGTGAAACCCCAATGACTTAAAATAGATTATGTGAAATGAAAATAAGTAAGTACTACGTCAGTATGCTTTAGACAATCCCCAGTCATAAAACTAAAGGCTGTGCTTCCCTTTCAGTGCACTAGCGCTGATGTTCTTCTTCGGGTTTTCCTAGGCTCTCAGGATTTCCAAATGTTGCTCCCTTAAACGAGAAGGAGTGAGAAAACACAGGGTTACTGGAAGAAGCCCTGGTGAGGAAGAACTACTTTTCTTTGTACTGATTTGAAAATAACTCCAGTGTGCACTGTTAAGGAAGAAAATCAAGGTACATAGCACACAGTATGCTAATTTTGATTTGGCAGTGGAGGAAAAAACAAAAAAATACATACATATATACATACATACATACATACATACATACATACATATGTGCTTACATTTGTTCAAAGAAAATTTGTAAAGATACACAAGAAATTCGTAAGAAAGCACAGCGTATGTTAGTAGTGCATGCCTGTGATCTCAATGCTCTGCAGATAGAGACAGGAGGTCTTGGCTAGCCAAAACTAAGGATGGTTTGAAAGCCCTATGGAAACCTACTAGTTAGTAAGTTCATTTCAAGATACAACCTTTTTTTTTAAAAAAAAAATTTACCCTGCATATCCATGTCACTCTCAGAACAAATGGGCAATAAAATAAAAGTCACAGTACAAGGCATGGAATACAATTCCTAGTCGGGAAGGCCCCAGAGCTCTCCAAAAACAACATGGGCTGCCACCATTACCCTTGGTTACCCATCATACCTTCACATTACCACACACTTTGGCTGCAGGACATAGAGAACCCTATCTCAAACCAACAAGGAAACGCCCACCCTGATAGCTTGCTTTCATAGACCTGCAGAATTCTACTCAGCCCTCTGGGAAATAAAAGACAGCAACGGTTTTTGCCCAGTGCTGGACCCTGCAGGCTGCAATACCAGTCTGCCAGTAAAGATGTGCCCAGTGGTGCAATAGATGTATGGTTGTTATGGGTTAACTTACTGCTGTTTTCTGATTGGATTTGAGGCCTGCTCCATGGGAGGGGATTTCTTGTCTGGTAGTGTAATCCTAGTCAAAAATCCATGGCTAGGGAGGTCATAGGCCTTAGGGTAGACCCTGCAATTGTTGTTTTATTGAATGATCACGCTGTCAAGTACCGCCTAAATACTTATACTCACAGACATGGAATGATCTCAACCTTGGTGAGGGAAGCTTCTTTTTGCAGTGTCGGCAGCCAACGGGAGATGTGCTGAGAGACCAGGTGTCAGTCCTAAACAAGAACTATATCAG
Organism: Alexandromys fortis; assembly: GCF_014885135.2. Taxonomy (NCBI): domain Eukaryota; kingdom Metazoa; phylum Chordata; class Mammalia; order Rodentia; family Cricetidae; genus Alexandromys; species Alexandromys fortis. The sequence goes on along the minus strand of NW_026067913.1, from coordinate 5,768,869 downwards.
TGCCCCTCCTACCCCTACCAAAGCTCAAGGAGCATAAAGGAAGAGGAGTAGGAAGACCTAGAGAACATGGTGGAATGCTGTGGAATGCCCTTTTCTGGCCTTGTTACGGCTATCACACTCAAGAACTTACATCAGCTATGATTACCTGCGCAAGACCTGTACCAGATCAAGATAACCAAATTCTAGCGTAGATGGCATAGATCATCCGTAGGCTTGACCCCTTCTGAGGAGCCTTCGGCAGCTGATAGATTCTAGGAGGGGGAAATCAATCTTTTTCGAGGATTCCATGCTATAGTGGGTGGCAATATGGGCAGCACCAATTGGCCTTGTGGGTTAGACGTGGGCTATTAGGAAGGGGTCATGTTTGGTAGGTTGCAGGGAGTTGGGGAGGAAGTAGGGAGAGTATATATGATTGCATTTAATAGTATATATAGATATATTAAATTCTCGAGAATAAAGAAAGTTTTAAAAATAAATTAAAGTAAGAGAGAAAAGAAATAAAACAGAGGGAAAGAAAAGAAATTACACACTTACTAAAAAGGGAGACAGGCTGACAACTGTTGGTGGTGCATGCCTTTAATCCCAGCACTCAGGAGGCAGAGGCAGACAAATCTCTGTGTTCAAGACCAGCCTGGTCTATAGAGCAAGTTTCAGGATGGCCAGGGCTCCGCAGAGAAACGTTATCTCAGAAAAACAAAAGAAAAAGGGGGTGGGATGGAGAGGGGGAGTCTGTGAGGCGGCTCATCGGAAACAGGTGTTTGCCAGGTCTGAAGACCTAAGTTTCATGTTCAGAACCTACATGGCAGAGAAAGGAACTGACGTCCTCAGGCTACCCTCTGACTTCTACATCAGCACACTATGACATGCCCGTGCCTTTCTGCCCCTCAAATAAGTAAATATAAAAAGAATAATTTTTTTTAAAAGAGCAGATAGGAAACAGTGGACAGAGATAAAACTATGAGCTATGAACAAGAAGGTGACTGTCATAAAGTTATATAATAGTGGTAAATGGAAAAATATTATTTTGTACCATTAATACGTGACACTTAAAGTCTTCTCAATTGATACATTTTCTACCAGCTTTTGCTTTTTAGTTACATAATGGCATTATTTCCTAAGAATAAACAAAATTCTTCCAAAAGTCAGGCATGGTGTCTTGTCTCTAGGATTTCAGCCCTCACAAAGAACTGCAAGTTCGAAGGTCACTTGAGATAACTAGTAAGACTCTGTCTTTAAAATAATAATAATAATAATCTAATAATCTGCAACGTACTACAGGAAAAATAAGGAAAGCATTTCTCTGAGGTTAATGGCTGTGTGTGTGCGTGTGTGTGTGTGCATGTATGTAACATCCACTGGGCACAGGAGGTAGAATAATCTGCATCAATGCAGCCAGGTTATTTTATCACAGGATGAAGCAACTGTCAGAGAGCTCTTTTGATGAGCAGGACCCGCCCACTTAGAACTTGAACCTATTTTGTATCACATCAGGTTCTGATTCTTATTTCCAGCCAGATATTTGGGCCCTGGGCTGCAGTATAGTGGATACAGAAGACGTCAGCTCCAGGGGTACATGTTAGCGACCTACAGCTCTGAGGTGCCTAGAACTATGTATAGTAAAGCTCTTAACGCTGGTCCCTGTTCAATTAAGTGGCCAAGACCTATAGCTTCCCTATAACTTTTCACGACTGCTGACACGCTTTCTTTGTTTATAGGCACGGAGGGATGGAGACATGTGATTCATATACCTGTAGATCTGAGTGTGATACTTATACAGGTGCCGTCCACCCTTGGTTACCACAAACAGGACTGGCCAGCTGCCAAGGCAGTCAGTAAAAGGGTCACACCTAAATACAGAAATTTTGGAATATGTGCATGTGTAAAAGAAAAAGAAACAAGTGTACAGAGAAAGGAGAAGAAAGGGACCAAATGTGTGCCCAAAATAATCTAGTAAGGGTTCTGCTCCCCTTTAATTGGCCTGGATGTGGAAACTCAAATAAGGGGCCATAAAATGTTAATGTATTTGAAGATTGTTTGAAACAGACTAGTGATTTGCTTCATTTTATAAATAAGGAAGCAGCACATAAAACAAGCATTTGGCCTGTGAGGAAACTGAATCGACAGTCTGTTTCTTTAAAATCATTACTAACTTCTCCTCAGTACTAAAAAGAGTTATGGATAGGAGCCTTCTACATTGGTTCATTTATTATGTTGAAAAAAAAATTTCCAACCACTGTGGAAATGGTTTTATTTACTTCCAGATTTTTTTTTAAAAAAAAAATCTACTGATGACTCAAGCCAGTAATGACTATTTTCTGTTTTCCGTTTCCATAAGTAATTGACCATTAATTACAATATCAATAAGCAGTGGTGAGGCAAGCAGACCCATGCAAGGGTTACGTTTCATTTGTAACCGTTTTGTATATGTCATAAATCTGTAATATTGGGCTATTGTCACCCATGATGAATTATTGTAAGCATGTCAGCACATGGTGGAAGTCAAGTACATTCAAATACTACTCAGTCGGAATTGAATTTGGCATGATCGTCTCATAAAAGGGGGCTCAATTGAGAGTTTCCACTTGCCTGCTCTAAACTTGTCACTTGTAGGTGCTAAAGAGCTTGTTGTGTTGGTTTAATTAGTCAACAAATCGGTCCTTACTTGATTGCGTGGTCGTATCACATATGTTAACACTTCAGCGTTTGATGGATACTAACAAGTGACAAGAGTCTCTTGGTCTGTGGACTTTAGAGAAGAGAAGCTCTTCTATATTATTTCATTTGGCCCTGCCAATATTTATTAGATCATGCAGCCTGCAGGCTGCCAGTTAAAGAAAGACAACACAAACATCTTTCAGGGTTCTGCTCATCTGTATCCCGAAGAAGGGTCACGGAACAATCAATAGGAGAAGAGCCTAAGACGAGTGTTTTCCTCCACCGCTTGCAAATTCATTATTTGATACAGTTTGCTACGGACCTCCTTTGAGCTTTTTTTCACTTAAAGATAATTTATGACAAGAACAGAGAGGTTCTTGAAAACGCTATAGTAACTGAAGCTGAATGATACCACTCTGATGTGAGACGCACAGCCACCAGCGTCTGGTAAATAGGAAGTCTGCATTTCTATGAAGAGCTCTGCTAGCTAAGTATTCACTCATGGAGGATAGAATACTCATAATAATTGTCAGGGGGAGACGAAAGGAAAAATATCCAGCCATCAGAATGATTATTCCCAGGAGAGGGGGTAGGAGAGGAAAAGTTGGTACCCTGAAAGTTTCCCAAAGGACCAGCTATTCACTTTTTCTAGAGTGGAACAACAAAGGGGCGGCGCTTACTTTGAAGGGCAAGCTCCATTTGTTCTGTTACTATTCGCTCATGGCTTTTATCTGTGCATTAGCAAGAATCAGGTCTCCACACCATGCGCAAGTGCTGGGGAAACATAGCCACTGCAGCCATCAGATAGATCCTGGCTAGGGCATGGCTTTGCAAAGGCATTTGAGTGGCTCCTGGCAATTCAAAAATTGTCAGTGTTGATTTGATTAGTGTATATTACAGGACCTAAAATTATGAGTCAAGAGTTTTTTCCTTGAGACTCCCCAGTAGGAGCTTTTCAATTCCAATTTATTTATCTTCCTTAGGAAACTGCCTGAAAAATAAAAGATGTTCTTCTTGGCCTCATAAAGCATGGATCTTGCCATCCCTACCCTCGAAAGAAGGGCTTATAGGGATTTAGCAGTGTTCTATTACACAGCGGTCTCCATAATATCAGTAGGAGTTCAATGCTTTTCTTCTTAATGATGATGTGGTGAACTCCCAGAGACTAACCTAAGTGTACACTTACCAACAAACTGGTAAGTGTCTTGCAGATGTGACAAACAGTCATGGGGGCACACATAGATAGTTGAGACCACTGTGTCTTTTTATAAAAATTCTTTACAGACACAGTCAGGAGAACAGAAAAAGCAATAGGCTAACTTTAGAAAGAAACAAAGCTTCTTCAGATATGTACAGCATCTTTCTATGTGTCGTTCCTTATTTGACTAAGTCCTGAGACTAGAGCATCATGGACTCCAAGACAAAGCTGGTTTTCTGTTTGTTTCTTTGGTTGGTTAATTGGTTTGGTTTGGTTTTTCTCTCAACCCGGAGACAGCGAGAAGGAGAGACACACGTTTCCCTTCACTTCATCTCAGGTTTTCCTTCGCCTAACCTCGAAACTAAACCGCCTTCAGAAAGTGATTAAACATCCTGGCTTCCTCTTCTTAACCCCTCCCATGACCACAAATGCTTTTCATTACAGTTACAAATCTGCACTTAGAACCAGCCAATTGGGGGGAAGCAGGCCTTCAGTGAATGCTCATTGATTAATTGATTTGCAGACTATGTTACATCATGAGTGTTAGGAGAAACAATAGCCACAAAATATAATTTGACAGAGTGACAGTGTTAACAGTGAGAGGTTAAAGAGGGCAAAGTAGGGTGCAGGGGGCGGGGCAGCCCAGATTTATGTGAAGAATGTGGGAGCTTTGGAAAAACAGGGTCTTCTGAGGTGTAGGAGATGGGAAACGGGTTGATTGGCCTGCGAAAGATATGGGTATCCTCAATGCAAGAATTTTCCTGCACTGAGCTCTAAAGAAAAAAAGAAGAAAGGCAAAGGATACAGAGAATAAAAAGCCATTTGATGTGAGGTGAAGAGGAAGGATTAGGGGGAGGGGAGCGGAGAAAAGCTGTTACAAGGGAAAGCAAAGGAAGGAAGGGACTCAGGCTCCTGTGTGACTTCATTTAAGGCTGGAACTCCTAGTGTTCCCAAGGCTTTGCTGCGACCACAATGCTGTAAAGAGCATCCTTGGACAGGCGACAGCTTTGAGGACGTTTGAAAATGACTGGGGGGAAGTGGACACATCAAATTTCTTACTTTTTAAAACCAACTCTGTGATATTGCTGTTTTGTATAATCAAACTCTGTTGCTTTTGCAGTTAGAAAGAAACAATTCAGAAAAATGGAAGAAATTCTTGAAACTGTAGCTATCCTGGAAGAGTATCCAGCTACGAGTTTTATATACAAAACTAGTTGTTTTGTATCAACTTTTGTTTCTCAGCCAGCTTAGGAACGTTGTCTCCAGTTTCAAAAATGGTTTAATCTTTTCAAGCACACCTGCTTTCTGGAGTTCACCTTCTATGCATTCTGTTCTTTCCTGAATGCCTCCTGCTAGGACAAAACCATCCAACCATTTTCCCCCAATCTAGTTTTTTTTTTTTTAATTTTGATTACTTTTCTAGCCCATACCTCCACAGGATGGCAAAATGTTCTCCACAGTGAAGTGGGCTGATAAAAAGCACATCCCTTGAGGGCCAGAGAGGAGGTGGCTTTAGGGGGCACAGGAACTTACTAGGGTGGCAATCTGTGTGGTTACATGGCCATTCATCAAAACTCAGCCTTCTTGGCTGAAATGTCCTCAACATAGATATGTCTCAGTAAAATGATTTAAATAACCTTCATAATAAAATGAAGTAGAACTTTATAATAAGATGAACTACAACTTTTTTGTTGTTGATGACCATCTGGAATATTCCAAAATACTTAAAAACTTTTTAATTAAAAAAAATCCTAAAACTGATGCCAAGTAATGTATGTGTAAGGTTTGAAGAGCTGAAAGAGCTGTACATACCAAAATTTTTTATCTATTTAAAGCTAGCATAAAAAGAAGAAAAACATTTTAAAAGAATGTCTTTCAATAACTCCTTAACATTTTTCTTTCAATTTATGAGAGTCGGGGGAAGGGAACCCTCATCCCGCTATTGATATTTTGATTAAAACAAATATCCATCCATTCATTAAAAGTTTCTCTCATATAAAGGAATTCAATTTTTTTTGATTGGTGTTAGACTCACAGACAGACAGAAATAAGCCGCCATTCTTCCATTTGATAGCCAGCCGCTGCCAGTTGTAGCCAAGGCAGTCATGCTGTTAAATTAGGTCTAATGAAGGAGTAATTGCTTTAGATATAGTGAACCATTTGAAAGAAAACAAGGATTCTAATTGATTTGCAATTTGTTTGGCACGTTGCATTGTCTGCGGCTATTGATTAGTCTTCTGGATTTCACACTGCATGTGTTTCCCTTTATTAAGGGAATAACAGGTTACTGATTACTTTCTTTCTGGGTTTAATGTAGCGGTTAATGTCTACTTTGTTCTTGTGTCATGTCACAGGCGAGGAAGGAATAATAGGCAAGTGGGTGGCCCTTTGCTAAGCAACTTCCCTGCCGCTCTGAGCTGTGTGCTCCTAGACGCGCTGAAAAGCCGATCGAGAAAAGGGGTTAGAATAGCCGAGCTCGCAAGTTAAGGCTTGAGTCAGGCTAGACCCAGCTCCAAACTTGGCTTTCCCTCCCAGTCAAAGCAGAGAGCGGGGCGCAGAAGCCACCGGCGGTAGATTTGTTCTTGCGCTGTTTGAGCGTGTGTAGGCAGGGTAGGAGTCTACACCCATTGTTTCGCTTAATGGGTGTGCATACTAAATGTGCGCCCGAGAAGGAATATTCGAGGTGGGGGCTTTGTGCCCCGTTTAACCCTTTGGAAAGTGACATTTTGTTGGCACCTGTGAAGCACTTGTTGCTGAGGTGTCGATATGACCATCAAAATGGCTCTTGTGTTTATACCAACTGCAGAGGAGGGAGAAAAAGTTCTCAGGGCTGCAGTCATTTCATTGCCCTCAAAGCACAGCGGGAATTATTAGCTTACCCCGGCGTGCCCCTTTGTTTTCCTAGGGCTTTGCTCCTCCAGCAGATACTCATTTGAGGCGAATCCCCTGCCTTCTGAAATGTGTTTTGCAATGGTGCACAGAACAGGCACTCACTTAGCGGATCTAATCCTTTCACAGCTCAGCTTGTTAATGTAGCAAACTGCTGAAAATGGGAAATGGATTCTTTAATGAGACCAGTCCTTTCGTGGCTTTATTCCCCAGGTCCACCCCCAGGCATTCATTCAACTCCCTCCCCTCCACTCACCCTCCCAAGCCAAGACTAGGCACCCCCACTTCCCACCCAGCAAGCAGCCCATTTTCCAGCAGTCAATCCCCCCATCTCTAGGCCCCTTGCCTCCCTCACCTCCTTCCCAAAGCCCTTGGAAACTCACACACAACAAAGGGGGGTGGGCAGTAAAACTCCCTTTCTCTGCATCAGTTACCTCCTCACTAACTGAGCGCAGAGACTGCATCCAATGCACAGGTTTGCTTTACTACTCGCATATTTATATAGCTGTTATTTTCTTTCACATGGCTTTTGCACTGTGCTATATTTCATAATGGTATATTGACTGTCAATGATTCAAAAACGGTGAAACAACGCAAAGTTAACTTGAGTTCTGCTCTAATTCTTTACCCTGCCCCTGCCCCCTCTGCAACTGTGTTTACTTTCACAGGTCTTCCCAAAGGTTTTAGACCTCTCTTGAGGAAAAAAAAAAATCTAAGCAAGTAAAATTTGGGTTAAGTTATAAAGAGTAGCTTAAAGTTATAATAGGACAGCCTTTTGTTTTCTGGATTAATTTAGAAAAGAAGACAAAGCCCAGTTTGTGTCCATTTTGTTTGAAAAAGGTTCCAAAAAGTAAATTATATGTCACAAGATTAAATCTTCTTTGGTTCAAGCTCTTTGTGTATGTATGCGTAAGTGCACATGCATACAATATGTACACACATGCATGAACGTACATGCACACATATGTAGGTATACAAACAATGGAATCCTCTCACAACATGAACACTGTACACTTTTGTTGTTGTTACTATTATTATTATTATTATTGGTTCTGGGTTTCAAAAACAAGATATTGTGCAAGCTTAATGCATGTTTTTCACTCCTGAGCCAAACACCTAGCCCTCAGAATATTACCAAATACAGAAATAAAATGGCAAGGACTGCAAAGAAACCTGTTATACTAAAATAAAATTAGCAAAATATTTTTAAAATGATGTGTTATTTATTTATTTAGATGGTAAGCTCTATGGATGGGGGTAACAATTCCTGTCATTTGTTTTACTTTGATTTTCTTGAGACAGGGTCTTCCTATGTAAACCAGACTGGCCTCAAGCTCGTAGAGATCTGCCTGTCTCTGCCTCGCTGGGATTAGAATTGTGACCACCATGCCCAGTGAAGTCCTGTGGATTTTTAAGGAACAGCGAGTGATTAAATGTTGGCTATTTATTGGATCTCTGGTGCATCATCATTTTAAATCTTGACTTTCTCCGGGTGTTATCACCCCAGGGGCTGATAGTGTCTCCGTTGCCTGCATCCATTATTGAAAGAGGCTATGAAAATGTTGGAACAATTTTTCCCTCCTAAGTTCCCTGCACAAGTGTTCAGGCCAGTTCCTCCTGCTCTAGCCATCATTCCAAGCCCGCACCTGATGAACAGCAGCCCGGCACTGTATTCCTAGCAAAAGGGAGAGCAAGAGAACTGAGCCCTAGGGTGCTCAGCTGGTGGTGCCTGTGCCTGGCCTCAGTACTGAACCCTCACTGTCCTGAGAACTGTGAGCAGAAACATCCTTCCAACCCTCACAAGATTTTCCTTCTCCTGGTATCTCCCCTTCATCAAAGCCGGGACTTGGGGAGGGAAGAAATCCTGGAAAGAGCAAAGGAGAACACTCAGCAAACTGTCACCCTTTGCACCGTAAGAATCTGCTTACAAGATATGGACAATTTAATGATGATAATCTTCCTCAGGACTGGTGAGATGGAAAAATGTCAAAATTACCAAAGCGAGATACACTTTTTAACTCACATTTAGTTGTCTAGATTCACCAGACAACAAATGAGAAGACAAATGTTGCATACTTAAGCATAAAACTTATTTCTTGTTTATCTAAAACTCAGATTTAGCTAGTTCTATATTTTATCTAGAAAGCCTAAACTAATATATGATTCAAGACAAATCCAAACCTGAACTATAATTAAGGGACAGGACAGAAATGTATTTTAGTGGTGAAATGATTTGAACTAAACTCAGAAATAACAAATCCAAATTAAAAAAATGATTCATTTTCAAAGCAAGGGGGTTTTGAGGCTTGAATGAGAGTAAGGGCGAGAACAGGAGGAAGAGGAACGGCATAGCTAGAGGCAGAGGGAAGAGCAATGGCACAAACACAAAGATGTCCTGACTAATTGTAGGGCAAGGCAGCTTCCGGCAGAACCTAGCTCTCACACTCCCCTCTTGGTCAAATGCTCCCATTCTGCCTCCTGGGATGGGGGAAGCCAATGTCACTTGCGGTCTGCTGAAGTATCACAATAGATGGAGGGAGCAGGGCTCCTGGAGACTGAGCCATTTGCTGAAGCTGGTAGGCCTGGAAGCTGCAGAGTTGAGATTCAAATGGCAGAGCTGACACACTGGCCACATAGCTCATTGCCTCTGTAACAAAGAGTACTACCCATGCAATTATCCACTCAGTGGCTGTCCTGTTTACCACGCAGAGTTGGAACTATTGGGAAATAGTCTCGGGAACTGTCGAATGAGGACTGGGGAGATGGCTCAGTGGGTTAAGGTGCTTGCCGCCAAGCCTGATGCCTGAAGTTTGACCCCAGAAGTACACATGGTAGACGGAAAACTGACTCCCACAAATTGTTCTCTGACTTCTACAAGCTCTCTGTGTGTTTGTGTGAACACACACATGTAAATTAAATTTGCAAATTAATGTAAAAGCTTTTTAAAAGAATTGACATGAAATTTAAACACTTTTGCGCAGCAAAGGAAGGAATCACCAGAATGAAGACAAGCCCACAGGGTGGGCAAAGGTCTTGGTCAACTACTTATCCTAGGGGCGATTAACATCCAGAATATATAAAGAACTACAAAAATTAAGCACCCAAACTTGAAACTATTCCATCAATAAATGGAATAGACAGTTCTCAAAAGAAGAAAATGATCAAGCAATAAATTGTAGAGAAAGCTCTCAACATCCTTAACCACTACCAGAGATGCAAATTAAAACTGTCATGCAATCGATCCATCTCACCCTATCACAATGGCTACCACGAAGAAAGCAAACAACAAATCTCAGAAAAGAGGTATCCTATTGACTGTTGGGTAGAGTATCCACTGGTATAGCCACTATGTAAACCAGTGTGGAGCTTCCTCTAATTTTAAAGTAACGCTGTCACATGAGCCAGCTGTTCCACTCTTGCATACACCCAAAGAACTCTAAGGCAGCACATCATAGAGGTACTTGCACATACATGCTTATTGCTGCACTATTCGCAATAGCCAAGAAATGGGGTCAGCTTAGATGATAGTTAATTGATGAATGGATAATGAGTATGTGAAATGTTATTCAGCTGTAAAGAAATAGGAAATCAGGCTGGTGAGATGGCTCAGCAGTTAAGAGCACTGGCTGTTCTTCCAGAGGACCCGAGTTCTATTCCCAGTGTGCACACGGAGGCTCATAACCATCTATAGTGGGATCTGATGCCCTCTTCTGTCTGATGCCTGTTTATGTAATGCAAATAGAGCATTCATATTAAAAATCCATAAATAAATATTTTAAAAAAATAAATATGAAATCATGATATCTGCAGGAAAATGAATGGAAGTGGAGATCACTGTATTATGAAAATAATCCAGACTCAAGTACCACAATTTCTTGTATCTATGTTTAGAGTATGTGTGTGCAAGTGCTTGTGTGTGGGGGGGGAACTAGAAATGGGGTCATTGGAGGAGATGAGGAGATCTTAAGGGGAAGAGAAGAGAGTAATGGAATACAGGTGATAAAAAACAGAGAGGGGCTGACTTCAGGAAGGGGGTAGAGGAGGGAGAAGGAGGAAGAACTAGACAGAAGAAAGCAGAGGACATTGGGGGAGAGGACAGTCAAGAGAAATGGATGAGAAGAAAGCATCATGAAATATATGTACACAAATTCCAAAATAAACCCATTACTAAACATTACTGAAATAATTAACCCTCCCCCTCCCAAAGAAGCTGTCATGGCCAGTGGGTCTGGCCTGTGTTTCAAAACCTCTGGATTCTGTTCTCCCTGTGGATCTTCCCAATGTCCTCGAGAGAGCAATAAAATTAATCAGCTGGGGAGCCCACCTCCTGGGAAAGGAAAGGTAAACCCAACCTAATTCTTTATTAACAATGCCAAGCAAAGCCCCAGCATGGCCCAGCCTGTAATTTAGCCCTGGCTCCTGTGAATTCGGACTCAGAGTTTTAAAACTGAGGAGAGCGGGTGCACTCTTAGGAGCTGCAGACCTCGACACTCTGAAACATCCCACATCTTCCTTGCCAGGACTGACTGCCTCCCAGAGATAGCTGGAGTATTATGTTCAAGGAGAAGATGCTTGAGAGCCAGGTATCTTTATTAGGATTATTCTCATCATTGTTACTATTATTATTGTTATTATTATTATTATTTTGCTGCTTATGCCCCAAAGCCCAAAAGCAAAGACAACCCCCACGTGTACTTGGGATTCTCTCTGTGTGAAAGACAGGAGGTGGGTAAGCTGAGTCCATCCGGGCAGAGCCCTGCTGCCTTCCAGAGGATGCACACCTGTGTCACAGGCACCAGGAGGACCAGAGTCTTTAGAGCAGACCCACCCTGCAGATTTCAGGATCCCATGCTGCTACTCAGATAGTCTCCCCCTTCGTAGAGGACTTTGCTCTTATTCTATCACAAGTGCTATCAATATGTTATTTATATTTTGAACCCCATTGAAAAGAGGATTATAGCAGGGCATTTAATTTTAGTTAAGAAAATATAGAAATTGCTCCCACGTATGAGAAGCAGTGCTCTGAAATGAAAGGAAATAGTTCACGTCTGGCTGTCACAGCAGTGGCCCTGGTAAGTACTTCTAAATTGCTCCACTTCGCTATTGTCTGAGGTCCTTGATAAGCATTCTGCAGTTTCAAGCTCTATCTCTTTCTCATCATTAAAAAGCTCATTAGTTAGTCAGCATAGTGGTACTTCCTTTATAGTTCGCAGACTCAGATTATAACCTTGTGTCCTATAAATGGCGCCCCTCATTAAATCATCCACAACTCTGGTATGGAGACGTTTAATGGCTAGGTTTAAAACCGGAGTTCTACAGTTAGAAATATTAAAAATAAATAAAAAATAAAAAAACAACCCTCAGTGCCTGGGATTATAGGCATGGACCAAGAATTCTGAAACTCTACCTGAGCAGTTTGTACACTAGAAGAAATCCATCAGTCGCCACAGAATGGTGATTCACAGTGTAAGTAGGAACCAGTGACATCACTGATAATGATAATCCCAGAATGGTGACTCACAGTGCAAATAGAAATCAACAACATCACTGATAAGCACAGAATGGTAAATCACAGTGCAAGTAGCAACCAATGGCATTTCAGGTACTGATTTTTATGCAGGAAATCTCAAGATGCAAGGACTGAGAGTATTCTACAAGTTTGTAACTATTGCTTATTTTTACATACTCTTTTTTAGAGCAATAACCTTATATGGTCAAATATCTATGTCTGTGTACATGTGTGTGCATGTGTGTGTGTGTGTGTGTGTGTGTGTATGTGTGCATACAGAGGTTCCAGGAGTGGATTCCAGGTGTCTGCCCTATCACTCTAGATTTTGAAGACCAGGTGTGTCACCAAACCCAGATCTTACTGATTTGGTAGGACTAACAGGCCATCAAGCCCTAGGGATCCTCCTGCCTCCACTTCTCCTTCTCTGAGATGACAGGCATGCTGTGCCTGACTTTCCCATGGGTGCTGGGGATCCGAATTCAGGTTCTTATGCTTGGGCAGCAAACAGTTTACTGACTGAGCTATCTCTCCCGCCCCTCAAATATTTTAATTTAATTAATTAAGTTTTATAACTTAATGTACTTTGTTCCTCATAAATATTGTTTGGTTAGAATATTTCCTTGGGGTGGGGGATGGCGAGCAAGGTGGACAGGGCAAAGAGCTACTTGGTTGGTTCATCAACACAACAACTGCTCTGGTCTTGACCTGTAATATCTGATCTCTAATTCTGCCTTCTCTCATTTTTATACACATCATTATCCTGTGCTTATTCAAAAATACTTGTTCCTGGAGGCTGGGGCTATGGCACTAAGGTAATGACAAAGTTCTGGATATCTTGTGTTGACTTTATCCATTATGGAAGGAAAATGGCAGTGTCCTTGGAAAAGTGAAAATACAGAAATAAAACAAAGAAAAACCCACGGTTCTGAATAGAACCACGGAACAAATTCAGTACTTCTGACACATGTTCTAAATAGAAATGGAGGGAACTAAGTTCCTATGAAACCTGAGACTCATATCAAATGAACAACAGTCAAGACAACAAGCCTGATGGATGAATGAATGAATGATGGATGGATGGATGGATGGATAGATGAATGGGTGGTTGGGTGGATGGATGGATGGATGAATGGATGGACAGATTGATGGATGGATGGATGGACAGATTGCCTGAGACAAGGTCTTATACACACAAGACTGGTCTCAGACTCACTGTTATCAAGGATGGCCTTGAACTTGAACTTTTGGTCATCTTGCCTCCACCTCCCTAGTGCTGAGATTACAGGAGCTCAGGCATTTTTCTGTTTTATGTGATGTTGGACTCAAACCCAGGGTTTCATGCATAAAAGGCAGGAATTCTATCAACTGAGCTAAACTCCTAGTCAGACCCTTGACTGTAGATGGTGTCCTCATTTTTATCCATCCACTGACCCCTGCCTATGAAGATCTTCTACAGTGCTCTTTGTTATGAGGGGTTGCATGACTCCATGTCTCATAAAGAAATACATGTTTCACTATTCCCAAAATGATGCCAACCTTTTTCTTTTCTCACTTTCCTATCCTTCCGGCCACACACCTCCAACATCCTCCCTGTTGCTCCCACCTGATGAGAACGTGTAGCCAAAAGAGACTGGCTTCAGAGTACAACTTAGCAATTCCCTTTTCTATCCCAAGATATATGCCTGTATCTTGGCACCCCATCTGCAAATTAAAAATAAAGCAGAAACCCAGAACACTGGTCATAGAGAAGAAACATGGTCAGCTCTCAGAACACATTCTGTATATGTGCTTTCATGTATGTGCACATGCGTGTGTATGCAGGTACCCATGACACTTGCTTGGGCTGCACACATATTGACTCTTTAATAAAGTTCAATTTTTTTCTCCTTTCTTCCTTCCTTCCTTCCTTTCTTTCTTTCTTTCTTTCTTTCTTTCTTTCCTTCCTTCCTTCCTTCCTTCCTTCCTTCCTTCTTTCTTTCTTTCTCTCTCTCTCCGCCCCCCCCTCTTTCTTTCTTTTTAAGTTTTTCAAGAAGGGGTTCTCTGTGTAGACCTGGCTGTCCTGGAACTCACTTTGTAGATCAGCCTGGCCTTGAACTCATGCCTCTACCTCCCAAGTGCTGAAATTAAAGGCATGCACTACTACACTGGCTTAAAGTTCAATTTTTTGTCAGCACCCCTTCTGGGATGGGGGGAGGGGCTAGAAAGATGGCTCAGTGGTTGAGAGCACTTCCTGCCCTTCCAAAGGTCCTGAGTTCAATTCCCAGCAACCACACGGTGGCTCAGAACCATCTGTAGTGAGATCTGGTGCCCTCTTGAGGAAGAGACCTGGTCAGTTGTCCTCATCAACTTTGACCATGAAACCCAATATGGACAAGTTCAACAGAACCCCCGTATACGGGCATGGCCATGCATGCTTTCACATTGCCAAGGCATAAATTTCAAACTTCATTATTTTTCCTCTTCTGGGAAGCGTCTCTGTACTCATCCTGCTTCCCCACCTCAGCAAGCGGAGTGAGTCTCTGTGTTCTACCACTACCACCTGCTTCCCAACTTCTACCCACTTCCCTGCCCTCAGCAGTCTCTACCCCTTGCAACAGATTCCCAGGCTCAGAGTCTCGTAGATCTATTGTCTCCTGGTAGACTGACTGAATCTATATGCCCGTGAGAAATAGCTTCTTCCTTGGGAACTCAGTGTTTGCTTTTCAGACACTAGGTTCTAAGGCTACCCTGGAACTTTTTGCATCATTTGCTGTTGCAGTGGACAGAAGCCCACATCACCCGTTCACTCTGAACCGGTGTGCTGCAGCCTGGCTCTATTAGAAAGCACAGCCTGCAGGCCTTCAGCTCTCAGTCAAGTCAAGCCTGCACTCTAAAAGGTTCGTTCTCATCAGAAGGGAGAAAGGCCCCCTAGATTCCAGGGCCTGGGAGCCACACAATGAAGGGTAGTTAGCCATGACTCGTAGTGTCAGCAAAGGGCCATGAGAGTAAAAAAGTCTATAGAAACCATACACGTTGATGGCTCCACCCTAACTCTCACCCACCATTTTAATATTTCAATTCTCTGACCTCAAATGCGCAACAACTCAAGGATGCACACGCTGTGCGCGTGGTTCTTTTTAAATTCTGTTTGTACAGTAGGCAGATAATGGCCCTCCAAAATGTCCACATTCTAGTCCCTAGAATGAGTCACTGTGTAACCTTCCACAGCCAAAGACACAGTGCAAATATGATTCAATTAAAGATTCAATCCAAGCAGACCTGGTAGAATCACATGGGTCTTTGAAACTGACCAGTCATTCAAGGCCAGAGGAAGCATGCTACAGAAAAAGTGGGAGAGATAGAACGGCATTGACCTTGAAGGCCCACAAGCCAAGGACTGTGGGTAGCCTCCTAAGGTCTAGAAACAGACAAGCCTCAACAGCTCAAATGACACCTTGGTTTTATCCAGGGGTCCTCCTTTAGACTCTGGTCTCCATAATTGTAGGATAAATTGTCTGTACTGCTTATGCCATGAACTGTGATAGTTTGTAACCACCACAGTAAGCTAACACATTTTGGTGGAGCAGTTGGCTAAATCTGTTGCCACAATTTATCTCCCTTGAGTTCTTTAAGAGATTTCATTACATTTCTTCCTCCTGTGGGTTTTCTGGAAACAAATTAGCCCCTTGCCTTTTAAATCATCCCCACCCTTTTATCCCTTTTCATCTGTAGGCTGGGGCCCTATTCTATGCACTCAAAGCCCCCAGCAATGCGATCTCAGCATATGGCTCCTCACAAGAACAGTCTGCACGGATGGTACATTTTTCTCTGTCAGCAAGTGGGGTGGAGGGGCCTTGGCAGGGGCAGTGAATGCATTTACCAAAGACACTCTAGGGAAGAAGAACGAAAAGAAGATGTTTTGACCAGCTTGACTGTGGCACTTCATCTTTGGAGTTGTTCCCTAGAGATTAAGTTGCTACTGACCGGGCAGTTTTCCTTCTAAAAGCTTCATGATGCCGAAGTGCGCTGTCCTGGGGGGAAGGCCCTTGGGGCGAAGACAATAGCTATAAAAGAATCATAGTTCTCACCCCAACTGCTCCCCTTCTCAACAATGAAAAGTTCAGAAAAACAACCAAATGTGTGCCTCAGAAAAATGCCTAGTCAAGCAGATGCTTCGATTCTGCCTGTTGAACATTTGGGTTGCCCAACGCAAATGTTAAAGCTGTGTTCAAACCAGAAAAAATAAAAAATAATAAGCTGTCAGAGTAATTACTAAGAACATGCAAGGATTATACAAAGTAAACTGCAGCCTGCAAAAAAGAGAATTGCATGTTAGCTAATTGTTAATTTTAGCAATCGCAACGGCTAATTACCACGGCACACATTGGCGATTAGCTTGGTGCCCCCGCACCTGCTTTCTGCAATGAACAGATTTCTTCATCGCTAGCACGGGAGCAAAATGTGTAATTATTGGCCATCATTGGGGCGATTTTTCAGTGATTCTTTTGTGCAGTCTGAATAAAGCATAATGACATATTTTATTAGAGGGCAAATAGCTGTTTGTTAATGGAAATGATTTGAAATCCAAAAAAAAAAAAAAACCTAGAAGCTAGGAGCATGTTTTCAGTATCAGCGTGAATTCAAATGTATTTTCTTTTAACTCTTTATAAAAGGAGCATAGAAATCAAATCTAAACTGAGTATAATATATTTAATGATATGTGCAAACACGGCATTGATTAATTACCTCAAATGCTTTCAGTGCTATACCGTTTATTTTGTTTCAGTCATGTGTTAAATTTTAGTATTTCATATTTAAATTCTTATTTCTTGGTCCGAGAGTCTTGGCGAAGCTGGCCTGCGTCACGCGTCACACCTCATTTGCTGAAGAACCCTCTTTTTATTGGTACATGCAGCACTTGCAACGGGGAAAAAAAAATAGCCTTGCCTTCCTGCCTTCGCTGCTTCCAGAGTTGAGCACACCAGGGCTTCCCTGAAGAGAAAAGCATGAATTAGGTTATCAACACCCAACCGTCAGCCATGGGGTGTACATTGTACATTGTAAATAAGGTGCCCTGAGGATAAGACTAGAACTCTTACAGGCTTGGAAATGATATTCTTTTCCCTTTCATGACAAAATTAATAGATTGCTGCTACAGGAGCCTATCAAAGAATAAAAGCAATGCCTGTCTGCATCTCAGGGCATAGAAATGAACAAACGCAAGTGTGTGTGTGTGTGTGTGTGTGTGTGTGTGTGTGTGTGTGTGTGATTTTATCTGGCTGGAGCACAGGCACTCCGCTTGCCAATGGAGGCAGCCTAGGAAATGGAGGAGCTTTCCCTTTCAACTCCGTCCCTGACCAGGTTTCTCTGCCTCCATTTTCTTCCCCAGGGCACTGTATATTTTCCTAATGGAATGTACTTTGGCACTCTCGGATTTAAAACAATTGAGAATGGATTAATGAGTAATCCAAAGGGCTGGAGCAACAGTTCAACAGTGGCGCCCTTGCCTAGCACACTCAATGCATTGGGTTCAATCCCTATCACACCAAAAGAGCAACACGCAATCAACAGGTACCCATTGTTTGGAGCTGTGGCGATGGGGGGACTTGGAGAATGCGCTTCCTTCTACCCGAACTCATACCTTCTTTATGTTTCTAACTGAACACCCTGTGCTGAGTTCTTCTGAAACCAGTCCCAAGCAAACATGCCTCTTGTCCTCTGAGAATAGATGCAAGGGCCTCTGTGCTGGAGCCTTGTGTTTGCTGGGCTCTCATCCCTCCTTCTACCCTGGGGTAGGTTGTTATGAAAGTTGTGTATTTTCAAAGGTCGTTGAAAGGCAGCCACCTCTGGGAGTCAAGAACTTCTCCTAATTGCCGGGAGCCTTGTTTTATTGCACTGTTTACAAACAGGGGGCAGTTGCCTTGAAAGGGCACTGGCCCGCTTACTGCAGGCTTCCCCAGTATTTTAAGATGTAGATAAGTTCAGTATTCAGGTTCACTGTTTGACCCATTAAACTGGTATTGAGGTATAATTTGTGTGTTTTCCCAGTACCCTTGCACATAGAATGGGGTTCATTTCCACACGTTTGAATAAATTTATCCAGTTCAGTGAACCTGTTGTGAAGCTCAGCAAAACTCAGTAGGTGGCTTTAAAGTCCTGCAATTAGCCCATTACAGAAAATCTGTACTTTAGATTTTTGCACATTGGTTAATAAGCATAACGTGCTTCATATATAAATAACAGTACATTAAATGATGCAATACAAAGGAATTAAAGGCCAATGGAGTTTTTTTTTTTTAAAGATACTTGAAAGAGACCTCAAATTAGCATGTTTAATTCCAACTCAGTGCACAGGGAAAGCCTCTTGCTCTTACTGTACTGGTCCACACCAGCTCAGGGTAAGGGCGGGGGGGGGGGGGGGCTGTGCCCAAGGTGCTCAGATGACTCCCTACGTTCCTACCTACCCTTTCTCTGGCCATCCAGCCTGGGCTGGACTTGCTATCACCTCACTTCCATCCGGTTTTGAACACAGACAAGGAAATGAGCTGACAAGTTGAAAGACAGATGAAAGACTTGAGCCTGCTGTGACTCGTGGGATGATGTGTGCTTGAACCCTCCTTCCTGACCCACCAGGTGGACTGGGCTGCCAGGATCGTCTTCCTCTCTGCCATCCTCACTCAAGTCTGTCCGGCAATCACTTCAGGATGGAGTGTGATGCGAACATCACGTACACAAGAACTTGCCTTTTGAGCTTTAAGCATTTTATTATAATGCAATTCGACTCTTAAACAACTCTACATAACGTTGCCTCACTCTGGCCTGTTTGATGACATGTTTCCTATCTCTCTATGAAGTAAAGCTATCTTTCCAATGAAATGATTCCCAAATCCCATGTACTGAGACAGTTAAGAATGTACGCCAAAGTGAATGTGGAAAAGCCCAGGAGGTCTCAACCCTACACAAAGACAAATATAGGCAACTGAGCAAAGCTGGGAGTGGGCGGTGGTCCTCCCCAGGGAAGAGCACACCAATCGGTTGTCCAGTGCCAACTGGTCAGCCCTGAAAACATACATACAAGTAATATTATATAGACTGGCAGCCTATATTTAGAAATGTGTATGTATATAAATATNAGAGGGGAGAAATACTTATATTATAACTATAATAATAAAACTTAAAAAATACATGTTCTTTTATTTTTAACTATATCTATGTGCAATTACGTTTATAGGGCACAGGGTTGAAATAGTTAGGTGTGTTTGCATTTTGAAATGATTAACGTGTCTTGTCACCTCATGTGGTTATTTTCATGGTAGAAACAGCTAAACACTAACCTTGAAGTGAATTTGACATACACAGTATATTAGTTAGAGATGCCATGTTGTACAGCTACTGATATTTATTCTCATGTCCTAACTGAAATTCTAAACCCCGACAGGCAGCTCCACGTGTACCATTTCTTTCTCCTCTGCCCCTCCGGCTCCAGGCAGCCACCATTCTACTCCCCGCTCTGCGATCTGAATACATTTTAGACTCTTAAAATACTTTAAGGCATTTTTGCTCATCTTTTTATTGTTCTTAGAAACCTTATATAGATAATCCTTTTGAATAGAGTTTGTCCAGTCCTTAATACTTACAAGCTTGTCTTCATAATTTAAAATTTTAATCCCCAAGAAAACTAAATGATTCAGCCTTAGTACATGATGCTGTTGGGTCATTATTTCTTAGTCTTTTTCTTAATTTCCCCCTACTTTGAGCGTGTTTAGTGTTTTTAGGCAACATTTCAAGTCTGCTGTAGGGTTTGCTTTGTGAGTGAGTGCTATGAAAATGTAGGAATCACAATAGAAGTCTTAGTCTTTGCTTC
This sequence comes from Alexandromys fortis, assembly GCF_014885135.2. Lineage (NCBI taxonomy): Eukaryota > Metazoa > Chordata > Mammalia > Rodentia > Cricetidae > Alexandromys > Alexandromys fortis. The sequence goes on along the minus strand of NW_026067913.1, from coordinate 5,748,775 downwards.
ATTACACAGATCCCTCCGAGCCTCCTCGTTTCTTTTATGCATCTCTGAACACGTCTGTCCTTTAATTTCAAATCTTTTGGTGCCTAGCGACCAGGGAAAACTATCTAAACTTCTTGTTGGAGAGTGAGAAATGAGCATTTTACCTCCGGCCACTTCTAATTTCTGTCATTTTCTAATTTTTTTTCAAATTATAGCCTATGATTAATATTCTTTGAGTCATTGCTCGGTGGCATGGTGGACTTAACTTTTGTCTCTGGCAATTAAAAAAATTTAAATTCAGCATTACACGTGGGATAAGATTGTGCCATTTTCGTCAGAGCTTTTCCCCATCTTTCTGAACGGCATTCATAATTTCATCCTTAATCCTCTTACATTCTTTTACCAATACCTCAAAAGGTGTATTGGTTTTCGTTTTATGTGGCTCATAATTAGTATCCCAAATCTCTGTATCTGTGCTGAATCTTTCAAATGACTTCACATTTAATAGGATGAATGTCAGAACTAGGGGGGTCCTAACCTTAAAGCTTTAGTTACTGATTTTAAAAATCCTTTCTTGAATATTAAATGCATACTCTAAAGACTAAAGCATTCTATGACCTATAACATTAACAATTGAGTATTCTCAAAAGGACATTTTGAGGACCGAATAAAGACCAACCAACTAAACCTCCCAGACATCAACAAACCTACGAAAATATTATAGCCAATACATTTTATTACACAGTTTATAAATAGAAAATTAATCCATTATGGTAATGCATTCCTTGCTAAGTCAGTGCCATTCAGAAAACTGGATTCAGGTGATTATTTTTAAGTCATTTAGAGTTAAATGAAACATAATCCCCCACTGAGTACACAGGACTCCTGTCCTTGGGAGCTTGTAAGTCAGAGGAAGGTATTAATAGAGGAATCACCGTTGGCAAGTTGATGCCAGGAGAGCAAGTCCTGGGGGAACTGACCTCATGAGGACGACAAAGCCTAGAGATAGAAAGCAAACCCAGGCCCAGACACAACACATACACAGGGAGTCCTCTGCTTCTGTAAGAGGCATGGTGACTCTCTGAGCGCTCCTTCACAGCCAGCCTGCCTGGCTGCTGCACCGTGCCCTCAGTGCCCAGGCAGACTCTGCCTAGGAAGGCCTGCTAGGGAATGTTCATGGGGGACATAGTGGAGAACCATTCAGGAATACCCACAGTCCTGCCTCAGTTTCCCTAGAAGTGTTGACTGATTATAGGAACCTCCTGGCATTATTAACCATGGCCGGCTCTCCAAAACAAGTATCCCTGAGGAGAAACAATATTGATAGGTTCTACAGAAGCTTAACTCCAAAGGCTGTGAGCTCTTGAAATGTTTCTATACCTCCAGGGTTATCTTATGGTTTGTTTCTTTGGGGAGAGACATGAGACTTTTTTGAGTGTTTTCTGAAATACAGAAGGTAGGAACCTACTCCAAACCTATAAAGATCACCATTGTCAGGAATAAGATCTGAGCACGTGTATTTTAACAACTTCCCTGGTTATTTTGTACCCTGAATTCGAGAACCATTAGTGATAATGCAAAATCAATAAGACTTGAAGGTAACATGTAACTGGCACCCCAGCTGGTGTTTGGCTGGATTCCTCCAAGCACTGTTTACTTTTGCCGTCTTCCATACACTGGCAGTTTTGTATAAGGGCAGATACATTACTGTTCATTCATTTCCTCCTTCCACAGTGTCCTAACGCTCAAGTTCACTCCAGAAGTCACACTCAGAACTGTAATGGGTCAGCAGGGACTCACTTTGCACGTATCTGTTTGGGGTATACTAGACTTCAGGAAACCACAATCTTAGGTGGGCTCAGGTTATCTCGTTCATGCCTGGGCCCATCTCTCAGACACAAGCCCACTTCCTACTCCTCTATATTTGTGTGCTCTCCCTCGGGGGAAGAGAAGTTGCAGGGTCTTTGTCCTTCTTCGTTGTAGAAGCATTACCCGTCACAGCCCAGCTTCCTTTGGTTCTCTAATCCACTTTTCATACAGCTCATGCCAAACGGAATTAAGTAGACGAGATTCTGAAAAGAGAATATTTTCTTGGTCTCCTCACATCTTGGTTTCTTTCCATAAGCCATTCTCATAAAGCTGTAGAAACATCCGCTCATTTGAAATATTATACAGAATGTTCATGGGGGACCGATGCTCGGAAGACTGAGATTCAGAACAGATTCTGATTGAAACAGACCTTCCCAGTATCTTTGGATAGCAGTTGAGGAGCTTGCGGCCCTCACCTCGTGCAGGGCAGTCGTCACCGGCCTGTCGAGGACTGCCATAGGGACGGAAAGAGACGATGCTGAAGAAGGTCTCACTGCAGATCTTGTGATAAGACTCTCAAGAATGTTAGTTAGATTTTACCATTTTGAAAAGTAAACCAGCTTTATCTGCTTGATGACAAGAAGGTAAATAAAAGAGTTGAGGCGATACTTGGTATGGTTTATGAGCTCATGATGAGATAGGGACCCATGAGAAGCTCCAAGATATCACCTGATAGCAGCACCAACATTTTTTGCTCAATGAGGAGGAATGGGTGTTAGAACCCGGTCATGTCTTGAGGAATGAGATGTAACAGAAACATGTTAGCCAGGCTTCTTTAGAGGAATAGAACTGGTAGAATGAACACATACACACATACACATATGTATAAATGAGTGTGTGTGTGTGTGTGTGTGTGTGTGTGTGTGTGTGTAGGGAATTTACTAGAGTGGCTTACAGGCTGTGTTCTGGCTAGTCCAATAAGGGTTGTCTCCTGTCAGAAAAGCCAACAACCTGCTATCTGTTCAGTCCACAAGGCAGAATGTCTCAGCTGGTTTTCAGTATAAGTTTGAATCCTGAAGAAGTGGGCTCTGATACCGGCAGAGGAATACCACAGCATCAGGATAGATGATCTTGCCATTGAGGGTGAGGGCAAGTGGGCAAAAAGCAAAAGCGTCCTTCGACACTCATGGCCACCAGAAGGTGTGGCCCAGATTTAGGGTGGGTCTTCCTGCCTCAAAGCATCTGATCAAGAAAAATCCCTCACAAGCGTGCTCAGGTGCTTTGGGTTTTGGTAATTTCAGACAGCCATCATGGGAAGCTGGGTTGTGGAGTTGTGGGTCACTTGAAGTTTTCAGACCTCAAACAAGGTAAAGAGTGAGACTCAAGAGGGGATCAGGAACAACTTAACCAAATGTTCAAATTGATGCTATGGTTATTCAATAGTTGGGATGGTTAATGTCTAAAATATTAATAGAAGGAAACAATCAAGTGTACAAACTTCCGAAACAAGCTCAAGGCCTGGAATATTAATTCAAATGGGGAGATCACCCACCTCTGTAGCATTTATTCTTAAATGATATCTTTCCAAGAAAGAGAGAGAAAGAGAGAGAGATGGAGGGAGAGAGGGAGGGAGAGAGGGAGGGATGGGAGAATGGAGAGAGGAGTTACTATTGTCCCCATTAGGAAAAGGAGGTGGAAAGCTCTGAAGTTGGCAGACTCTTTTCTATCTTGGAAAGTCACAATCCTCAGTGATATA
>NW_026067913.1:5730499-5745168 GCF_014885135.2 Alexandromys fortis | reverse complement strand
ATATATACTAAAGTTGTTTGATAAGTGTTTATTAAATAGTCATGCTAATACCACCCCATGTAAGAGAAGACAGTGTTCCATAACCTCCCATTAAGCTGAGACTAAAGTGAGAGATTGCATTCCTGATTGAATCGAGGTGGACTCCCACTTCGGCGTGCACATGTGTATGAAGTCCTGGAAGTTGCCTGTAATAAGAAAACCTAAGAGGACACTAGAAAAGCTGGATTTTCCAGAGAATAGAATGTTTACTCCTTTAGTTCTTCACCATACATAGTAGATCAACAACAAAAGTCTGATGCAATTTTTTTTAGCAAAAATGATTTTAATGAATAAATTTTACCAATTTATTCACTCATTGTCTTAGTTGAGGGGTCTCTATTGCTGTGTTAAAACAACTTGGGAAGGAAAGGGTTCCTATCACTTTCCAGCTTGTAGTCCATTTTCCAGGGAAGTCAGGACAGGAACTCAGGGAAGACAGCTGGAGGCAGGAGACACAGAGGTCAGGGAGAGGTGCTGCTCCCTAACTTCTCCTGCTGGTTTGTTCAGTTTGCTTTCCTGTTGCACCAGGACCATCACCCCAAGGGTGATACAATCCACCTTGAACTGAACTTTCCCACATCAATTCTTAATTAAGAAAATGAACCATGGACTTGCCCACAATCCAGCCTAGAGGGGCCATTTTCTCAATTGAGGCTCCTTCTACCAAAATGACTCTTGCTCCTGGCAAGTTGACATTAAGATGATCAACACACTCATTAAGTGGATAAAATTGATTTATTCAGGAAGTGTCTATTATGTGCTTGAAATGTGTAAGGCACTAGAATTCATCCAAACTTAGATCCTACTCGCAAGAAGCCTACAAACAGTAATATAAGATATACAAACATCGAGAAGAAGCAAAGCAAATTACTCTTCTGACTTAGAAGAAGGATAGATTCCTTCCAACCAGGAGAGCAGAAAAAAAAAAAACCTTCATGGAGAGGGGGGCATTTGGCACAGACCTTGAAAGAAGAAACAGCATTGGACAGAGGTGGGAGGCAGAAGTCTCCCCGAGAGACCAACGCTGAGGAAGGCGGTGGATCAGAGAAAGCTCAGAGCCGTATCATCGCGGACACCTGACAAGAATGAGGCACGTGATTGTCTACAGGCCTTTGAGCACGATCGCAGCTGCATCAGCAAGGCATCCTCGATGCACTGCCCTGCAGTCACGGGTGCATCCTGAACGTAGACAGCCATTTCTAGTGTTCTCTATGCGGTGTGTGTGTGGGAGGGTGTGAATCAGAGCGGGGCACACGACATGACACGGCACACCAGGAGTTTGTGCAGTTCTCGAGCAAGAATCCAGCCACATATGCAAATGACACCCGCAGTTTTCTGCCTCCCAGAGATCTTGCTCTGGGATTTTGCCTATGCTGCGCTGCCTTGAAGACAGAAGAAACTGTGAAAGCAAGATGGGGGCGGGCAAGGACAGAGAGGGAAGGTGGAACGGCCTCTAATTTGAGTAAACTGTGTGACGCTCTCACTTAGCGTTCTCTTGGGACAGAAAAGAAAGGTTTTTGTTGTGAAATAGGCACTCAGAACAAGAATCATCGCCTACACAGGTTTTCTCCATTTATGAAGTGAGAAGATTGCACATTGGTGAGTATTCCAGATGAGAATATTGTGGCAGATTCGTGACAATGACGAGCAGCTCACAACGTTGCTGAGAACCATCGCTGCACCGGTAACAACATCGCTGCTCTGTCACTCTTTTGAATAAACTATCCTTGGAGCTAGCTGTCTGCCAATCAGAATGTGACGAAGATTTGTTACGTAATTACAATGATCTGAAAGGGCACTGTGGAGAGAATTATCTAAGATATTGCACCTGGAGCATCATTTACCAATGCAACTATTTAGAGGGTCCTTACAAGCCTCCAAAAACTTTGAAGATAGTCTGCCTGTAGTCCCCTGCACTGATCAACTCTGGGACATTTCAGGAGAACTATTTCAGAAAGGAATTATTAATAGAAATTAAAATGTTATAACTCATATTCTTTCATTGGCTATATGTAATTTAAAAATACTTATTTTATTTTATGTGAATGGGTGTTTTGCCTTTATCTATATTAGTGCACCGTGTGTGTGCAGTTCCCTCAGAGGCCAGAGGAGTTGGATCTCATCAAACTGGAGTTACCGACATGGCTGGAAGGGATGTGGATGCTGGGAATCAAAAGCCAGTTACCTGGAAAAGCAGTCGATGATCTTAACCGTGAGCAATCTCTCCCACCCCTCGGCTATAGAGTTTTTAAAATTAACTTTGCTCTTGCCCTCCTGGATCTACTCTAAGCCATCTTGAATACTAAAGCTAAATTATTGTGCTTTGCTCTTTTCTCCATTGAGAAAAAAAAGCACGAGGAACCAGGATGGGACAGGAAATATGCTTGATTCTTTCTGGCCAGTGACTATGCAATTTGCTAAACATGTTGAGCAGACAAAGCTAGTGATGTAATGGCCCAGCACGGAGCCCGGGCCCTGTGGTGAAGCCTTGTTTGTGAAGCAGGGGAGGACTGACATTGCCGGCTCTGTGAGAACATCACTACTGAAATGACTAATTGGGGGTAATTCCGTTTCGCAGCAGCACAGGTTGGGCTTAACAGACGAGCCGCATTATTTGGTGGCCCGTACCTTCATTACAGCATTTGGCAGAGGAATTCTTGGCATGAGTCAATAGGAGAAAGAAAAGGAGTCTGAATGAAATAGGTGTAGACACACAGGCCTTAGGTAAAATGAAAATCCTGTTGAACTTCTTTAATTGTGGGTAGAAATAATCCCAAATGCACAATTTTAAAAACCAAAAAGAAAATTCTTGAGATAGAAAAACCTCAAGATAGCTACATACAGATATATGTGTAATTAAGAGATAAAAGTAGCTGGGCAGTGGTGGTGCACGGCTTTAATCTCAGTACTCTGGAGGCAGGGGCAGGTGAATCTCTCTGAGTTCAAGGCCAGTCCAGTCTACAGAGTGAGTTCCAGGACAGTCAGAGCTACACAGAAACCCTGTCTCAGAAAGAAATATATATATATATGTAAGCAATGGGCTGGACAGATGTTTCAGTGGTAAAGAGCATGGGCTCATCTTCCGAAAAGACAGGTTCAGTTCCCAGCACACACACAATGGCTTATCACATCTGCAACTCCAGTTCTAGGGGATCCCACACCCTCTTCTGGCTTCTATAGGCATCAGGCATGCATGCACATGGTGCACAGACATACATGCAGTCAAAACACCCATTGCCTAGAATAATAATAAAGGTTTCAAGATGTGCATGCACAATGTGTGAAAAAATAAAGGACTTTAGGATTTTTTTTTTTCAGTTAGGGGTGGGGCATATGCATGTGAGGACAAGTACCCATGGAGGTTAAGAGGCATCAGAATCCCCCAGGAGCTGAAGTTATAGACAACTGTGAATTGTGAGCTGCCTGGAACGCATGCTGGAAAGTGAACTCGGGTGCTCTGCAAGAGCAGAATACACTCTTAACCACTGAGCCATCTGGACATCCCCCAAAAGGACTTCACCATGTGGAAAGAGAAGAAACTGGCCAAAGAACCCCACAAGAGATAGGCTAGAATAGTGTCATCTGGTGGGAGAACTAGGTAGGTCATGGTAGTCAAAGGATAAAAGAGCCATTTTTAAAACTGAATAGATAATCTTGAAATGACCATATATTGTTTAGAAATATTTTTAAATTAAAAGGTAACACTTTAAGACATTTGCCAAAAATTCTTAGTATTTTTCTTGTTTATTATCTTATTCACGTGGCTTTTGGAAGTCATTGGGTTACAAATAAATGGATAAACAAATAAATCCGTAAGCCTGTGAGGAAGCATCTGGGGGACTGGGCTAAGGAGAGTTTCAAAAAGTATTTCTTTGCTCTGACTTTCCCCCCCCCATCTCTCTCTTTTTTTTTTTTTTTTGTATTCCACATTCTAAACCTCATGGAATCTCTCTGCAGATTTCATAATTTCAGTTTTACCCAACTCATCCACCTTATAATTATGAATATATGGACATAATTAACTGAATCACTTGGAGAGAGAGGAAAAAATGCTGTACTTAAGGCTAATTAGATGAATCACGAATGCCTGGAAGGATGCATTTCAATAAGGTGAAAAACTTCAGATCAAAATTTAATGAAGTTTTCAGTGCATTTGACCACAGAGAACATCAATAAGCATTCACTCCACATAGATTATTACATTGTATCGATTTAGGGTCCCAAGCGCTAAATACTGCCACTGTTTCCACAGCAGACCTGATTGCACTTACATGTCACATTCATAAAAAACATGGTGCACTAATTGGGAGTCTCCCACCATCTGCACACTTGCTTCTAGGAGCACAAGAAATGATCAATGGGAAGCAGGGTCAATCCAGGCAGCCTGTGAGTGAAATTAAAATAATAAAATGTCTAAACATTTAGCTGCAAATAGGAAATCTTTATCCCCACCCACCCCCTATTCTGTAGAATAAAGATAAGGCGCAATTATTCATATACCTCAAGTAATTTGCAGGCTCCATACAAAATCTCATTTAAAATAAGAAATTGCTATTTCTGCACATTTATTCTACCAAATGCCAGCTAATTGCTGCAATGGCCATTATAAAGAATAATTTTCGCTTAGTGGAAAAAAAAAAGGAATGAAGAGAACATTTTCTGGTTTTGTTCCACGGCGAAGGCTCTATTCAGTGCATCCTGAATGCACAGCGTTTTGCTGCTGCATTTACTATGCTGAGAGGTCAAGTATTACACAGCATCTTGTATTACGCTTTGCATGCTAAGTATTTCACTTCACAAATTGACCCTCCGGTGTACTTACTACATAATGCTTTAAAAACCCAGCTAAAACGCAGGACAATTAGCAATACTTTCACTCCCCGTTAACAATGGGAACACCAATGTAGGTGATTGCATTTACAGTGTAGCTTTCTTCACCAAACATTTTTGACACATTAAGGTACTTCGGAACTGTGCAGTACCAGTCCTCTCTTGTGAATGGCTTTCCAGCATTTGCAGAGAGAAACAGTTACTGTATGTTAGCGCTTAATTGAAAAGAATTCAGCCACGGCCTATGAAGCACCAATTAGGGTGATATTATATCATAAAAAGCTGTAATATCCATTTTCAGACTTGTGCATTAGCCAATACAAAGTAGGACACAATTAAAAAGGTATACAGTTTAAACTCTTGAAACTGTTACATTTAATTAGGAGTTCAGTATGAGGGCGAAAAGTGGGTGAGTGGGGGGCTGTGGCAGAGAAAAGGAAGTTCTCTTTAGGGCTGGGAAACCAGCGGGCACTAGCAGCCTACGAGGGCCATGGAAGTTGTTCATTCCTTCAACTACCTGTACCTAGAGTAGGCTTTGCCTGGGGACTGGTTTCTGAGGTCGGATGAGTATTCATGCTAATCACGAACTGCTGCTTTCCAGTAATTCTGGAGCCTCCTGACGAGAGAGGACCGTGGACCAGGGAGGATGGAGCCTGGTTTCCGTGTTCCCTAGCCCACACAGTTCAAACACAATTAGAAGGGAGTTAACTGTGCCGCTTCTCACAAAGACAGACACAGATAATTGTGAAATAAAATGGACAGGGCCAGATCTATGGTATGAGTGTCTTTGCAGGCTTGGCTCTGAACGTCCTATTTAAATACTGGAACCTGCATGAAATCCCACTTTGAGGTGACAGCCGGCAGGTAATTATCAGTAAAACAACATTATCAAAGTTCTCCTGCATAGCGTGTTTGCCTGGCTGGAGAGCTTCTCCTCCTAAATCCCGCTAATATCCGTCTCAATCTGCTTTAATATGTTCACAAGTTGGGGCTTATTTTGAATCCCACTGGGTGAATGAGGACAGCACACTTTGAATTTGCATACTATACACATTTCTTTCATTTGTAAAAGGTTCTGGTATTTTTTTTTTAAAGAAAACTAGCCCAGAATAACAGAAAAGCTTTCTCTACTACTAGAATCAAAATGGAAAAAGATCATTTCTATTTATAGATCTATGACAATGATCTTTACTATATTTGCAGAAAGGTTATCTTAATTCATCACTGATGATGAAATTTTCTAAAAGCATAAAATAATCTGATTTTAGAAGCATTCTCTTCAAAGTTCCTCTTTTTCAACCTAACTGTCTTGACCTCTAAAACATCAGCAAACAGGAAGAGACACCTCGGTGGAGACCGAGTGTGCCCCATTCTCAAGCCTTTCCTCAAGGCCAGGCCATTCAGATGACACATTGCCGCTCCAGCGCTCTGTCTCATTCACCCTTGCCTCCCGGGTCTTGGATTAAATTAAGACTTTAATAAAATAGAGATGAAGGTTGAGCATGGCTGTGTGCCTGTAATCCCAGCACTTGAGAGGTTGAGGTAGCTGGGTTGTAGGTTCCAAGGTAGCCTGGGATGTACAAGGAAAGCCTGCCTCAAAAAATAAGCAAAATAGCATCAATGACCCAAAATAGCAGTAAGGCACCATGCAAACCTGAAGTAAAGTTCGATTACATTACAAAGGCTGCCTCGCTGGTTTGACATGTAACAAGAGGCATATTTTTATTGGAAAACCCTGCCTTTGAAAACTGGGTCAGTTAGGCCCCATTCTACTAAACCCTAAGGTGCTAGGAGAATGAAGGTGTTTTGCTGCTGGAAGGTTACAGCTAATACATACCAGTCTACTGGGGAGTGGCCTCATGGACTATTTACCCTGATGCAGAAGCCTGGGGGGGGGATGCTTCCTTCCTCTCTCTGCTTACCCCTAGGCCCCGTTTTGGCTGTTTGGTTTGATTTTGGATCTGATCTTCATCCATCGTTCAAGCCAAACATCCTGACTTTGTAAGTCTATTCCTTAATAAACACCTATCTGTTTTCTTAGTTCTGATCTAGTGTGAGATTCCTTTTCTGCTAAGCTTCCGATCATTTCCTCCTTCAGGGTTTTAACTTTTCAAGAAATCAAAGTCAAAATGATGAATGAAATTAAGTAAGAGGAATTTCCAGAGGCGTAAAGGTAAATGGTTTTCGGTGAGGCTCCAGCAAGTGCCTGGATATTCTACACTGAGCTATCTAGATCCTAGACATGTCTGCCCAACCCCTTTTCTGTTATGATCTCCATCCTGAATGATCAAGATGGAGGAGGTCCAGGTTGCAGGAGTTAATAAGAACTGGGAGCTTGTTGTCTTAAGATTCTTCCTAGGAGACAAGAGAATTTTGCAAATGTTTTCTTGAATTCTTTTTTTTTCCTGGCTAAAGATATTTCTGGAATCCTTACCCTATGAGGGGGATGAGAGAATTAATTAGTCTGTGTGGTCTGTAACTGATTTGATGATGAAAATTGCTGCTGAGGTATCAAAGATCTATTTTTATTGTTTTCTGCAGGAAGAGAATTGTCTTTTCCTCCACAAGCTGATTCTCTAACAAAGATACCACGTGGCTTAGCCTCGGTACTCCTCCACCATAGTGCTTTATCATTCTTGCATCTAGAGTTCATGATACCCTATTGCTGAAGGAATATTCAAGCTTCCACTCACTATGAAAACTTATGTATTCTTATGCAACCTTAGACCAATGGAAAATGTACGTAGGCCTGTAAATCAGGCCTAAATAAGGAATGGATGGTGGAGACCTGGCAGTACTTTGGTGATCTACTCTACACAGTCACAGCTTCAGAGATTTGGCTCATGGGGAAATGGAGTTTAGAGTTGTAGAATTTTAAGTTTTTCAAGAGAAGCCAGAAGCAAGTACAAGCATAAAGACCCCCTGATTTTTCTAATGCTGTGATGAAAGGGAAACACAACTGAGTCCCAGGTTTGGCCACAGATCATCATCCTGGGACTGGTGAGATTGATCAGTGGGTAAAGACACTTGTCACCAAGTTTGACCACCCAAGTTTGAGCCTAGGGACCCAGCTGATAGAGCCAGTTTCCAAGCACACATATACCATGGAACTCACACGTGAACAGACAGACAGGCCTACACACACGCATTCACAGACACACATACACACAGACACCCCCTCACACACGCACTAAAATACAATTTTCAAAAATGTTTATGCCCAGAAGGTGATGCACACCTTTAATGCCAGCCCTTGGGAAGCAGAGGCTAAAGAATCATGAGTTTGAAGCTAGTCTTGGCTACACAGCACACCCCTCCCCAAGTCCCTCTCCTCAGTGTGAAATGATTGTATTTTTTACAGGCATTGATACTTTTAAATATAGTTCAGTGCCCTGATGAGCAGGCAGGGTAGATATATCTTCTAGAAGCCCTGTCTTCTCAGCCACATGAAATGAAACTATGTAAGTATTCTCTATTAGGAGACGTCACTTCACTACGGTGACTCACTAATGTTTTAGTGACCTTGGCTAGCAGAATCCTGACTCTGGCCCATGTTTGTACCTGAATTATGTGCATCAAGTCTCCCCATAGTCAATGAGCTAGATGATACTAATGTCACAAATCATCCCACAACTTCTGTGACTTAAGACCCACAGACCTCATTGATGCCGTTAACACAAACATGGGTTATCAGGGTAGCTCTGCTGGGCGTTAGCACTAACCGAAGCCCACAGAAGTCGCTGACCATGAGGCACTTCTGCCATTCTCAACACAGGACAAAGGAAGTTGGTCACACACTGGCTCCTTGCACTCCATCCACATACTTGTGTTTCACTCAAGCAACTTGACCTCAAAAACTTGGCAAAATCATTTTTTTGAAAGAAAAAAGCTAGGAAGGACACGCTTTAGACAAGCATCAGAAGATATCCCAAAGATTCTAATATCCAATCAGGCATCTGCAGAAGAGTGGATATCAAATCAACTGAAGCAGGATGTAGAACCAGAAATATACATCAGTATCTGTAAGAATTTAACATGTGATAAAGACGAGAGTTCCATTTAGTGGGTGAAAACAGGGAGCTTGGTTTGTTTGTGGTACTTCTTTTTCAGTGCCAGAGATGGAACACAGGGCCTGTGTATTCTAAACAAGCTCTCTACCACTAAGCTACATTGGCAGCCTTGTGGATGTAAAAGGGTAGAAAATCAAGTTAAGTGTATACGCCAAATTAACTTCAGGGGCTTAACATACAGAAACAAAGTAATTGGCTCAGTGGTAGATGATGCCCTCAGTAAGTGTCAGGCTCTGGAAAGACATGCACCTATGTCTATACTAGTTTAGATATATGTCTATGCTATTTAGTGGTAGACACATAGACATCCTTCAAAAGTGTGGGGAAGAGCAGCTCTGTAATTTAGTCAATAAACCTAGAAGGTATAAAGCATATAATACACATATGTATTACAGTATGCATGCTTCAAATAACTGACAGGAGAAATTGAGAAAAGTGATAACAAATCAACACATGAGTTCTTTCAAAATATAAACAACACACACATGCAATTTATTCCATTAGAGGAAAAGTCAGAAGCCCTAAAAATTAATGAGAAGACATTTAAACTCACTAGTCAATTGCTCAGAAAATATGGTACCAATGAGGTTTAAGTAACTCAGCTAAACACCATTGGAACAAAGGAAGGATGTCTTCATTTTTACTGATTGAAACAACAATTTTACAGTCTTTTTTGAAAAAAAAAACTAGAAATATTTATTAAAAATTCACATGCTTTTGACCTAGAACACACACATTTGGAATCTACTTATAAAAATAAAAACCCCACAAAGATACTTACCCAAGGTCAACCATGGCATTGTTTAATATGTCAGAAAGCTGAAAACTAAGTCATGGTACACATACCGTGGGAGAAACGGAAAACAAAGCAGCTTTACAGCAGTTACCTTGAGGAGGTGCTCATTCTTCTGAAGTATTTGGTAGCAAAAACAAAAAGAAATGGAAAGATAGTATATTTGTATAATAATAATCTCCCAAAACTTCTGCATAGGGGTGTATGTGTGTGCATACTTATGCAGAAGTACGCACAGATGGATTGAACAGTCTCGCAAACACATGTTTGCTAACAGGCGTAGAAGAAGCAAGAAAGGCGATAAGGATGAGACATAAAAAGGGAAGAAGAAAAAGAAGCTATACAAAGAAATGAGACATCAGTGGAAATATTTATATAGTATGCATGTGTATAAATACTTCCTAAATATAATAAGATGTAAACCTGTGTATTAAAAAAGAAATGAAACCACTGCAAACTGATGGTGACCGTGACTTAGGCTTTGTTCTCAATCATTTTCCATGAGTGGGTCGCGACCCCTTTGCTAAACCTCTATCTCATTTACATTATAATTCATAAAAGTAGCAAAATTACTGTTATGAAGTAGACATGAAAATAATTTTATGGTTGGGGATCACCACAGCGTGAGGAATGGTATTCAAAGGTCTCAGTGTTGATAAGGTTGAGAACCACTGCTCTAGATTAAAAGGACCTGCGGCTCATCTCATCAGATGCTGCAGAGGACTCAATCTTCCCGAACGGCAGGTGCTTCCCAGAGGATGGCATCAAAGCTTCTCAATAGTGGTGAGAGATGCTAACTTGGCCGTGTGTTTGTGGGATGTCCATAAGGCATATGAATCTCTAATCAAGCAGACCCACTCACTCTACCCTACCCTACCCTTCAGGGTCTTGTTAGAGACAGGAGCCTCAACCTCTGTCAGGAGTCCTGTTGTTCTCTTGTACCGAAAGCTATGCCCTTCAGTTGAGCCCCCAGATAGGAAGGTGGCTTTATTAGAGCTGTCTTAACTAGTAATTTTAATAGTGATAGCTTAGTTTGAGGTTTCTTCTATAGTAAGAAGTGAGTCTGGCAGAGGAAATGGAAATGAATATACATTTGAACTGGATCTTCTATGGGAAGAAAAATGGTCATACTGCAACCAGATAACTGTGATGATGTTTGGCTCTGTTGCATCCTGGTCAGTTTAGTGAGTAGTCTCCCTAAAGCTGCTTGAGGATGGCTTTTCTTGCCACATGGTCTTCATTATCCCTGCTAGCCTCTTTCAGCCGTTAGCCAACCACATTGCAAACAAGGCTAGGAACTCACGGGGCTTCAGCTTCCCCAGTCTAGCTGTTGCCACCTGGACAACACTGACTGAGTCCAGTATCTGCCCTGCAGAGCATAACCAATGACCCGAGCAAAGTCACTCTTACTCGCTACAGCCCCGAGTTCTCATATATCCTCCAACACTGGATGACAGAGAGCCCTCTTATTTTGGCTAATATTGCTTACAGCTACAAAACACAAAATTCTTATTTGCAAATCTGTGATTATTTGACCAGCTTCTGTGTCTCCCACTAAAGCCTAATCTGTAGATGGTTGCAAATAACACACTGTAAACCCAACACACGGTACCTGGATCATACTCAAGCTCAATAAAAATGTATGGTTTTAATCAATGAATACATAAAATGAGGAAAAGGAGCTCAAATATCTCATATGCTCCACAGTATTTGAGACTCTAGATGCAAGCGGCTTTGATTTTTAAAATTTGGAGTTAGTTCTGTCCCTCTGCTCAAATATCATGTAGTGGATTCAGTACCTAAGTGAAAAGGGTGTGTGTGTGTGTGTGTGTGTGTGTGTGCGCGCGCGCGCATGTGCACATGCACTGGAGAAACAGCTCAGAGGTTAAGAGCACTGGCTGTTCTTCCAGAGGACTAGGGTTCAATTCCCAGCAACCACATGGTGGCTCACAACCATCTGTTGTTCCAGTTCCAGGGGACCCAATGCCTTCTTCTGGCCTCCAACAACAATGCATACATGTGGTGCACAGACATACATGCAAGCAAAATACCCATATGAATAAAATACAAATAAGTAATTTTTATTAAAAGAAAGAAAAAACGAAAGAAAGAAAGAAAGAAAGAAAGAAAGAAAGAAAGAAAGAAAGAAAGAAAGAAAGAAAAATGAACCTGTTAGCCTTAGTCCTGCACATGTGCAGGGCTGCAGCGAGCCAGTTTGTTCACAGCCCTGCACTCAGCAGAGGCAGACCAGCCATGCTCCATATCTGTGCTGTAGTTAAAAGAGGAAGGGTGTCCAGCCACCCTCTCTGTGCTCTCCTGGGTCTTAAAATCCTAACAACAATGAAGCATGAGCGGACGTGCAATCGCAATTGTTTGGTCCAATGCTGTTGCTTGGTTCAGTGATTTCCAAACTGTATCTCACAGTGCAAAAGGTTTTTCAAAAAAAAAAAAATCTTAGAAAGGAGCTCAGTATTTCTGTTTCTAAGTTTTTATCTTTGTAAGCAATGCAGACAGAAGAAAGGAGGGAGGGACAGAGGAGAAAGTGGTGAACAAGAGAGCAAAACAGAGTGGGGAGGTAAGAGGAAGGGGCAGGCTGCAGCTGAGATGAAAGAGCACCACAGAAGGTGTCTCCTCGGGCCCTAACTTATTGGGCTTCTTCTTGGCCACTCTCCTTGCCCCTTTCGCCTGTCTAGCACCCCCCATAGTGTTCTCTGCTACACCATTAAAACTAGTAATTTTTTTTTAAAGATTTTATTTATTACATATACAATACAGTGACATATACAATACAGTGTTCCGCCTCCATGTCAGAAGAGGGCACCATATCTCATTGTAGATGGTTGTGAGCCACCATGTGGTTGCTGGGAATTGAACTCAGGACCTCAGGAAGAACAGTCAGTGTCCTTAACCTCTGAGCCATCTCTCCAGCCCAAAACTAGTAATCTTTAAATAAGCCGGATGACTACTTCCTTCTAATGAACAAATACGAAGTTTAATTCTTGACCATTCCTTCTCATCCTACTTCAGTAGGGCAACGTCATCCAGCCAGAATAAAACCTTCTCTTTGTTTTCTGCTAATAGATCTCCTGTGCATCCTTCTCCCATCATAACCTTTCCAAAGCCAGTTTATCTTCATTCACTCGTCTCTTCTTAGAGTGAAATTGACATGATTTTATGTGCTTGCATGGTTTTATTTCAACAAAATAACTCTTGGAAATACAAAACGTCCTAAGTGCATAGAAATTTTAATTGAATGAAAGAGGATTGACCTTTCTGATGACATGTCCATATTTTATTCATGGTATTATAACGAGATGTGTGAACTAGAAGGTGGCATCATCGCATACTATCAATGAAACAAGGAGCTCAGCTCAGCTGCGAGGGTGGAGACACAGTTGGTGACCTAAGGCAAGGCTATGTGTACCAAAGAGCGGGGCGATGCTATTGATCCGAAACTGGCATGGTGTCAGACTGCTGCACGATTCTCCCTCTTCCCAATTAAGGTGTCTCTCTTGAACTGATTGAAAGCTGTTTGATAAGTATACTTTCTTCAAGATGGTTGTACTCAGCTGGGGGTCTTTTTATTAAACTGAAATTTCATCATTAGCAGTGACTGGCACCAGCTGCTGTATAAATTCCATGTTGATATGGATCTCCAATGGTGTTCCAAATATTGCAGGTGAATCTCTGACTCCAGATCCTCAATCATGCTGTATGAATATTTAGCATCTGATAAACGCAGAGCTGAAAGGATTCTCATTAGGAGACACGGGACTGGAGACACAATTCCACTGCCGCTCCTCGAACACTGAACCAAGCAGGACTCAAAAAAGAATTTTATTTCTAAATCTCTCCAATTTCTGGTTTTTCCCTACACTTGGTTATAATAGGAGGTCATGGACAAACTCATGAGTAAGAGTAAAACAAAAGGTCAGTCACCACTGTGGAGGTCAGAGCATGACAAAATTCAGAAAAAGCTAGGCAGGAGAGGAAGGCAGAAGGTTTCTGAGATAGGCTAGGAACTGTGTGTGGTGGGGTTGCTAGTGTGTTTAATGATGTTGTTTATCAGGTAAAAAAAAATCCCTCAAGGTCCCCATTGCTCAAGGTTTTGAATGCACACAACTTAAAGTGATTTGAACTGCTCTATTCTATTTTTTGTTTTATTGCAAGGCTAAAAATCCCTTCAGAAGTCAAGACATTTGTTGAAAGACACTGCTGCTTAATGTTACAGTTCACCATGTCTGGAAAGCTCTCTGTGCTTGGCACAAAATGGAGGACTCCCTTCCCCTAGTAGGAGTTTTATATTCTCTGGCTGAGCTTATTTGGAACTTGTTTCTGAGCTTGGTTGAGCTTAGGTTTATTATTAACTAGCTCTTACATCTTAAATCAACCCATTTCTATTATGCTATGTATTGCCACAAGGCTCATGGTTTATTGGTAAGATCCCAGCATCTCCTTAGGCAGCTACTTGGCGTCTCTCTGACTCCACCTTCTTTTCTCCTCTATCTCTGCTTGGAATTCCTGCCTTGCTCTATTCTGCACTGCCATGGGCCAAAACAGATTCTTTATTAACCAATGTTTTAAAAATATATATACATTCACAGCATACAGAGAGGAATCACCATATATATATATATATACATATATATATATATATATTAAGAACCAGAGAAAGTTTCCTTACAAATAATGTGGGATTTAGAAAACTCTCACCTATGTTCAATGTATGCCAAGTAGAAATTTTCTTAACTGTATTTGTGTCTCAGAAGATGTATCTTAAACTAAATTTAAATTGAAACAATAAAAGTATTGAAACAAATCACGCTGTAAAGGTTAAAAAAGACAGAGTTCATTTTCTAAGTCTCGATTTCTTCATCTGTAAAGTGTAGAGAGCGCTTTGCTAAGTTCCCGGGTTACTTCAAGCCCTCAACCGGTGC
>NW_026067913.1:5678140-5729345 GCF_014885135.2 Alexandromys fortis | reverse complement strand
CCCCCCCCCCCCCCCCCCGTCGAGCCTGTGCAGCATAGACCGAATATTAGTTTGTGTCAGCGGCAGAAATGGAAAGGTTAAGAAGTAAAACATTTGCTGCTGCCATTAAAGTTATCTTTCCCTTCAGTGGGACTAAAACAGACAGAGATGGAGATACTGCTGGAATCTAGATGGGCTTTCTTCTGGGGTCGGAGAGAGTAGACCCCGGTGAGGCAGCTGCAGCGTGACTCGGTGGGCGCTGCATACCAACAGGTGACAGGTAGGTTTCCAAGAGGTCTGCCGTGAGCAGAGCCTGTTGGTTCACAGAACAACTCCAAGCTTACTGGCTACAAGAGACTCAGTAAGTTCTTCAAGCCAGTGTGGGTCATCACCCTCTGTGATGAAGGGCAAGGCTAGTCTGGGGCCTAAGGCAGGACTAGAGGACAGGAAAGAGACTTAGCAAAGGCAAGTCCCTCTCTGAGGAGTGGATCGGGGTAAGGGGGGGAAAGGTGAAGGGAGTGGGAGTGGGGAGGGAGTAGGAACTGGGATAGGCAGGTAAAATGAAAAAAGATAATAAATAAATAAATAAATAAAACAAAATTTTTCTTAAAAAAAAAAAAAGGGACCTCACTGAGAGTTCCTCCTTGCTCCAACGCTCTGGAAGAGAGAACACAGGCCTTCATGAGCACGAATAGACCACAGATTGGCTCATCACATTGGTCTCAGTAAAGACTACATGTCTCGCCTTGTCCCCACTAGTCTGCTCCCCTTCTACGCCTGTATGAAAATATACTATGGTCTTCAACCTTTCAGCGTAGTTACCCAGGTGGTTTGTCCACGGGGTAGATTTAAGAATCCTTGTCTGTACTTCATGACTTGTATGCCTTCCTTGAACTAAATTTTGAAGCACAGAAATGTGATCTCTGTTGCTCAATTAACATATAAATACAATAAACAATCACCAGGTCAGTGTTTTTAGGAAAAAAGAGACAATATTAATAAACTATAAAAAGTCAGTGAAATTCATTTTAGCCCATTCTTTTCATTATATTATCAATGGGACTTGAAAACTTAATCTGTTGGTGGAAAAAAAAATAGCAAGTACCACATAACAACTTCTAATTCTTAATGTGAAATTTGCTTCCTTACTTCTCTTTGAAATGTTTACAATAATCCCATTATTATAAACTGAGTATAGCAAAACAACCACCAAGGAGAACAAAGAAGTGCAAACACACAAGAGCCTGGATACAAGCCAGGCGGTGGTGGCACACACCTTTAATCCCAGCACTTGGGAGGCAGAGGCAGGTGGATCTCTGTGAGTTCGAGACCAGCCTGGTCTACAAGACCTAGTTCCAGGACAGGCTCCAAAACCACAGAGAAACCCTGTCTCGAAAAAAAAAAAAAAAAAAAGAGCCTGGATACCGAAAATGGTACCATAAAATGTGCAGTACCAATAAAGTGGAGCATATAGGCATTATCAAAAAAATGATAGTTACAGCCTTGCATGGTAGTGCACACCTTTAATCTCAGCACTTGGGATGCAGAGACAGGAGGATTTCTGTGAGCTTGACATAGCGTACAACTTCTAGGAAATAGCAAGTCTACAATAGCAAGTTCCAGGGCAGCCAGGACCACACAGAGAGACTCTGTCTCAAGCAAAACAAAAAGTTAATGAGGCCGCAAAGGTAGCACAGTGGTTAAGCACTTGCCGTTCTTGCTGAGGATCCAGGGTCAGTTTCTGGTACCTGCGTCAGGCAGCTCACAACTGCCTGCAAATCCAGTTCCAGGGATTCCGACACTCTCTTCTAGTGTTCAAAGACACCTGTGGGGTTATGAGCACATGCTTCTCTTCCAGATGACCCACGTTCAGTTATTAGGACCCACATACATGGCAGCTCACAACTGTCTGCCACTCCAGTTCCAGGGAATCTGACACCCTCACACAGACATGCATGCAAGCAAAACACCAATAGGCATTAAATAGAAATACATATTTTTTTTTAAGAAAAAAACTAAGAAGATTCTATTCTGAGATAGACTTTCAGGAGGTAATCTTCTGTTCTAATTATTTTCTATTTGTATTTACTCTATTATTTTGTATGCATGAGTATTTTCCTATGTATGTATGTACACTATGTGTGTGCCTGGTGCCCCAGAAGGTCTGAGGCAAACAACACATGCCCCGGGAATGGAGTTACAGAAAGTGTTAGGATATCACATGGGTGCTGGGATTGATCCCAGATCCTCTGCAAGAGCAAAAGGTGCTTGTAACGACCGAGCAACTCTCCAGCCTTTTCTTTGTACCAATTTAAAGAAGATAAATTATTCTGTAAATTTAAATTATAACTCTAGTGTGTACCAAAATGATAACCCCAGACTTCAATATTTGGTATAAACTTAAAGAAAACATCTATGCCTGTATAATTTATACTTAATTTTTATTGAAATAGAAATTCATTTAATATTCAACTAGTCATTGAAAGTTATTTGTTCAGTTGTATTTAGTAGAAATGTTGTGTAGCTACCATCTCTCTCTGGTTCCCAAATGGTTTCATTACTCCCAGGAGAATGCCCTGTGACCTTTTTAGTACTCACTCCCTATTCCTTCTCCTCATCACCTGGAAACCCCAAACCTGTTCTTAAGTTCAAACGAAGCATCTTAGACATGTAGAAGGCAACGGAACTGTATTCTTTAGCGTAAACTACTGGTCCAGCTCCAGTTGGATGAGTGAGCATTTAATATCCTTGGAGCTCTGATCTATAATCACTTCTTAATCTTCCTTTCCCCTACCCCCCAGGTCACACTGCAAGCTCACATTGGAGCTGTTCGTCACTGGGTGTGCTGCGTGTGTTACAGTGAATGGCACGTTGTGTACTCCATATTTGTGAAATTCATTTAGAATTAATTCATCCAAGTAACCTAGCTAAGAGCATACAACTCATAAATTATGAGTCACAATCCAAGCTTCAATTTACAAGAGCTTGTTTGGGACGTACGGCACCGTTTAATCTTGCTAAGAACCCTATGCAATAAAGGCTTTTATTAGATCATAAAGTTGGGGTGGGAGGTGGAGAAGATTAAATGCAATCCAAGCTAACACAAGATGTGGTCTCGGAGTCCAGTAGTCATGTAGGCAAAGTATTGAAAGATGCCATCATTTTGTTGCATTAGTTATAACTGTTAGGAAGCGGAGGCAGAAAAGTGTGAGACCTAGAGAGCGTGGAAGAAAACAAGAGAGGCGGAAAAGTCAAGGCCTCTGCATCAATCTGAGCAAAGCTAACGGAAGCTGCAGGGACTGAAGCAGCTTGCACCGGTCCTGCCGTGCTCTGCACCAGGTGCTCGGTGTGTGCCTGATAGCTCCTATGTCTAGTATTTTTATGGAATTCCTGAATGTGCATAGGAGTGGATCTCTGATTCTTATGCCTCCTCTTGGGCTCCTTTCCTTCTGTTGGCTTATCTTGTGCAAATTTGATGTGGTGGTTTTTGTTTTACAATACTATATTTTATTTTATTATATTTTTAAGTAAATAAAGGTGAGTCTTTCCTATGAAAATATTTCTAAAATATATGGAATTGGCTAGTCATAATGGAATACACCTGCAGTTTCACTTCAAAGTTGAGGGCGGGAGGATCAGGAATTCAAGGTTATCCTCATTTGTATAGAGTTTGAGGCCACAAACTCTTTAGTTTAAACTACAAGAGACCCTGTCTTGAATGGGTGAATGAATGGGTAAATTAAATGTAGTTGAGTTTATTTTCAATACCTTTATTTTCTCAACCAATTAATAACAATAATTGCTCATGTATAGTTTTCATGAGTTGAGTAGGTAGTATACAGAGACCAGCAAGATGTCTCAGTGAGTAAGAGCTCTTGCTTTCGAACCTGATTACCTAAGTTTGATGCCCTAGTTCCACAAGGTATGAGGAAAGCTGTAGTCCTATATGATAGAAGAAGAGAATGAACTCCATCCAGTAAGTTCTCTTCTGAACTCTACTCATGTGCCATAGTATTTGTGTTCCCAAATACACAATCATGCATACACACTAAATAAATGTAAATAGAAAAAACTTTAAACTCTCTCTTGGGGATTGGATATGCAGCTCAATAGCAGAGCATTTTCTTAGAATGGATGAGGCCAGAAATTCAATTCCTAGCAATTCAGGATATAATAACAGATACATAAATAAATTACCTGTAATTTTTTATCTTGACCATGATCTCCTTTGTCATCATTAACAACCACTACTAACATTTAGATAGGACTTGAAGTTTATAAATTACTTCAACATGTACTTTCTTGCTGTACAGTTACTGCAATATCCCTCTTTGTTTGGTTGGTTAGTTGTTTTTGTTTGTTTGTTTGTTTGGTTTTTCGAGACATGGTTTCTCTGTGTAGCCCTGGCTGTCCCGGAACTCACTCTGTCGACCAGGCTGGCCTTGAATTCACAAAGATCTGCCTGCCTCTGCTTCCCTGAGTGCTGGAAAAATATGAGTGCCACCTTCCTTCCCTCCCCACTGGCCCCGCAACATCCTCGTTTCATTGAAAAGAAAACCAGGCATCATGAAGGCTAAATGATCTGCGTAGGACCTCACAG
The DNA here is from genome assembly GCF_014885135.2 of Alexandromys fortis. Taxonomy (NCBI): domain Eukaryota; kingdom Metazoa; phylum Chordata; class Mammalia; order Rodentia; family Cricetidae; genus Alexandromys; species Alexandromys fortis. The sequence goes on along the minus strand of NW_026067913.1, from coordinate 5,724,766 downwards.
CTAGTTAAACTAACTCACTCTCAAATCTGCCAGTTCTAAGTATTTTATTTCTTAGTCTACCGTGTTGATATTTCATTTGTTTGGTTGCTGCATACCTTTAATACTATCAGCTAGCCCGACTTAGAAAATATTACATCAAACCTTTGAGTAGACACCTTCACCAAAGCTCCAAAAGACCAATCCATGAGTGTAAACTCAAGAGTGTGAAGAGCTCTCTTAACCCATTTCACGCTGTGTGCTCTTTGAGAAGCGGCGCCAAACGTTCAGAACATGCTTTCAAAGAATTAAGTTTAGCATTCAAATTCAAGGAGAAGGAGCAAGAAAGACAAAGAAAATGTCTTCTTAGCACCGCAACTAGTGACATGGCAGCCTCTCTCCATCCACTAATGTTCAAATTTTTATTTGAAAACAGGAACAAAATTCTCAAGAGGAAGCAAACCTAAGTAGACGGGAGTGGAGGAATGTATTACCTTCTATTTTGTTAACTATAACTAAGTATCCAATGCTGGGTACTTAATAAAGAAAAGAGGTTTATCTAGCTCATGGTTCTAGAGACTGCAGCATTTAATGAGCTCCTCTATAGTCAGCTCCCTTCTTAGAGGGACGCTCATGAGGGCAATAGGATATTCTAAGGGAAGATGAAACATGCTATCTTGCAGGGAAGCTCATTACGCTCGGGAAGTAAACAACTCAAAGGCTCCAGGAAATCCCTAAAAGTGACCAGATTCACAGGATCCCTCCCTTCACCAAACACATATCTGCTGAGAGACACCCTCAGAGAAGCTGGGATGTCTGGAAGAAGAGAGCCCAGCTAAGCTGGATGGAAGAGGGTCAGACCAATTGACCTCCCTATGAAGAACTCTCTCCAGCCTCCAATCTCACAACTGTCTGAGGTTGTGCAGCATCCTCCGGGATTCCATCCTTCAGTCATGCTGGGGCAGACTACTTTAGCCTGTATTGGTTCCCTCTCTGGGAGGGTGTAGAGGCTTTCTCACTTCTCCCCAGGAACATGGTCGCTCACACCATGGGCCTAGTTTCAGTTCAGCTCCAGTGAGGTTACTTTGGAAGTCAGTCCAAAAATACCAAGACCACTTCTAGAGAAAGGAGGTGGCATCCCAAGATAGGAAATTACAGAGCAATTTAGAAACTCAGAGGTCGGCCTTGCTCTTACAATAACCCACTCTCACTAGAACTAACCCAGGGTCCATAAGAACTGTCATAATCCCATTCAGGCACAATGCCTTCAATGATCTAACAGCCTCTCATGAGGTCCTGCTTCTTAAAGACCCACCACCTGTCCCAGGGAAGGCTAGGCTTCCAACACATGATCCTCGGGAATCAAACTACATGCAAAACACAGCAAGCAGTGTATAGGTCAGATCACCATCCCTGACTGACGTTTGGATTTGGGGGTTTTCAATCTTCCAGGCATTATCCTTTGAAGAGTGAGAACATATATGCACAAGAGAATGTATGCGTGATTGAGAGACCTCAAGCTAAGCTATGGAAGTCAGAGAAGGAGACACATAGGGACTCTGAGAACCCTTCGGGTAGAGTGGCCATGTCTAGAAAAAAATAATAGTGCAAGGTATTCAACAATAGTTGATTTTCTAATAAGCACTTTTTGGGGGTATAGTATGCTGTATTCAATGATTGGAATATAATTTTATATGAAAAGTATTCATTGTTGATCTGAAGTTAAACTTAGCGAGGCAATCTTGTACTTTGGCCACTCACCCTAAGGATAGTCCTGTGTCAAGCTCCAGGGATACTTTTAGGCAATAAAAACTAGAACGGAGCTACCGTGAGCACGTCTGAGTTAAGTCCTTGGGTGCACCCATACATCTTTTTTTTTAACATGTTTCATCATCTGCTTGAGCCTTTTGTCTTTGATTGAAAATCGCTGTAAACTATGCTTGAACACCACAGCGTTAATCATAAGCCTCTTGAAGTATTTTCATATTGTGTATAATAAATGCCCATATACTTGGGATTTAAATAAGAACTACTTACCACAATATTTAGTTAAAATTACAAAGTGAGTACAAATTAAGCCATCATTTTGTTAAGGTTTACGTTATAAGTCTGATTTAATTTCCTCATGTTTTTCTATGTGTGTTTGTATAACTGTTGTGTCAAGACTTTCACTGATAAAGTATTTCAAATTAGCTGCATGAAGAAATGCAGTCAAGGAGTTACAACTGATGTGCGTTGGGACTAAACACCTACAATCAGAGTTGTTTCTCACCTGAGTCCCTCTTACTGATGTTATGTAACAAATGGCCCTGATTGCTGGCAATAACTCACTTAACAGGCTCGCATTTGCAGGGTACGCTCATAAAAATAAAATAATGAACCGCTAGTTTTCCTGAAAAGAAAACAACACGAGATGTGGGCCCGAGAAGCTGCATGGCCGTTTTATTCCATCTGAAACCCTCCTAGTGCTGGGAAACAAGTGTTCGTGAGAGGTGGTGGTGAAACAGGGTGGAGCGAGGAACAAGGAAAGACACAGGAGCCACCATCTCTCTGGTTGCTGACCTCCAGACCTCCAGCCATTTGACCCCAGTGTCCTAGGACACCAAGCCTGTCTGTTAGGTATAGTGTTGGGGCAGGGGAGGATGACTAAAGGCAGCCAAAGGGACAGGGTAGTAGCAGTGAGGAGACACAATGCCCAGGTAGACAGCGACCTGAAGTTTTCTTCATTTATGTCCTTGGGTGACTTGTGCGATGATTTTAAAATGTCACATTCATTTGACAAAGTCATTCGCCATCGTGAAATCATCTGCATCTTTTTCTCATGTTTTTTAATACTCTACCATCTTCTTGTGAAACATCCTAGTTTCAGTTCATGGAAGAGTCCAAAGAATTCTCCAGATTCAATTTCATCCCAATATCTCTCCCCCAATCACCTTAATGTGACGTTCTGGGAAATGTGTGGAGCACATTGTTACTAAAGAACAGCAGCATCTTGGTGCTAAGGCAGCTAATTCTTCTTCTTTGCAACTCAGCACGAAGCACAAGGCTTTGATCTAAAGCTTGAAGAAGAGAACCTTCACATTGGTCATCATGGGAGCTTCCGCGGGTTGGCTCATGTCCTGTTGGCCAAGTTCACATGGGAAACCTCAGGGAGCCGCTTAGAATGACCTTGTCAACAGGCTAAAGGCTGAGCTCTCCTCCTAACACTGTCCTCCTGTCCCTGCGCATGAGAAATCACAGCTTTGAAGACTTCGTATAGCATCTCTTTTCAAATATGCCCAAAAGAGACAGTGGGTTTACCGATAGGTAACAAAATCCAGGGCTAGTCTGTCTTCATCTCAGGGCTTCTTCATCCAGGAAAATTCTTTATCCCATGTTAATGTAGCTAAGTAGCTCCAAATGCCTCAGGAAACAGTCTGTGAAGGAGGATTTGGTTTTAAAATGGAAAAGTATTCAATAGGATGCTTTTTCTATAGATAACATTCAAATGGTTGAAAAACTAAAATGGCCCACCCCTCCCTGAGGATTCATAAGCAACTAACAGTTTCTAGGAGGGAGGGGGCTCCTAAGGCCTCACCTGAAGGATTCACAAGCAGTTACTGGTTTCTGAACCAGGCAGGGGAGACAATTTCTTCAATGGTGTAGCCAGAGAAAGTTGTTTGTGTTCCCCTCACCCATGCTCCTGTTAGCAACCTGAATGAAACATATGGGGGTGGGGGGAGAGAGAGGAGGGGTACAGACTAGCTAGAGCAGAGAAAGGCAGTCCATAGAAATGGGGGAGAAGACGAAAGAGATTGAATATAGCAAACATGCAAACACATTAGTGAAATGCCGTAATGAAACCCATTACTATGCATAGTTAATAAATAATAATAAAATGTGTACTTATAAGAAGAGGAAAAGAATAAAAATAACACAAAGATATAGAGGTTGAGAAGTTATATTTAACCCCTGACACTAATGTCCACTATAGGCTAGCTCTTCCCGTGTTTTTTGGGGGGGAGCATGAGGCAGGGTCTTCCAATGACTTTATATATAGTCACGTGCCATTTAATGATAGAAATTATTTCTGAGAAGTGTATCACTAAGCAATTTTGCCACCGAGTGAACCACATAAAGTGTACTTGCTCAGGCTAACTTGACAAGTCCCCTTGGTGCAGGCAGAAAATGAGATGAACCCGAAAGCCACTTCTATCATGAAATGGAATCCTGTTTTACAGCACACTCTTTCTTACTAAGAAGAAAAGAGTCGAACATAGCAAGTACATGATAATTGTCATCGATATGCGGGACTATACACTGTACAGCTGTACATCTGGTAGCACAGTAGGTCCTTGGCACCAACGTGATTACAAGCGTGTGAGTTACTATGCTATGATGGAGGTCACTAGGCTATAGGAACTTTTCAACTCCATGGTGATCTGTGGGACTGCCACTGTATCTTTCTATACACACCCATCATAACCTTCAGCACATGCTTATACATATAAAGAGGCATTAATACATATTATTTCAAGGCTTTTCTACAACCATAATTATATATGTTCCATTGTTTGCTTTGCTCATTTGGTTTTGGTTTTGTTTCGAGACAGGGTTTCTCTGTGTAGCCTTAGCTGTCCTGGAACTCGCTCTGTGGTCTGGCATAAAACTCACAGGTTTTGACCTGCCTCTGCCTCTGAATGCTGGGATGAAAGGTGTGGACCACCATAACCAGGTTCATTGTTTGTTTTATCATGTGAAATTTATCCTGGGTCACTCAATGTTATTCTATGGAGAGTATCTCCTAATTGACGGATTGTCCTTGTCAATAATCAGAAGGTCCCTCAACTCTTACTGTACATACAATGCTGTACTGAGCAATTTGTCTTTTGTTCATACACAGGTATAACTGTAGACAGTTTCCAGAGTTGAGAAGCCATAGAATTTTAATTTGAATATTTCTGACACTTACTAAAGAGTGGCCTACATTTGGTTATTTGGTTACTGTTGTCTGTCTCCTTGTGATTATATAAACTTCTAGAGAAGTGGTTCTCAGCCTTCCTATGGCTGCGACCCTGTAATACAGTTCCTCATGTTGTGGTGACCCCAACCATAAACTTATTTTTGTTGCTACTTCATAACTGTAATTTTGCTAGTTACGAATGGTAATATAAATATCTGTGTTTTCTGATGGTCTTAGGTGAACCCTGTGAAAGGGTTGTTTGTCCCTCAATGGGGTAGTGACCCACAGTTCCTGATGTTTAGCATGTTAATGATGAATACAAACTAGATGTCCTACTGTAAATATAAATTTGATAACACTGGCATAATAACCCTTAAACTTAGGGACTGGGTTCAGGTGCAGATTGAGGCATTTCTGAGTTTATACTTCAAGATGAAAATGGGACAGATTAAGATAAAGGTACTGAAAAAGGAGTGGTGGTTTCAAGGATAAGGCCGACTCTTCAATCCAGGGGCTGGGTCAATAACAGGTGAGTCTCTAGGTTAATTACACAGAGGCTGGATGACAAAGTGGAGCAGAAGCCCAGAGAGTTCCTTCCTGATGAAGCCGTGGAGACTGAGAATTGCACAAACTTAGAATTCAAGGCAAGAAGTGGGGAAAGGCAAATGCACTCTTAAAGTACAGCCTGTACAGAGATAGACCAAGAAAAAAGGAAAAAGGAGGGGGCAGGCAGCGTGGTTCTAGTGTGGCTTCTCACACAGATGCTCATGGGAGCCCCAGTTTTGCTCCGCAGCTCCCACATTTAGGGAAGTGGCTAGTGAACTGGCCAGGTGAGACAGACCTAGCTACGATGCCCCACCCACTCCTTCCAAGAACAGCCTTTCCCCTACCCCACCCCACCCTGCAGCTCCAGAGGTTCAGCCCCAGCAAGGAGATGCGGCTGAATGCTTCTCTTTTCACAAGGTCAGCATCAGTCGTCACAGAAGCAAATGAAGTATGGTTAGTCAACTTGGAAAAAAAAATAGAAAGACAGACAGAAGCAACTCTCAGCTCAGCTCTTGCTCAGACACTGCCAGAGAAAGGTGAATTGGTACAACTTCTTTGGTTGTATCAATAAGGTAGTGATAACACTTAAAAACTGCAAAAGTGTTTTTATCTAGGCATTCCACTTCGAGGAATTAATTCTATTGGCACACTTAGAAAAGTACACATAATGTACATGTTTACTGAAGCACTATTTTGACAGGAAAAAATGAAACAAAAATAACTTCCCATCAGTATGTTAACGGCTTTTTTTTTATTCATAATGCTGTCTTATATAACATCCTCCACGGCTGCTGGAAGAATGAGGTAAATCTCATTGTGTAGAATGGGGAGCAATGGTCAACAGCATTGCAAGGTGAATAAAAGTCAATCACCAGGCAAGGCAATGGTGGTGTGTATCTTTAATCCCAGCACGTGGGGAGGAAAAGGCAGGTGAATCTCTGTGAGTTCGAGGCCAACCTGGTCTACAAAGCGAGTTCCAGGACAGCCAGGACTGTTGCTCAGAGAAACCCTGTCTCAAAAAATCAAAACAGCAACAAAAACAAAAGTCAATCAACTTGAAACAGCCAGTGTAGTGTACAATTTTTGGATTTAAAAGAAAACATGCTATATTTGAATAAAAAACGTCTGTTAAAAATATGAGCGGCTGATGGTCAACATTGAGGAGTGGGACCGAGGGAACAGGGCAGCAGCTGGGACAGTTCTTTCAGGTGCTTTTTTTTATTGTTTTTGCAGTTGCAAAGTTCACTTACACAGGCTATCACTCCTTGAGTTCCTTTGGTGTCTAAGTAATGTGGTGTTTGTGATCATGTTTGACTCCAAATAATCATCACTTCCAAAAACTCTGTTTAACAGGGGTTCATTCTGGCTGGGTAAACAACTCTGGTTGACCTTACCTGAGTTTCACAGAACTGATTTCAACTTTGTGGGTCTATTGTCATGGCCCGGCACATGCAGAAAACTTAGTAAAATGTCACGTAGTTACAAGACTCAATGTGTTGAGCCTTCCCACTCTTTACCAGAGCGTGTAACTTTAGTACCGCACCTGAGTCCCCATATACTTTTAGTTGTTACTTACTGGGGCATATCCTTTTTTGTTTGTTTGTTTCGATGGTTGTTTTGGTTTGGTTTGGTTTGGATTTTCGAGACAGGGTTTCTCTGTCTTGCTCTGGCTGTCCTCAAACTCAAAGAGACCCACCTGCCTCTTACCTCCTGAGTGCTGGGATTAAAGAAAGGTGTGTGCCACCACCCCCCAACCCATGAGGGAACATCTTTTAAGAATAAGTTTTAGTTCCTCTGTTGTTTCCTGAAAAGTCTCCAGAGCAATGTACTTATAACGGAAGAAATGTGTCATATTTTGCAAGGTCAGGGAGAAGTGACCAAGAAAAGACAACGCGCCTTATTCAAATACCTGCTTTGCTAAAGAAGAGAATGCCCCAGGAAGAGTGATTCTGAGGTAGACGTTCTTGTCCTGATAATCACAGCCATTCAGTTCATCTCAGTCCTGTATCTTGAAGAAAGATAGCCTGAGACAAAAGAGGGAGAGAGAGAGAGGAGGAGGAAAAGGAGAGAGATGGTGGAGAGGGAAAAGGGGAAAGAGAGAGGGGAGATGAGAAAATGGCAAGGCAAGAAAAACCACTTGACCAGTACAACGGACAATAGACTCAGCATATGTTCTCTTGGGGGCATTACTTTAATGCAAATCCTCAAATGGAGCAGAATATTGCTTGGGACATCAAGTACAGGTTACCTACCTGTTGCTATGATGATGATGTCTTTGCCTATATTTTAATGAAAATTTCAAGGGTGAAGAATTTACTTTCTGCAGAATAAAAATCAGAGTGGAGAGCACAGTGTTTATTTAATTGCCTTGGTGGATTATGAGTTTTCCATGGGGATGAATATTTTGTGTTGATAAATGCAGAGATGCCTACATTTTTTTTTTATAGAAAGCTAATGCCTGCGTTAAAAGATAACTGATTAAAAGTGGTGCACACTTTTAACCCCAGCACTTGAAAGGCAGAGGCAGGTGTATCTATGAGTTCGAGGCCAGCCTCAGACTGGTCAACAGAGTGAATTCTAGGACAGTCAGGACTACACAGAGAAATCCTGTTTCAAAAAACAAAAACAAACAAAAAGGTATAGGCATATCAAGCAAACAGACAATTTCTCTCACTGTAGTTATAGCCAGGCCTAGTTCATGAATGTAAACCAAGCCTACAATTCATAAATTACCTTAAATATTTCACAGTGAGCTTGGGAGATCAGTGCTGCAATCTTAGGGAGTTTCTACTGTATAACTAAACGTTCATGCAAAGGGATCAGCAAATCAAGAAGAACAGGAACTAAAGCAAAACAAAGAAACAGTAAAAACCTAGTTTCCCTAGTTCATTTAATATCCAGATATTCATGATCTGCAGTTAAAAAAAAAACAAAAACAAAAAGAAATGCAGTTTTCAAAGAAAAGTTGATTCTTCTAAATGGCTAAGTTGTAAGCTTGCTTGGCCATTCAATTTCAAATGTATGTGTTGGTGAGAATTTGAGTTTGAAAACACTCTCCCCCAGTATTTAGATTTGAATTCTCAGAAATAAATGACCTTAAGCCCTACCAGAGAGTCCAGAGGCACATTGGCACTGACAGTTGGAATCGTGTAGGGGTGAGAATACATATTTTACTTTACTCTCTTCTTGCACATATATACATCAAACCAAGCCCACAGGATTTGGGTAGCTCCTCAGATTTATTTTAGCACAGACTGTTTTCTTTTTTGAACCACTAATCAACTTTATTAGGCGTCATTTCTACGGCTCAAATCTATTTGTCCCAGAGTCTTAGCATCCTCCTCTCCTCTCATCAGAGTCCCGCTTGGGCTCCCTAGCGTGAGTCATTTATCCAGTGGCTTGCCTGATTATTCACATGTTTTTTGAGGTTTGTGAAATGTGGCAGATAAACAGGTTTATGCTGTGTGCAACTTGGAGGGCAGCCAATGCCTGCCTGCCTATACAGCGTGTTTACTCTCCTTCCCCGAGTCTCTCTCCCATACAGAGACGCCGTATTTCAAGACTAAAATCAGTGTAGAATGCAATCCAGTAATGTCACTGCAGAAAGCAGCAGGTGCCTATCCACTCATTTGCAGTGATTCTTGCAGTGGAGAAAGTGAATCAATGATTCACCCGACGGACAAAGAAACGTCGCAGCGAACGTGTGGGAAAGAAAATCAAATGCAGGGAAAGTAACACTTTCCTCAAGAGGTGTGCCCTGATTTTCAGCAGCAAAACCCTCTCGCGAGACAATTGGGAATGTTTTCAAAGTGTTCTTGCTGCACCTCGGAAAGCAATGGCATGCTCCCTCTCTCCCTGCGTCTGCTGTTTTATTGCTTTTGTGTTGTACTTCTAAAATAAATATCAATAAATCATTGCAGTTAGATACTCTAATATAGACAGAAATGTACTCGACTCCCTACAGTCACTACAATTGGAGGGGACTCTGATTAGGACGCTTTACTTAATTAAGTGATATCGTCTAAAGAGAGTTCTTCCCTCCATTTTCTGTTTAACAGTCTTGTAAAACACCAACAGAGGAAATTCATTCTGTTGTTTGCTTTCCTTATTGTAAACGGTTTCTTCTCATTCATATTTTACAGATGTGGTGTTAATGAAATGGCTAATAAGCCAAAGGCTGCTACTCAGCTGCAGCCTTGCTGCGCTCAGTCCAGGCTACACAGACGAGAACACATTTTCTCTTCTGTTCCAGAAGTGTACTTTTTTTTTTTTTTTGGCAGCATGTGTAAACTACAGTTAAATTGATTTAAGATAAAAATTTCCAAAATAACCAGACTCCATCTAGTTTATCTGTGTGGTTCAGCAGAGACCTTTAAAAATCTATTTATTTTGGAAAACAGAAAAAAAAATGGGCAAAGAATGAGCAACCCTTATGCATTAGATGTTACTTGTAAAGCACTTTGCCTTTACTGAAAGACGTCATTAAATTTGGATTGCCAATACAAATATGATTATATATGTTTTCTAAATAAAATGTTGTTATGTTGCAACTGAACTCATCCATTTATTGTTTGTTTACCTAATGCTCAAACTGCATGTTTTATTCATAGATGTCTGGGAGAAAAAAAAATTTTGCTTAATAATCACACCAAGCATATTTAACAAAAGCGATTCTCCTTTTATTAGTGAGCAGGTTTAAGCAGAATGATTTCATTTTTTTTCCCCATTTTGTTAATTCAGACTCGCAGGATCCTTGGCGTGGAGCTTTTGTTTCTCTCCCTGCTGCCTTTTATACCTTTAATGTATGCATGCCTCTCCAGTGATGGGAAAATATCATCTCCTGAAACTCCTCCTTGTTCCTTTTTGGCCATTCTCTCCGTGGATTTCTCGTCTTGCTCAGTGCTCGCAAGTTAATTTTGCCAACTTGCTTTATGTGCAAGATAGACCAACTGAGGGCCAGTGAGGAATGCCTGGTCCTGTCGAGGGCTTTGAATTTCCTTTCAGGGCAGAAAATTTGGATCCTAGGTACACTTATTTACTTCTCCCTTTAAAATAATACACAGTTATGCTTCTAAAGAGATTAAAAAGTGTGCCAGAAACAGTAGTTAAGAAAGTGAACATTTGCCAGTGCGGTGTTATTGCTCTTAATACTGAGTTGTTTTAATAAAAATGTTTGCAACTTTAGCTAACTAACAATGGCTTTGCATCTCAACCAGTGTTATTAAAAGCGGTGTTCAACGTCAAAACTTTGTTACATGAACTCGACTAGCTAGCCACAGACGAACTTTGATAACAATATGCAGCTAAAAACTTGGCTGATCTGTAAAATCTGAATGTGTGTAGGTCTCAAGATATACGACTGAATATTAATGAATTACATGCGAGGGCTTTTAAAACTAATTGTTGGAGTATTTAAAGAATATTCTGTGATTTTGCTAAGAATCTGCATTGTTTAATATTCATTCCATATAGGTTGGTTATTTACCAATCAAACAACAGTAATCATAACGACATAGTTGTTAATTCGTCTGATTAGAAGCTTTTGTTTTCGTGGAATACCATCTACACAGGACCATTGCCTGAAGACAATCGAAAAAGTATATAATCTTTCCTAATTCCCCAAGTTAAGAAAGCCAAAGAAACACAATAAAATAATGTGCTCCCAGACTTGTGAGTCACAGAGTTGCTTGTAATAGCTTTACTATTTTTCCAAGGTGGGGGGGGGGGCATTTACTAAAGATCAGTGTTACACGAGTTCTAAAGTCATGAAACTTTGGGGTCTTTCTAATATTGTCTTCTGGATCATTTTTATGGCTCAGTTAATCTACCATCTGTGACGCAAATGTCTTCTCTTTAAGCTCTCCAGTTTAAAGGGTGCTCTTGTCCTGACGTGAAAGTGTAGGACATTCCTGCCCCTTGAGAAAAATTTTGGCGACAGAATCCCATAAAGTCAATCTGATAGAGATTTTAATCCACCCACCCCCACGTTTGTTTACCTCCTTAAAATTATTTTTAAACCAATGCACTGCCCCACCCCAGGACTGGAAGCTGAATGAGAACTGTGTCTAATGAATACCACCGAGGTTAGAGTCGTCACTGGGTCATTATCTGGCCGAAGAATGCCAGCCCTGTTTCGGCTGAACCAATTATTTTTATCAAATGACTTTTCTACTTAAATTGTTTGCTTTAAGAAATGCTGATTTTTAGAGATAAGCAGAGGTTTTGTAATGCACATTTTAGATCACAATTACTCCAATTTCTACAAACCAATGTGGGCAACAGAGCAGACTTCGGGCTGATACTGAGAGAAACTGCTGCCCGGGGAAGCAGCTAACTCCAGTCTGTCCTGGAAGACAAGTGCGGAGCCTTGAGTCAGACACAAGAGCTGCTCTGTCTTCAGCAGGACAAGGAAATCATGTCCCAACATACCTTTTGATTATTGTTTGTGAAATGGTTATCCAAACTAACGTGTTTGTCCTGAGGCTGGTGGTCTGAAGGGGGCTTTGCTAAGGGTCACAGTTGCACCCTCTTGCCGAGCTGGAAGGGAAGTCTGCAGAGAGGAGAAAGAAACAGTTTAGTGCTAAGAAGGGGCTGGGTCTCAAAACTCGTTTTCTTTCTGCAGGGATATGAGTTTTCTAAGAAGGGAATATTTAGCAAAGGCCCTTTCTTTTCCTTATTTATTTTTTTGAGATGGGGTTGGCGAAGACGAGGGAAAAAGCCACATCTTGTATGAATGAAGTAGGAGGAGACAATGTGCAGACCAGAAAAAGTAAACAAAAGCTGGACAGCTTAGCTTTCCCCCACAGCGAGTTTCCCTCCACCAGGAGATGGCTGCAGAGTCTGAGGGGCAGCTCATTTGCAATGACAAACTGCTTTCTCCACACTGGAGACTGGACCATGGACTCCTAACTACATCTCACTTACAGCAACAGCACCAGTTTTGCCTCCAAAAGAGGGATCTGCTAGCCCTTCACTAATTAGCTTTTTAAGGGGGGCAAAACTTGATAACAAACTATCGTACAAACACTTGAATATTTTTTCACAGGTCATTTTTAAAAATGTCCCGAAACTCCTCAGTGGCCGAGAATATTCTGCCATTCATATTGGATGGCTAACAACAACAAACCACCAGATTTTTTTTTATGTAAGCTACATGGAAGAGATTTAAATACTTACAACAAACACACTGTGAACTTCATGAAAATAGGATAAAAGCAGTTTCTTCCCTAGTATTGTTTCTCCTGAGAATAAGAAACCAACCTGAAGCTAAAGGTTTTCTGAACAGAAACAAGCACTGAGTGAGTTGTGGAAGCAGGGTAGCGCTGAGCCCTGTCCCCTTAAGAGACACAGTGTTGAGATGCAGCCCACTTAGTTCAGTCCTGTGCTAATATCAGAACAGAAGTAATGTGGCAATTTGCAATGCATTGATCATTCATAATATCCCTGAATTCAGTGGCTCAGGAAAGGCTCAGTTCTTTCTCCCAATGACAATAGTCATACAAAAAGTATATAATAATTCAAATTCATGTTCTAAACTTTAATTTCTAAAATCAGTATTTTTCTCTTGCTCAAATGCATATAAAATGAAAACAAAAATCTGAGTCGGGTTACCCTAAAAGAACACATAAAACAACATTTGAGAATTTGTTTTTCAAGATCTTGTTTTTGAAACAGCTACCTAAAAAGAATGAAAAGGAAGAGAGCCTACAGAGTGTAATGAGTCAAATATTTCCTTCCCTTCCCCTTTGCAACCCAACTGTGGGAAATGAGGACCACGGAGATCAGATGCTGCACTGATGTGAAAGGTGTTGCAAAGCGTCCTGTTGATTGGTTCTAATTAACTGTGATGCTCTTGTGTTCTCAGTTTTAGCCGGGACACACTACACAATGCCTTTTATTTGGCTTTCAATGGATTTTTACTTAATAACAGCTGATCGCTATATCTGCAGCCCTTGGGTTTTTTTTTTATTTCCTAGGGCTTTTTTTTTTCATTTTGAAAGATATGTTTGAAGATATTGCTACACCATAAAAAGAAATAAATGTTAACAGTATTCGTGTGGTCTTTCACACGCCTTTTGCATATTTGCATTTGATGACTGCCCTCCCAAGACACAGTTCAATTTCTCTTTAAAAGTTGTGTATCTGGTCAACGTTGTAAGCAGGAAGTTCTGGAAGACAAATGTGAACTGGCAGTTAGTTTTCTTTTACTTTTTAATCAGACTGCTAAACAGAGCAGAGCCAAACCGTGGAACTTGCAAGAATTCCTTGCAGTGGGAAGGATTCCAGGATTTTAAAATAGTAAATGAAATTCTTTGCACTCACCTTTCTCTGATGACTTAAGCTGAAACAGCCCAGATGGAAAGAAGTCATGAATTTTCATCAACTTCACACATGTCATACAGTTGAAAACATTTTGATTTGGCCTGGGACCCCTTCATGTCTCTGGAACATAGTAATGGCTCTGCTGTGATGTTTTGGAGGTACAACCCCCCGACCCCCACCCCACGAAGCTCCAGAAGCACCGGGAGATACTTGGCTAAAGTAAACAGCCTTTAAGTGGGAGGGGAAAAAAGCATTAAGTAACAGGAAGTTCCCAAAGAAATACACAAGTTAAAATAAGGAGCTATTATTAGAGGCAGCACACTCTTGGTCATTTTAAGGACTACAATTTTATACAATACTACCCTTTCTGAGACGATGCAATTATTTGACCTGAATCAAACAGAATCATTTTAGACAGAGAAAATCCATAACTGAAATATTGGAGCTTAAATTGTCCATTTAGCTGAGCAGACCTAGAAAGTGACTAAACAGTACTCCTCTTTTTGTTCATCTGAAGATGCAGTGTGATTCGTGTGAGCAGTAAGTCCACTGCTTCAAAACAGCCAGCATCCTCGCCACTGCCCGGAAGAAGGCTAAGTAAAGTTAAGCATGAAGCAAATGAAATTGTACCTAATGACACCCTGAGTGAGGGGACTGTCTCTGAAACGCTTCTATCCTTCAAAATAATTTTTTTTAGTTTTAAATAAGTAAATAAAAATGACTAAGACGGAGAAAGAAGTAAACATTAGGAGCGACCAGAGACTGGAAAGCGGGGAGCCCCAGAGTCCTTTGCGCTGTGCTCTCCCCCTTACAAAGGGGGGCAGGGCAGGTGCAGGGGGAGATACAGCAATGTTCCCAATGTCTTTCAAAGACGGAAACATGAGATGGGCTGGCAAGCCAGTTGGCTTCTGGTAGCATTCTTCCTACAGACATCCAGTCTTCCACTAAAGCAATAGTAATGTCCACTCAGCTAGCTGCCTGTCAATCCTATAAGGGCAACAACACATGCATTTAAAAGGTAGGCTTGGGCCCCACCAAGTTAGCAACTGCTGCACAGTGTGAGCAGGCGTCTTCTTCAAAAGATATTTCTTTAGAAAATATCTTTATCCTTCCGTGATTGCCATACTTCTAGGGCATAGGTCTATTTAATGAAGTGTGTTTCTCTTTGGCATCTGACACTGCCCCAGCAGCCGGGGAAACCACTGTCACACACTGGCTCCTACTTTCAACCTGCATTCTTTATTCTTCGGACAGCATTGCCTTCCTAGATTGTACTTCTATATTCAGATCTTCGCAATGGCTTTATGGTTGGGTACACAGGGTAGAATATTAACTTTTTGGGCTAGTATTCTAAAATCCTAAGATCTTTAACTTTTAGCCTACTCCTCTGTTTTGTTTTTAACATCTTCATTATTTAGGCTGAGTTATACAAAACAGGTATGTTTCTCTGACGATGGCTGGCTTCCCCCATCTCCTCTGGACCTTGGTACATTCTGTTTCCGCTTCCTAGAATTCCTTTTACCTCCTTTAGGAGTGAGCTCAAATATCACCTTTCCTCCTGCTTCCAATCCCTAACACATCTTCCCATGAGATACTACTGGTTTTACAGACTTTGCATGACTCCTTCTTACACTGAACTGTAATTATCTGTCTAAAAAATATTATCTTCTCTCACACAATGTCTTTGAGATCAAAGATCTCCCTTTCCCTCCAAGGCTAATACTTTGCCTGGGGTGAGCATTCAATGAATGTTTGCTGACTGACTGAATGAATCAATAAGTAGGCTACTGTGTTTTCTTCTCTCAGCATCTTTGTCTTGGGATGATATCTCTAGTTTTCCCATTATGATCTCTAAACTGGATGTATGTTGACAACAGGACATTTGAAACAACTTGGTTTGAGCTTCTATCAGCCATTTCCCCCAAGTCAAATTTTTCATTCATTCTCTCATGGTAGCGAATTGACTTTGATATCAAGTTGAAAATATCGACTCCTTCCTTCATGTGAATGGAGAGTGATTCTTGAGTTTTAAAAGAGTCCCTTGTTCTAGACATTGGTAAAGAGATTTCCTTTTTTTTAAAAAAAAAATTTATTTGTTTGGTTTTAGACAGGGCCTTGAATTCATTATGTAGCTGAGGTAGACCTTGAACTCCTAACCCTCCTTTCTCAGCCTCCCAAATGCCAAGACCACAGAAACGCACCCCCATTTCCATTTCTTACTAGGAAGACAACTTGAAAGACCACTTGAAACCCAGGAAGCCTGTAAACGCACATGTAGATATAAACAGCACCTTTCCATGGAGTGGTGCTTTAGCAGAGGGTTCTCTGGCTTACAGGAGTGGAACACAGATGCGCGATGTCGTGTTTCTGGGGGTGCTGTCACTATTATTTTGACTCTTTCCAGTCTTGCCCATCCTGATGAGTAAGAACTGCCTAGATACAAATGTCTGCTGTGAGAGGTTGCCCAGAGGAGCTAAGGATGTCCTTAGTACATAAACACATTTTCCATTTGAAATGAAGCTCCCATATTCATCAATAAATGGTGACATGAAATGATACCCTCATATCCACCCTTCAAAACTGTAATAATCTTGAGTCAGGCCCTCAGGTAAATAAAGAGACCCACTGGGCTAAGAGAAGGCAGGGTATCTCAAGCTTGAGATCGTTTGTATACTCAGGATCCCACCCACCACCCCCATTCACTCCACTGACTCTGTTGTACCCCCAAACTACATATTAAAATGTGGGCAGTACTCACTTAAGGATGGAGGTTGGAACACAGTTCCGTGGTCACTGGGCCAGGCTCCCTACAAAGAGTCCTAGGTGAGATTGTGATTAACAATTAGCTCTAGTTTTTTAATTCTTTCCTGGTCCACAAGGCCATGCCAGTCAGTTTCCAAACCTATCACCTAAGGAGGAATTGTGTTTGTGAGTTAAAGTCCATCATCACGTTAGAAGAAGGTCCTTCTTCAGGATGGCAAAGTCTTGGGTTATGGATGCTCTGTAGTTGGTTTACATCTGAAATGCAATAAAAGATTAAGCTCTTTAAAGTTGTTTCTTCTTTAAATTCATTTTGTGCTGCATCTGAGATTTCACGCTTGTTTCCACTAAAATAGCATCACAACATACAGTCATAATTTGAATAGGAAAACACTAGAATTCTCTCTTACCAATTGGCAAGGGGTGAACCTTTTTTTTTTTCTTTCAATTATTTGTTTGTCATCAAAAACACCTAAGCCGGGCGGTGGTGGCGCACGCCTTTAATCCCAGCACTCGGGAGGCAGAGGCAGGTGGATCTCTGTGAGTTCGAGACCAGCCTGGTCTACAGAGCTAGTTCCAGGACAGGCTCCAAAGCCACAGAGAAACCCTGTCTCGAAAAACCAAAAAAAAAAAAAAAGAAAGAAAGAAAGAAAGAAAAACCACCTAGAATTTTATTTGTTTCATTATCATTAAAAGATATCATAGGCAAGTATAGTGATTCATGCCTTTAGTCCTAGCAGAGGCAGAGGCAGGAGGATCTCTGTGAGTTTGAGGTGTGCTTGGCCTACATAGTGAGCTCCAGGACAGCCAGAACCTGCATAGTGAGACTGTCTCAAAGGAAAAAGAAGAGCAGGAAGTGGAAGAGGAAGAAGATACCAGTAAGAATTGCAAGGGAAATAGTGAGGCTATTTCACAAGTTCAATTAGAAGAGTGTTTGTTCAGAAAACACTATGTACAGGTCCACTATACAAAGTATACACAGCAGGCACATACCAAAGAGAAAACCTGGCTGTTTCATCACTGTGAAGTTATAGACATAGAATGTGACTGCCTAAGCCACACAGGTGTAGAGTTTCCTGCATGCCTTCTGTTCTCTGTCAATTTGAAAGAAAACCTTGGCTGGCAGAAAGGGTTAGTCAAGCTGGAGAATGTTCTTGAGCAAAAATTTCAACTTTACAACTTAGAAAGCAAGGGAAAAAATGTATTCATCTTCAGTGGGGACCATTTGAAAGTTCCTCACAAAGGTACAAAGGGACTTGAGCCTCAACCCCACTGAGGCTCTAAAATGAATTCATTATATTAAAATGACTCTTGGAGCAAGAGCCAGTAATGATTTGTATTATCAGCTAATAAAATGGGGTTAGGCATATTTGTTCAATAAAAGTCCCTTTTATTCACTTTTACAGACATTCTTCTTTCTGCTTAATGAACATGGAAGACTGTTCATCATTCAGTATTGTTTAACTTAAAAAGCACAAATCTGTCATCTGGTTTTAAAATATTTTCCCCCATTGGTAATCTAGATGACTAGTGTCTATCTCTGTTCTTTAAGAATATACTAATACCATAATATAATTTTGGAAAATTAAATTTGGGTTTTTTTTTTACATTTTACATCTAGAGACCCCTTAGAATATTAGGAAATATCCTTTATAGAGTAAGTTTTGCTAGCTCTCCTGAACGCTTACTGTCAATGAGTTGTACCTTTCTTTTCTGTTCAGAACTGTTATAAGCCCTCTCATCCAGGCAAGTTCCCTGAAAAACTTGCAGTGAAGCCCAGGGCATTTTCTTGGTACCTACTAGCAAGTTACGGCTTTACCCTTGGTGGTCATAGCTAATTTTAGGTGTGCCCAAACCACTTCTAAAATGAGACTATGAGGAAGGAGGTCTATCCTCCCAACCAAGAGGACCCTTGCAATCTTATTTCGCCCACAGACCTCCTCCATTAAGCACTCCTCCTTCATGCCGGAGCCTCACATACAGAACACTGATATTTGAGAGAAATGTAGTTTGATTTTACAATGCCCCTGGCAGGCCAAATAGTTGCATGTTCAGCCTGAGGTAGGAAGAAAACTTTTGCTCTAATCCCTATTTTCACATTTCTCTGAAAGTTCAGAGCCTAGTCTCTAATGGATTTAGTAGGGGTGGGGGGGATTCCTGAGTTTTGCCCTCAGTAGTAAGGATCTGACTTTTGTGGTACTTTTCAAAACTGAGGCTGTCTAATAGGACACAGCTTACTTTCTCAAGAAACTGTTTGAGAATTTCTTTATCCAAGTCTCTTCTTGTCTTTCTCCTTCTGACTCTTTCCAGGAATTCCCCCAGGGGTCTGTTCCGAATCTGAGGTGGAAGATGTGGAAAGGGGGGCAACGGTGAATCTGCAAATGACACTGAAATTCCTGGTATGTTCTAGATGCTACTTCAGGATTACAGGAGTGATTCACTCCTCTCTCTGTCTCCTGGCAGCTAAATGGGACTATTGGAGAGCTGCCAGAAGGGTAGGTAGCCAACCTGCTTGCCCTTGATTGTGCCTGCCAGCTTTTTAATAACAGAAGTAGGGTCAAGTAAGCGAAATCACAAACCGAGGAGAGTATTCTGAGAATGCAGAGGCAGTTAATGTCCTTCCAAACCTCAGATGGCTGGCAACCCTTGGCAGAGTAATCTATGATTTGTGGCACCTGACCCTTTCACTGTGGCTGTTATCTCTGCATTCACTAGAAACATATTTACAGAATCTCTCCATTAGCAAAGATGCCTTGTGTGTGATTACCCAATTGTCATGGTCACACTAGGGTTTTGATACAGATCCTATTCACACTAAACTACACACAGAATGGGGTAGGGCGAGGCTCCTCACTCAGTAGTCCATCAAGACTTCTCTTGGTAGATCTCAGAGAGCTTATTGCTGAAGGCTCGCCCCCTTCATCTCTTCCCTACTGTATTCTGTCTCCTACATCCAAGCTCAGAAAAGAATTTTTCTAGGTTGTTATTTGGGTGCTTAAAAATTCTTAATGGTGTTCATAGTAACTAGGAATAACAAGCATCTTAAAGATATGGCCTATTTTATACATATTTGAGAAAGCATTATTTTCCTCAGCCAGTTAATACTGCACTAGACTTAGTACTTGGTACTTAGTATCAGCAAAATTCTTTGTCCCTACTTAAAAGAATTCACTCACAATTACAGACAGCTTGCAGGCTGTCTTACTTCCTTCTGGTGGACTCAAAAAACAAAGGAAAAATTAAAATATCCATCCTGGATCAAATGATCGTGACAGAACTATTTAAAAGTTAGAGTGTGGCTTTACAGGCGCCAAGGTGACCTCTTTCGGGTGGCGTTGAAGCCCTCGCTGTGGGAAGTCCTCCACCTGTTTAAGTTCTTTGTGGGCTGTCTTTAGTATTAGCTGGAAAGGTAATTTGGGGAAGAGAATCAAATGAATTAAGAACAGTAAGTCATGAATCAAAATGAAAGAAACAGTAACTCCTTGCTATGTCCCAAATTAAAAAAAAATGACATGAGCAGATCAAAGCGACAGTAGATTTAACAATGAAGGTAATAAACAGATTCCGGTTTCTGCTGACTTGACAATTACAGGCTGCTCTCTGGAGCTGCCTACGGACTAAATGGCCGAGATTTGGAAGGGTTGTGTGACCAGCTCAACCTGGTTGGAGATACCACCCAGACAGGCCTGACTGTGGACCTCTGGAGCCTGGCGATCAGAACCAAGAGCTCCCACACCCTCATAGTGCTCAGTTCTGGAGGGTCAGTGACTTTAGGGAAGCGGAGGACAGAGGCCAACCTGGCTGGTACCAGCACAGAAGAGGACCTGGCCAAGAGAAGATCACTGCACGTCTCTCTGCGCCGGCCATCTCTACATAGCAGGGACTTAGGCCCTAAACTATGTCCAAATCCCAACAAGAGAGGATGCTCCGCTGGGGCGGAGGGAGGGGGCTGCGGGGTTAGCCAGATGGCAGTATCCCACCAGGCTCCCAGACAGTGAGAACCGGGCCTCCACGGTTCGATGCTACACCGACTTTGCCCTGATCCACCGTAAGAGCACCGACGCGATGCCAGGTGGGTGCACACTGCCCGGAACCTAGGCAGGCAGCAGCGTTTGGGCTAGCCCTGGCGGGGAAGCTCTACGTGGAGCCGGGTGTAAGCGCCCTGGTGGGGACTCCCCCTCCTTGCATCCCGAACTCCCTCCCCGTGCTCTCCGGGCAAGGGCGCCTCTCTCTGCTGGGAGCCTCTCGATACTGTCCGTCGCGACCCGAATTCAACCCCCAGGAAGATGATCGCAGAGACGAGAGCAACAGGAGAAGAATAATTTAAATGGGGGAGGGGACTGGCAAGAGGGCCAGGAAGAAAGCTCACAAGAAAATCCCCTTCGCCACCAAAACCGTTTCTAAGAAGTCCTGAGGTTTTATTCCTGAAGATTTCACTTTAAAAGCTGAAAAAAAAAATTATTCCACTGCTTTTAATTGAAGTAAACAAAGTGCAACAAATCCTAACTCAAATATGATTGCCGTGAGATTAGGGTCTAATTGCTTAGGGTTCAGGTGGAATCTGCAGGCTAAATCCTACAGGGCCAATCTGAATTTCTCAATCCTTCTGTCAAAAGGAGAGCGCTGAGAGCCCACACGCTTCCTAACAAGTCATTTTTAACAGTTACAAGCTTCGCACAAAGACCACACAGGGCGTCTAAGAGATGCAAATCTAATCCCTGGTCGTTCTACAGGCCTTCAACAAAGATGTGCTAAACCCTAATAGAAAAGAAATCAGTTCTCTGTCACCCGTCCCTGGTAAAATCTATTAGAGAATGGACCGAGCGGCATCTACAGCAGTTGCTGCAGAGGTTAAGGACAACTACAAATAAGAGAGACCCAAGTTTTGTTTTCCGTGTGAAATATCGGGAGACGCTAACCCCAAATGAGTGACAGGATTCGATTCGTGGCTTCGCATTCATTTGAACGCTAGAAAATAAATAAATAAATAAACACACACACATTAAGACTTTCGAAGACTCAGTTTTTAAATTTAGGAACGATGAAACAAATTCCTCCCAAAGATGGAAATCTTTGCCTCCAAAATTATCAGAGAATAAGGACCGAGGAAACAAGGGCGAGCCGCGAGTTGAGGAAGGACTCAGGCGTCAGCCTCGGAGCCCGGTTCTTCTACGGAAAAAGCCTGCCGGTGGAGCGGCCCCAGCCGGTGCTCCGGACGCGCACAACTTCTGGTCTGTGGAGCTGAGCAACCGGCGCCAACGGCTCACAGCCTGGACCGCCTCCCTCCATCCCAGACCTGCGGGCCTCGCCGCGGTCCCTCCGGGAGACCTCACCCTGCTGGCCCCGCTGGTGCACAGCGAGTCTGTGCTTCACAGCCGCCCCAGCGTCTCAAATGAGCACTTCGGCCGGTCACCACCCAAATGAGGCCCTTATTCAGGCTGGCAGTGTCATGCTGGGGTATTTAAAAGGTTGTGATGCAGCTAAAATGCTTCACAGCGTGTGTGACCCTTAAAATAGAAAGAGTCCGGGTGCCCCGGTGCTGCAGAGATGCCCCCTAAGGGAGCCAAAGCGGGGTGGGGACTTCCTTTTAGCTGCATAGAGCCAGAGTCGCTCCAGTAGGCCGGAGCAGTCTCTGGGCTCCGAGGCTATGAGCGTCCGGCGGAGCCAGCTGCCCTAGCCAATTGTTTCTGTTGGTGCTGGTTGGTTAGCTGTGTTCTGTTTGTTTGTTTGCTTGCTTGCTTGCTTGCTCTGTTTCGTTTTTAAGAGGGCCGGCCTTTGCCAAAACACAGCCCCAGAGAATCGACGATGGTCTTCCTTTCATCCTTGGAAGCTTAGGACTCCAGAGTGGGGGCAATGAGCTGAGGTCCTGTTCCTAGGCACCTGCATCACCCTGATGACTGCCTAGCCAGGCTTGCAGGGGTTAAGGGGGTTCTAGTCAGTTCAAAAGCACGTCTCCCAACTTGGGAGGGCTGTAGTGGGAAAGTTTTGTCTGCTTCCATAGAAGTTTCCAGAAGTCATTTTCTTCCATTCTTTCTTTAACTTAAAAGTGTGTGTGTGTTTTAAGAAACTGCTACTTTCTCTCCCCACAACTGTATCTTTTGCTTCCAGTTCCCCCCGAATTTGTACTTCCTCGGGGCACAGAGCCCAGAGTTGCCAAGTGGGAATAAAAAGATGAACCAGAGAAGGTGGGCTTGGGACTGAAACCAGGGGCTCTTTAATTTGTCCTGGCAAGGTGCCTCCCATTCCTGAGCCCTGGCAGTATCTTTTAGAATTGCCCCTTCCCTCCAAGACTATTCCAGACAGATGTGCCCCTCCTCCACTTGGGGGGGGGGCTATGCTGACACAGCAAGATGTAGGTAGGAGCCCCCCCCCACCCTCCCTTACTGGCATTAATTGAATTTCTTTAGACAGAGGGTTCTCTTCCCTTACTTTGTCACGTTTCCATCATGGCCCCTGACAGGCAGACCCTGGCCATTCTTTTGGTCTTCTTACTCCCCAAATGGCCTCCCATGAAGACCTCCTCACTGGCTTTTATTCTTTACAGTTTAGCCATCCACTTTATCTGCTTTTCGTTTTAGCACTGGCATTAAGAAAATGACACTGAATTGCCTACAAAATAAGACAGCGGCTCTGAATCTGGAATTGGATAAGAAAGCAGGGAAAACAGGCATTGAACTGGAGAGATGGAAAATAAGGGGAAGAAAGGGGGGGCAAACGAACTGATGATAAAGTCGCTTCAGGCTATGAATATGAGAATTAAGATGCCCCTGCAGGTGGTCCTTGGGACTTACCAGAAGGCGACCAAGGAAGGAAACCTGGGGAAGGCAGACCATGGTTTTCTCTCTTGGGGTCTTCATCTAAAGACTTGGGACTTCATCTAAAGACCAGGGTCTAGAAATCCTGACCCTGGTACCTTTGGCCCAAGAGAGTATGAAGGGATAATCACAAATCAGCCTCTGCTTGTGGAGCTGCGGCTGTTTGCTGTAGCCTTGTGAGGGGCATTAGGGAGCTGCCCTGAGAGTCACCCTGGCTCTCTGTAGTTCTAGAAAACAGTGTTCCTAAGTCTTACCAAGACTCACCCAGAAAGCCCAGTCTCCAGCCGGCCCCAGGTTCATACTCACCTCCTCCCAGCTGTAGGCTCTTTGCCCCCCCCACAACACCCCAAAGTTTGCAGAACTGGGGAGTCTGAACCCTTCCTGCTGAGCAGGTCTTTCTTCTACCCCATCCCTCCTCTCAAGGTGATGGTTCCCCTAGAGAACCATAGCTTATTCTGGAGATAGGTTCTAGGAAGAAAACAGAGAGAGCTTTGGGGAGGAGGATGCTGTGTTTAGATCTCTGTGGTGCCCGTTAAAGATAATACTGGGGTGATTTTTTTTAAATTTTGATTTTAGGGTAACTTTGCAGAAGATTGAGAAAAACTGGGAGCAGAAACCCTCCCCCATCCCTACTCTGTCAATTGGTTCTCCTGAGGTCCTCCCAGGGAGGAGACACTTTACCAAGAATCCTAAAACTATACTTGCTTGGGAGACACGAATCCAAGGTTCACAAATTATTCCCCATTTGAGATAAAAAATGAAGGACACAAGAGACACATTCCATTACTAGAGTTTCAGTCTACTAGGCATTGGTTACTGAAAAGCCACTGAATAGTTGTCTTTTTCTCCCCTGCCTCCATCAAACAGCTGTGACTTGCTTTGGTTTTCTTCTATTTTGCTTTTTTAAATTTTTAGTGGTTTATTTATTCTTATTTTATATGCGTTGGTATTTTGCCTGTATCTGTGTCTATGTGAGGATGTTGGATCCCCTGAAACTGGAGTGGCAGACAGTTGTGAGTTGCGATGTGGGTGCTGGGAATTAAACCTGAGGTCCTCTGGAAAAGCAATTAGTGTTCTTAACTGCTGAGCCATCTCTCCAGCCCCTCTGGTTTGAGGTTTTTTAAAAAAGTGTTATTGTTGTTGTGGTGGTGGTTGCTGTTGTTGCTTGATCCTTCCAAGTAAACTCTTGCATTAGTATCCTGACCTAATGAACTAATATTTATATGCTCTGGGGTTCAGAATTAATCAGAGCTTCTACTCTTGAGCATGCCAGGGCTATGTGTTTAGTTTCCAGGAGGTTTAAGGTGCAGTCGGCAGGTGGGGCGCAACAAAAATTGTTTCTTCTGAAAAATCACAACCGGATGGAGAGTCACCCGCTGGGCATGGGCAGGGTAGTGGGCAACGTGAGCTGGATGGAAGTCGGGAAAGAGAAGCTAGACAACGGCCGCTGCTACAGCAGCCTCGGGTGGGCAGGAGTTGGGGGGAGAGTGAAATGGGGGGGGTGCCGGCAGGAAGTCGGAGGCTGCAGGCAGCTGCTTGTCTTGGTTTTGAAGGAGAGACCATAAAACAGCTCCCAGATTTCAAGAGGCTCAATGAAAGGGCTCCGTACTTTTCATTGAGACCCCTGACAACCAATTTGGAGCCACCAGGCCGCAGAGGGCCCCCATGTCTTGAGCTGTGGAATTGCAAGAGGGGTCCCAGTGCTTTCTTTCACGCCCTGCACCTCTGCCCCAAGCCTGGGGTAGTTAGCATCCTTCACAAAAGACAGGGATGCAGGGCTCAAGTGCATGAACTTCTAGGCAACACTTTTTTTTTTTAAGCATGACTAGTAAGCAGCACGGAGGAACACAATTAACATGGCATCTTTTAGGCCATTTCCCCCTTCCTGATCCTAGAGTGTCTGACTTTAAGCATATAAGTTATATATCCGGCAGAGCTATTCCATTCATGGTACGCTGGGACTAAGGACACACAGGTGATTCTCTGGGACTAGAGACACACAAGATGTACAGGTCTAAGGCTAGAAGAAAATATTTAGTGCTTGCCTCCAGATTCTGTCACCCATCATCTGCTCTTAATGCGTTCCGTATCTTTCAGCGTGTCCGGCTCTTATGATTGTAAATGGCCCTGTTTTCAAATGGAAATAAGACTTGCAAACTGATTGTGTGTGTTGAATCAGAATCACTCACTAGATCCTCTTGTTTAAAATGTATTGAAGAAAGGCTGATGGCTGCAGGCCTCCGTAACCAGCGCCCTCCTTTCTCGGGAAGACCTATCTGTTTTGCAACTTCTTGCCATCTGAACACGTTGCAGGCAGATAATTATGTGACCATTGTGTGACGGCTAAAGCTCACACACCATCCCCGGGGCTCCTCCCAGCCATCTCCAGAACAGCCCAACCGCCATTAACCCTTAAACCGCATACACCCGCCCCAGCACTGGGGAGTCGTCACATTTTGACCCATCGTACCTCGCCCCTCTCAGATGTCATAACTAGGGAAGGAAGCCCACACTTTCACAAGGCACAGGTGTTCTTACCTCTCCTCTGTTCCCCTTCTTTCCAGCCCCCTCTCCTCTTTTTCCATTTTGCCAGAAGGCAAAAACAAATACCAATTAGTTCCCAACTTTCGGAGTCATACAACCGGTAGAATCTGAATCCTAAGCCATGGCAAGATTTTTTTTTAAACAACTAATTTTGTGTTCCTAGGGCATTTCCATTGTTAGAAAGGGTTCCTACTGAAAGGTTAATGTTCCGGTGTTTGGATACCACCCCGAATCTTAGTGTTTTCTTCTTTTCCCCCATCTAGTGCTACATGATAGCCTATTGCTGAATGAGCTGCTGTTTGTCAAGTATTTCCAGCATATTTTTTCCATTTAGCTTTAGTATGAGGGAGGGAGATAGACTCTAGGGTTGTCCAGGAAGACCCAAGCGTTGCCTGTTCTGTCAAATGTGAGTATGATATAATGTGGCACTTTCAAAACTGACTGCACCCATCCTAGCCCCAGCATGGTAGCCAGGGAGCAGCAACTGAGGGACGAGCAATGCTGCAGGCTGATGGCAGTGCTAACCAGCCCTAACTTCTGGCTGGCTGTCCAGAGATAGGGATGTTTGCACGCTTTTGATTCAGGGTTGCAATTGTGAGGCACAAAGTCGTGGGATGGAATAAGCTGACCGTATTCAGCCCTCCCACCTCCTATATTCCCCACACAGGCCTGCGGGACCTCCAGGCACCAAGGAGTGGCCAGGTCTGGAGAAACAATTAATCTCCTGAAGCCGCCTGTCTCTGCCAGCCTGTTTAGAAACATGACTCTCACAGAAGCAGCCATGGGACTCTAACTTTCTGGACTAGGCAGGAGAGTCAGTTCAGTAAATATGTCTGGATCTCCTGAATTAGGGCATAATAAGCCAGCAGCTCAGAGGGACCTTCCCTGGATCATTAAGGGATTTCTCAGGTTTACAACTCTGTGCACACATTATGCAGCATATATACTAGGGAGGTTAGGTAAGTCAGTAGCATGCAGACCAAATAGAAACATGTTTCTCTAGCACTTTGGAAACCTCAAGCAACATCGTTAGGAGTTAGAAACTGAAGGAAGGTGGTGTTTCTGGGTGATTTCCTACAGAATCATTTCAGTACACAGTAGGTTGTGGGGGGAAAGGGCCCCCAAGTATTGCTTCTCATTATATGGGGGATAATCTCTCACACTTTGGAAATAAATTTCAACAGCAATCACGGAAAGGCCTAGAAACACTATGCTTACCAGTCCACCAACAGCCTCTGCCACTGTAAGAGAGAAGCAGCTATCAAAGACAAGATTTCCTAGATTGTGGGAGGCAAGGGTAGGGCAGACTTTGCCAACAGCAAGCAGACAGTCTCTCTCATTTCTATGAGAAATGGAAAGACCAACATAGAGAGGCCATTTGATATAAATAAAAGGCAGAAGTGTCTCCTTTGCATTGCTTTGGTTTCGTTATCTGGATGGTAGTATTCTTACCAATTCATCTTTGAGTAGACATTGCCAGCCCAGTAAGAGAATACAACTTTTATTGTAGCTTGCCACAAGATGTGTTGTACACAGATATGTCTCATGCACCTTGATAACAAACGGTGGTACCTCCCCATGCAAAAGTCATCTTTTAGAGTTTCACATCACAAGAAAAAATATATAAGGATATTTTTATTTATCTTTAAGGGAAATTCAATTTCATTTGATTTCTTAATTGAGGTAATAGATTCATTAAACTTTCTCTAATCTAAGTAATATGTTCTGTAACACCCAGTTCTATAGTTGAATTTTTCTCTTAGAAAATCTTTTGAAAAGGTACATAAAATCAACACATGTGTGGAAGATATACACATACATGTCTATGTATACATACATAAACATCTGTACACACATCTGTACTTACATACAGAGTTGGTAGAACAGATATGACTCCTTCTACTGGAGGAAAGAGCTCACTTGCTAAGTTCTAGCCCTGACAATACTTGTGTTTAGGTTTGTATTTATCTTTCAGGCTTGACCCAACAGTGACGAACTTAGACTGAAATGTCCTACCAACAACCAAAAGAAATTAAATACGAAAATGTACTGAAATCGTATCTAAAATTCTTCAAGAAGTCTTAGCAAGGACGAGAATAAAATTTCTAGGAAGTAGAAATAAAACGGTAACTTATCAAAAAGAGAGAGGATCGGGAGTGTACTTAGATATCCTTCAAGCTGGCGTTAGGTCACTGTGGAAAAGAAACACAGACACCATTTCAACTACCCTTTCAGTTGAGGCAAAGGCTGTGCTGTCTTACTGAGCCAGCTCTTCCTCCATTCCTTCAAGACACCAGCAAAGAAAGTTCAGAAATGCAGATATGTGGGGTGAGGGTGAGGTTCCATGCAATCTTTGACCCACCCCTTCAACAAAATGCACACTTTACTTCCAACCATACCAATTTCCTGAGATATCGGGGTGGCTGGAAAGAGGCCACACCTTACGACAGCCCCTCACTTGAAGAGGCACCAGAAAACTTTTTGTTGAGCTAGGTTTTCATACTGGGTTGCCACCGAAGGTGAGCTGAAGCCCCCAGGAACACAACCGTACAGTGAAGCATACACCAGTCAGTAAGATAAGAGAGGGCTGGGTGAAGGTGATTTCAGGCATCTCCGAACAGGCTCAGCAAGAAAAAGTCCCCATCTTTTCCAATACCCTTAGGCCACTTCGTTTTTGAAACAAGCTAGCAAACGGCGGAAGAATCATGTTATCTCAGATCCATATTTCCCAACGGGCTTTCTATTCACCACTAATAAAACTGTCTGCTCACCCAGCTTCACACTAATAACTGGGGAGGGATGGGGAGGAGGCGGGGAAGCAACGCCCAGAGAGACTGGAGACTTCGGATCAGGATTCAACTCCCTCAACTCCCTCGTTTATAGAAATGAATGTCTGCCTGGCTTACTTAAGCTCGGGAAAGGGGTCAGCCTGTATCAGCACGGTTCACACAGATTGTGGATTTTTTTCCCTTCCCTTATCTTAAATTGACCTGCTTTTAAGATAAAGACATAATAGAGAAAGCATTGACCTTACCTGGTCCCTAATGAGCTGGAAGTCAGAAACCTCTTTCTCATTTTCTCTTACCTGGGATCGCCTGAGAAGAGATTCACGCATCTGCTCCTGAGCGCTCACCGCCGCCCAGACTCCCGGCAGCGCGAGGGGCGTGCGGCCTCTTAAAGTCTGCGAATCTTCCTGGCCTTTTAAAACCAAAGACTATGAAGCCACATCAAAGAATCGTCACTGGAGCTCCCAGGTCCAGACTCATTTAAAAGCTCTTGGAAGACTCCCAAGCAAGTCTTTCCCTATAAAAGACCAAGTCCTGAGCAGTGGCAGGAAGCGCTGTCTCCTGGAGGCCCTGGTCGCCTGAAGACTTGGACGCCGCTGTCTTGATGCTCGCTAAATGGACCCGGACCCAGCTTACCTTGCTCTCGCCGGCCCCAAGCTATTTCCACCGGGTTGCCCCCTACCCATAGTATATGCCCGTGAGCTGGGACATTTCTGTCCCCCTGGCCATGAGGACCCCAATTGTATTCAATGCCACAGCATTCCAGAATCCCTTCCTTCTCTGCTCAGGGCATCTCTGTGCTGTTGTTTTTGCCTCTTCTCTGAGCCCAGCACAGTCCACTGCCCGCCAGCTGAGAGAACTGCTTCCCCTACTCCTCGGCCCCACAGCTCGGGGTTCCCAGGCTGGGGCGGGGGTGGGGAGCCGCTTTGGGATGCTAAACATCAAACAAGCCAAGCCTGGGGTTTCAGGCCCCGACGCCACTAGAGCGGCTCTCCAGGGCTCTCGAGAAAGTCCTCGTGTTTACATGGCAGGGTTGGGGTGGGGTGGGGGAGAGGAGCAATGCTGAGGATGCTGTCTGCAAAATACCCCCACTGCCTGAACCATCAAGGCCTGGAGTTGGGTGAGGTACTTGTCAGGGGACAGTTTCTAGGACAAACGTCCTATAGGCTCACTGGTGAAGTTTTTCCCTCTTCTAACATCTCAGTGCCAGGGGCATCTCCGGAATACGTATTTCTTCTCCTGGGAGGCCAGAACCAACTTGAGCCTGAGTTATTGAAAGCCTAAAACAAGCAAGTGCCCCTTCCAGATGCTGACTGGGTAAACAGCTTGTGTAGAAGTGGGGTGTCCCCGAGTTGTGGGGAGCGCTCATCTTGAACCCCGGCACCTAGTTTGCTAAAAAGACACCCCAGTCTGCCTCCCCAGATTGCTTCAGCAGCTGCCACAAGTCCCCTAGGCAGGAGTTGGAGGAATCAGAGAGATTGATGATAAAAAAGGGCCAAAGCCCTGTTTGTTGGGTCTCATTCCCAGCCCCCTCTGAATTCACCTATTCCAGGGACAAGTAAACAGGCTTCTAACTAAGCCGGCTGGAGAAGGATGTATTTGTTAGATACTCCAACTAGCATAAGGAAGATAAGACAGAGAATGTTACAGTAGGCTCCAGTTGTTACTCTGCTAGAATGTAGGGAGGCAGGGCAGTGTGGAACTGGTTGAGTTAAATTCATCCCCCCAACACCCCCACTTAGGAGCAGAACATCAGCTGCCAACACCTGCCTTTTCTGGACAGTCACCACTGCCGTCCTTGTCCCGGAATCTCAGATGCCTATCAAACAGAAATGATTAAACTTTCCTGGTTTTGTTTTTGCAAAATATGAAGTCTGCTGAGAGGACCCTCTCCCCCCACGTAGAATCTCAGCAGACTCAACCAATTATCCTTTCAGAATATCAGATATCAAGAAGCCATATTCCAGTAGCCAGGATTAGTTTTCTAAGGAAGAAAGCTACTCCTAGCTCCCATTCCTAAGGCCCTGTAAAACAGAAATCCCCTGCACATCAGTGAGAAAGACTGCTGGATTCAAGTTTATACTATTATTTTTCTAAAAACAAGATCCTGGGAGATTGATGGAGTGGAGAACCAGGAAAAGTTGTTAGAGGCTTATGACAGGGAGGAGAGGAAGAAAGGAGGGAAGAAGGGAGGCGAGAAGGGGGGGGGAGTAGTTGAACACCTGAGTAAAAAAAAATGAACAGAACACGTGCCAAAAGTTAACCAGTCACCACCACAAACCGTTGCAAGCACCAGGGGCACCCAGGGCTGCTAGGGTTGCCTATGGACAGCTCACGGGCTGCCTTGTCTGCACAGGTTTGTCAGGGGGAACTCATAAAAAGCAACAGTTCATCCAAGGAGCTGTAGTTTCTGTCCGGAACCACTCTTTTACCACTACCGCCCACACCTGTCACAACCTGACTTGTTTCTCCCAGAACACTATCTGGTAATGGAAAGAAAAAAACAATCACAGTGTGTGTGTGTGGGGGGGAGTTTAAGATGATCTTGGTTCTGTTTGGGGGGAATTGATAAAAAGTTAGGGGTAGGAGAGGGATTCATTGCTGCAAAGATTTAAGACCCCAGATGTTGAAAGCACTGAGATACAAGAGTGAAAGGTCAAGTCCCAATGTCCTACTAGAGGGATCCCTAACTTGGCCACCAAGTCCACACTGCCATAAGACGGAGGATCCACTGGGATGGGATCGGGAGGAGGTAGCGGGGAGGGATCCTGTTTTAGACTGTCCAAATAAAGTCAAAACCACGTCACCCTTGGAAACAGGCACGACACAGATTCTAAGTGTGAGGAGACTGGGTGAGAGCTACAACTATAGGTTTGGCATCCAAATGTACAGAAACAATTCATTCACTAAAAATGACAGCTCCTTCAGGCTTCTTTCAAATGACTGGCTTGGTCCACCATTTTAATTATTAGGTCAGATGTGTAAGACCAGCTTCTGAAGCTCTTAAAAAACAGAAGGTTGACTCTTAAAAAAAAAGGCCATTGTTTTTTCTCTCCCCCCCTTCTCTCCCTCTACCTCCCCCTTCTACAGAACTAGTTTACTTTGCATCCTCTCTATGTAATAGTCCCAAGACTACTCAGGATTTTATTCCACTGAAGTTCAAAGCTGAACAAAATCCCCTCTTTGGTGGGATAGAAACTCCGGAATTAGCTTTTTTTTTTAACCTGGGTCAGAATCTCTGAGCTCAAACCCAATAATTGGGATCCCATCATGCTTAGTGGTGAGCCCCTACCCCCACCCCCAGTCCATGCACAGCCAAATCAAAACCAAACAAAAAGAAAGGGTTTTAATCAGAAAAGGCATCTTTTTAATTCGTATAATTTATTAGAAGCTTCTTAGGAACTATATTTAAGCCGAATATCTACATAAGTTACAACAGAAAAAAAAAAACCTGATGCTGCAAGTACCAAACTGCCAAATAATATACACAGGTTTGTCAATGCCCTTTTTAAAAAGTGAGGGGCCGGGGGCCGGGACTGGGCTTCTTTTTACAACGTAATGTACAGATTACTAAAAACTAGGCATTTAGTCCAACTTTTGACAGCATTTTACAGCTACATGTTCACATCAAACCTAAAACAATTTCTGAGGGACCAGCCTGGCCTGGACTGAACCTATAGGGCCAGAGGGCGGCCCGGGAGGGGGCACTTCCTTTGTGTCAAGTACAAGTGGGATATGCAGAAGAATCTTTCCCCTAGCCAGCTCCTGTCCGTCTTCTCCCTTCTGGGGGAAAAAAATCGGTATTTACAAGCAAGTCCGCTTTGCTGGCAGAGCGCATCCAGAGGGAAGTTTGCCGTCTTTAGAGTCCAGGGCCATGGTAGCATAGAGCAGGCTCCAAAACTGTGCCATGCCCAAGCTTGGGAACCCATTTGAACCACCAGAAAGACTTCTCCTGTTTGTTCTACGTCCTTCTCTGTTTAAAAAATCCGTAAGGGGCTGAGTTTGCTTGGCTATTTCTATTTTCGTTTTATGTTAAAAAATAATCCACAAGTTTTAGGTAGGAAAGAGAAAAGGAAGGAGGGAGGAGGGAGGAAGAAAGAAGGAGGAAAAGAAGAAAAGGAGGAGGAAGGAGGAGAAGATGAAGGAGAAGGAAGAAGATGAAGAGAGGAAAGAAGAAAGGAAGAAGAAGAAGAAGAAGAAGAAGAAGAAGAAGAAGAAGAAGAAGAAGAAGAAGAAGAAGAAGAAGAAGAAGAAGAAGAAGAAGAAGAAGACGTCCAGCAGTTTGGTCTTTGTGTACTTTTTCCTTGGTCTAAACACAAACAGGTTCTTAAGAAAAGTCGAAGCACGTGGAGCATTGGGCGAAAGGTGGTCTGTGGCGGGCAGAGGTGAAGCTGTGAGGCCGCGCGGGGCTCTGGCGGGTCCCACGTCTCACCAGGTCCGACCGTAAAGCAAGGTAGAGCAGGACATGGCGCCATAGTCCGAGCTCGAAGAGTTCAGATGGGATAGGCTGGAGACCTGGCCCTGCAACGCTGCGGGGCTGGCTGCATGGTGCGCCAGGTCCGGGGACTGGCCTGCGCTGCCCGGCTGGTGGCCTGGGTGTGCGCCTAGACCCGCGCCACCGCTGCCCACAGAGATGGCCGCGGCAGCCGCCTGAGCCGCCTGTGCCTGCTGCTGAGCTTGCTGTTGCGCGTGGCCTTGCAGGCTGGCGGCGCCCGGCGCAGAGGCTCCCGCTTGGCAGGGTTTGCCGTCTTTGACTAGGACCGGCACGGCCACCCGGCGCGGTGACTGCTGCTGAGCTTGCTGCTGTTGTGGGCAACCCGCGCCCCCTCCGCCGCCGCCGCCGCCGCCGCTGTCCTGCTGCAGTTGCTGCTGGGCTGCCTTGTCCTTGGCCTGGCGCTTCATCTTGTAGCGATGGTTCTGGAACCAGATCTTGACCTGCGTGGGTGTCAGGTGGATCATGCTGGCCAGGTGCTCGCGCTCCGGAGCCGACAGGTACTTTTGTTGCTTGAAGCGTCTCTCGAGCTCGTACACCTGCGCCTGGGAGAAGAGCACCCGGCGCTTCCTGCGGGGCGCACTAGGCAGCGGGGCCATGTTCTTGCTCACGTCCCCCAGCGAGCCCAGGCCGCCCATGCTGCTCATATTCATGCCGCTCGCCGGACCCATGAAGCGGGAGACTGTAAGCGACAAACGCACAGCGTCGGCTGGGGCCGGGGCCGGGCCAAGCCTGCTTTTCTTGCCCTTGGCCCGCCGGCCCCAACCTTCGATGGCATCCTCACCTTGGCCCATCTAGCTGGGGAGAGGCTAGTGCCTTCCCCGGGCCGGGCCGTCGAAGAGTTTATGGGTTTCAAGCCTAACTACTCTTCGTCGGTGTTAGTGTCTCTTTAGAACCAGAATGTACAGTGTGTGTGTGTGGGGGGAGGTTGCTTCTGCTCCTTTCGTGCCCAAGCCGGGTGGGAAGCCCGGGGTGGGGGGCGCAGAGAGCTGGGAATGCGCGGTAGACCCCAACTTCAGGGGGTAGCAAAAGGGAGTTTTCCCTTTCTAAAGCCCCAGCTTCCAGACGCTTGGCCTCAAGTCTTCTCTCTCGTGAGCGCTAGGTGAGGACACCTGCTCGCTCAGCCCATTTAGCTGAGCTGTGCGCCCTCCCAACCCGCCCAGAGACTTCTAGAAAGCTAGGCAACCAGGCTGGCGCTGGGATGCGACCCAGCAGGATGGCCTCTCTCCTGGCCTGGCCTGCTTCCCTCCAACTCCGCTGACCCGAGCTCTCAGCTCAGGGTGGGCCTCCCACGGCACGCTGAAGTCTTCCGCGCCTAGTCAATAGTTGGCACTTGCGGTTGCTGAGTGCCAGCACCTATCCGCAGGACCCCAGCTCTACTAGGAACCTCTTTTGAAACCCTAGCCCAGCGGGGGGAAGAAGGTCCAGCTCCCGCACCCCACTCCTAGACGATGCTGCCCGGCTGCCCACCCCATGCCTAGCATAACTGGCGAGCGCCGCACCTCGCGGGCCGCAATGACCGCGCCTCCTGTGCTCAGCCCGCGGCCCCGCGGCGGGGCGGCCTCACTTACTGGCCGGGAAGCGCGGGTCTGGGTTGGCGCCGTACCATCCGGGCCCCGAAGCGCTGTTCCGCATGGTGTCCTGGTAAGGAGGCAGCTCGCTCATGTTGCCCAGGTTGCCGTTGCAGTAGCCCCCAACAGCGGAGTGCGAGAGCTGGGGCACCCCCGCCGCCGTCATGTGGTAGGCGGCGGTGACGGCGCCGTGGTGCCCCACGGCGTGCTGCTGCATGGCCGCGGCCGGCGGGGCCGCCTGGCCCTGTCTGTAAGCTGCGAGCGGAGCCCCGAGGCCGCCGCCCTCCATGCCTACTTTCTTGTAGCTTTCCTCCAGGGGACTCAAGATGTCAGACACTGAGAACGGAGTCGTGTGCTTTGGACTCATCGACATGATTCGGCGTCGGCTGGAGGAGGAAGGAAGAGGAGGAAAAAAAAAAGGGAGAGGGGGAAGGCGAAGCCTCGCTACTTTTTTTTTCTCCCTTTGCCAAATATTCTGGTGTTACCTTAACGCCGATCTTGTTGGATGTACACGTAACGGAGTGGACCGAGTCCGCCTTAATTGGCTTGAGTGGAGGCTCGGGGGCTGCCTCGCGTTTGTTTTAGCCCGGCGCCAGGTTTTAGGCAGCCACCAGAGGCGGGGCATAAGCGCTAAAGCAACAAGACAATAGAAGCCTACATCTTGCCCGAGATAATTAGCTTACATGCTGATGACAAGGTAAACACCTTTAAGCTTCACTTGTCAGGATTTTTAGGTCTCAAAGAGAGAAAGGAGAGAGAGAGAGAGAGAGAGAGAGAGAGAGAGAGAGAGAGAGAGAGAGAGACCCAAAGCATTACTTCCCCCCTCCCTTGGACACCCCCACCCCCATTTTTGTGGGGTGCCTGTGGCGCGCGAGGAAAAGGCGGGGGAGGGAAAGGAGGAGGGAACCGAGAGCAGAGCGGAGGTCCAGAGGTGGGGTAGAGAGTAACCTAAGAGGAGGGATGGAAAGGAGGAAGGAAGGTGAATGCTGCTTTGCAACCAACTTGAGGAGTTACAAAGTGGAACCCGTGGTCCAGTTCGGTCGGGGTTCCCGGGTCAGGGGCTGGTCTTTGGGGGGAGAGGAGGTTGAGGTACGGGGAGCGGGGTTTCACCTGTGCCTGACGGGGCTGCTCCTCCCTCCCGCTGCGGCCTCCCAGCCCCGCGCCTTCCCACCGCCTCCGGACCACATCGGGCTTCGCAGCGCTGAGCCCCAGGCACCACCAAAAGAGTGTGCGAGTCTGGGGGGGGGGGATGAACCCGGGGGCTGCACTGTTGGTCTATGAGTCTGTCAGTCTGTCCGCCTCTTCTGCCGCTGTCAGAGGGACACCTCTGCTCCCCGCCCCCTTTCCCCTTACCCGAGAGAATCCTAGCGGGCGGAGGGGGAGCTGAGTAAGGGAACGACTGCCTCCGGGAGGCTGACACCGATCCCCGCGCCCCCCACCCCCCCAAGCTCCTGGCTTCTTAGCGGACCAGCCCCCCAGCCCACCCCACCCCACCGCTCCCTTTCTCCACCCCTTTTGCCGGCCCAGGCAAGAACACCGCTGGCCTTCTGAGCAGGGAGGACAAGGGTGCTGGCATTAACGTGAGAGTCCACCACTGAAGTTGTCCCATCTCGAACAAACCTGATGCCCCTGACCCTTGCCCATGGCCTGGATACTCCGGCTTCTGAGGCTGGTGCTGACTTTTCGAGACCATGACAGCCCCAGCACTCCAGCCCAGATCTCCGCTGCGTTCCCTTCTGGTGCTTCAGGGAGAGCCCGGGCAGGCAGCCGAGCGAGCGCCCGCGGGTCCGTTGTAGAGTGGAACTGAGTCTGAACCCGGGTGGAACTCACTGTCCGGGAGGAGGCGAATATCTCGACGCCCGCATCCCAGCGGGCGGGAGGCTGGGCTGAGGCTCGCCTCCTCCCGGAGCTCAGCCATGCAAAAGTGCACTCGCTTCCCCGGGAATAACCAAATATCTTTGTCTAAAGTGGCGGCGTAAATGGCCGGTCGCTTTGTGGCCACGCTGGATATTAGTAGATGAGGATCATTCTGCTTCAATTGGGCGCCTCTCATCCGGCTAGCAAGAAACTGCTTAGGAGGAAGTGGGTTTCCTGTCTGAGCGTTCCCAGGCTTCAAGTGTGAGCCCCGCGCCTTGAGGGTCCTTGGGCGCCTGGCAAGGGGGAGCTGTGGGCTGTGCTCCCTAGCGGGGCCGGGGGCGTCAGCCTCATTGCTGTTACCAGGCCCGGATCAGCAGCTGAGTGGGCTACCCAGCCAAGCCCTGCGTGACACGGATTTGGAAACCACCTCCGATTTTCTCCTTGGAAATTAAGCGTTTTCGTTTTTGTTTGTTTTTGTTTTTGCTTTGTTTGTCTGCTATTTGAGCTTCCTTGGCGTGCTAAAGGCTGGGAGGGCGGAGCGCTTCCTGGCCCCGCAGGTGCCTCCTAGACACTTCGGCGGCCAGTCAAGGAGGCTTCTTGATTTTGGTTTTTGTTTTCACATTTTCTTTCCCCTCCTTGTAGTGAGGGAGTTCCCGATAATGAAGAAGCAGTTTTGAACTACTTAATTCAGCGTAGGCTCCTTTCCATTAATAGCAATTATAGTATGGAAAGTTGTTTTATTTGCTTTTTAAGATCTCAACCCTCTCCTTGAAGAGAGCTCTCTAGTCCCTCAGCA
Organism: Alexandromys fortis; assembly: GCF_014885135.2. Lineage (NCBI taxonomy): Eukaryota > Metazoa > Chordata > Mammalia > Rodentia > Cricetidae > Alexandromys > Alexandromys fortis. Next base: position 5,687,359 of record NW_026067913.1, on the reverse strand, counting down.
CAAAGCCAACGACTCTACTAACATTAGCTTTCCTCACCACCTACCTCCGTCGCGAAGGTTCTGAGCACCCGCGGGCCTCCCATCTGGGCCGGCATTTTTCCGCACGGCCCCCACGGTGGCTTTGGAGCAGGCAACCCTGACTTTAAGCGGGCAGATGCTCTGTGTCTTGTGTAGCTAAAGGCAAGTGGAAAGCTGAGCTCTGGGCTCTCCTTTCTCAGGGACTTCTCTGGGGGGCGCTCTCAAGATGAGCTCAGACCCCGTCGACAGCTCTTTGGTCTAAGGTGTCTAGAGTGCAGGGATGGGAGGCTATGCCCGGATCAAGTGAACCGCGGGAGGAAAGCAGACCTTGTCTGAAGGCATGACCCAGCCCTGCCAGTCTTAGGAATGGGGTCTTAGTAGAAAGTCATTGGCAGCCTGTGTCCCTTTAGCTCCTCTATTTTTATAATTGTTGGTCGTCATAAGAAGCACCAAGTGTAGTGTCTCTCTCCGTTTCAATGCCACTTACCGAAGGAGATCATTCTCAAAAGGTTATTTTTATTTATTTATTTATTTATTTATTTATTTATTTATTTATTTATTAGAGTTAAGCTAAATCGGGCGCATCAAAACACGCCCAAAGCTTTGAGGGGAAAAAAAATATTAAGCGCGCTGCTAAGGTCGATATTTCAGTTTCTGCAGGTATTATCAAATCTCTTGTCTTTTCAGGGGCCTGCCAGACTGAAGTGAAAGGTTTGTTTCCCTCTTCCACAGTCTCTAGGTCACACAGCCTAGGCCTTCAGGAACACTAGCTGGTGGCCAGTTTGGGAAAGTGTGAAGAGCCTGGTTTTAGCTCTACCACCACTGGGGACCCCATTTCCAACTAGACAGCTAGGGGTGGGAGTTGGAGCTGGAGGGGTAAAAGGGTCTGGCAGCCGCTGTGGCTTTACCCTTGGCGGGGGAGGGGAACTGGGCTGAGCTCCAACCTTCCCAAGCTTGCACCACCAGTTCCTATCTGGATGTGTGTGTGTGTGTGTGTGTGTGTGTGTGTGTGTGTGTGTGTGTGTGTGGAGGTGGGTGGATGGGTGAGGTGGGATTCTGCAGCATCCTGTGGCCCAAACCTCACGATCCTGGTCTCTTCCTAAACACCCACCTCTCTGCATTATTTTCCCTAAGCACTGGCACCGATAAGGGCAAAACTGAATACACAGGAGCCTCATGGCACAAAAAGGCCCTGTATTTATTTCTGAGCTCTTCTCTGCAAAGGCCTTGGGAGTCTCTCCCTCAAGTCCCAACATCTCTTTCCAAGGAAAAAGCGTGCTGCCTCTCTGACTCATCTTGCGTAGGGCCCATGCGAGTTAAACCAGAGGGCTTTCCCCCTGTAGCTGTGGATTAATATCCACAGATCTAGTCTTCTTCCCATGGCCTCTTCCGCACTGCAACTAACGTGCTGTCAGTGGGCTGAGCCCAGTGACTGGTAGGACATAGCCCAGCCCTTGTGAACCTTCCCCTGGTTCAGCCTCAAAGGACCACGTGAATCCCACTGGTTAGAATTCAAAGAGCTGTGGAGGCTCGAGCCCAGGCTCAACCCCAGAGGAGCAGAGGAACCTCTACTCTTTGCAGCAGTGTGGCAGAGGGAAACTCCCTTCTTTTCCTCCACTGTCTTCGGAAGACCTGGAGGGAGTGCTCACTGGGCAAATTAAGTGAAATTCTCAATTTTTGGAGCTTGGCAAGCTAGGAAGTAAGGGAGATGATTCCCAAACCAGAACCGCGGACACCTAGATACTCCTCAGCTTGCTTGTTTCCTACTCATGAAGCCCTTCACATCTCCCTAGGGCACTAAGTCTGCTTATTCTAACGTTACACAGTTCCGACTCTCATTGCCATCCACGATTCATTTCACAGCTACTCATCGAACCCATGCTCTATCAGATGCTAGGTGGGCTAAGTCGGAACATTCAGCTTCTGAGGGTCTAGACATGCCCCTCCCCACCCGATGTTTCCATATTAGCCCTAAGGCATTCCAGAAATGAACAGTCACTCTGTAACAGACCCTGAGAAAGAGGGGATCCCAGGAAAGTTTTGTGCCCCCATTTCTCTTACCTTTCAGAGCAGAAGGAGCCCTTGAATACAGCTCAGAAACCTGGGAATTGTTTGTGACCTAGTTTTACCACTTTCAGGATGTGTAATGGAGCAAATCCCTTCACACACACACACATACACACACACACACACACACACACACACACGAGAGAGAGGGAGAGAGAGAGAGAGAGAGAGAGAGAGAGAGAGAGAGAAGAAGAAGAAGAAGAAGAAGAAGAAGAAGAAGAAGAAGAAGAAGCCTGCCTCATATAACTCCCTACTTTGCTGTGTCAGCAACTTTGATGGTCCATGATGAGGTGCTGAGACAGTCTGATCAGCTTTAAAGTCCTTAGCACACAGAAATTATTTTGATTTAGTGTTTTGGACTTAAAAAAAAAAACCTTGGGGACCAAGCCTCTAATGCTGTCTAAAAAGAAGCAACATCCAATATTCTGATGCCCGCCGCAGGTGTAAGATCTCTGCTGTGCTGGGCTGTGTTGTGTGGTGTTGGGCTGTGTTGGGCTGTGCTGTGTTGTATGGTGCCGCCTGCTGTGCTGTGCTGTGCTGGGTTGAACTGGGCTGAGCTGGCCTGGGCTCAAGAGAACTCGAAGGGCCTGGGGGATGTCTTAGAAGTTAAGAGCATTTGCAGAGGACCTGGATTCTGTTGTCAGCACTCACATTATGGCTCATAACCTTCTGTAATTCCCACTCCAAAGGATCTGGTGTCACCAGGTGTGTGCATACATACATGCAGGAAACACACACGATTTTTTTTTTTTTTGAGTGAGGAGGAGGCCAGCTGGCTTAGGAACAACAGAAATGGGGTTGGGAGTGGGTGGCGGTTACTACTCTCCAACCCAGAGATCCAAGTAGTGCCTTCCAAATATGACATCTGTCATCTGGTCTCTGAAAAGTTAACCAGGATCTCTCCTGTGCTTTCTCTAGCTTTGAGAGCTTCCTTGGGGTCCTCATTAGGTAAGGCGATCGTCAGGGCTTTGGAGTATTCCAACGAAGAGATCCCTCCGCTGCCCAGCTTGATTTTCTAGAACCACTGAGATATTTTTCTTAAATCGTGACTTATGGGGATAGACTGCGGGAAGGGGAGGGTCATCGTGGAGGCTGCTGTACCTTCCTCTCCTGTGAGAAGGGAGCCGCTCTTCTGAAGACTAGGTTCTGCCAGAAGAGCACCCCAGTCTTCGATGGGGGAAGAAGGGCTCTTCGCTTGCTCTTCCCTCCGGTCAAGCCCTCTTAGAGGTTATGGTCTTGAAATCTTTACCCAAGTTGTAACCAAAACCTTCACTCTCTTCAGAGTTCCAGGGACGCCCCCTGGCGGGACAGGGTTTGAGGCAGGAGTGAATCTCGAGAGTAGGTTACAAAGCCAAGAGAAATCGTCCTTTGAAAAGAGGGGACACCAGACGTGGCAGACCGGATGCTCTCTTGATACAGCAAGCAGGCAGCGCCAGGCACACTCTGAGCTGGCTGAGAGCTGCCCTCGTCTCTGTACTCATTTTTTTTCTGAGTGGACGTGGGGAATGGGAACGTCAGCCAGTGAGCACTACTCCAAAGAATGCTTCAGACACTGCAGTCCTCCGATCTACCCCATCTACCCGCTGAGTTGTAGGAAGGAAAGCTCTGGGAAGGGGAATCAGATAAGATCTCCTGAGTAAATTGGGAGAGGGAGGGGAGAGAGAGGTGAAGTGGAGCGGGGAGGAGAACACCAGGGAAAGAATGGTTGAGTTGGGGGAGGGAGAGAGGGAGAGAACAAGAAAAGAGATTATCTCGATAGAGGGAGCCATTATAGGGTTAGGGAGAAATCTGGAGCTAGGGAAACTCCCAGGAATCCACAAGGATGACCCCAGCTAAGACTCCTAGCAATAGTGGAGAGGGTGCCTGAACTGGCCTTCCCCTGTAATCAGATTGGTGACCACCCTAATTGTCATCATAGACCCTTCATCCTGTAAGTGATGGAAGCAGATGCAGAGATCCACAGCTAAGCACGGGCCTGAACCCCTGGAGTCCAGTCGAAGAGAGGGAGGAGGGATTATATGAGCAAAATGGTCAAAATCATGATGGGGAAACCCACAGAGACAACTGGCCCGAGCTAATGGGAGCTCACTGGCTCTGGACTGATAGCTGGGGAACCCGCACAGGAACTAACTAGGCCCTGTGAATGTGGGTGACAGTTCTGTGGCTTGGACAGTCTGTGGGGCCACTGAGATTTATCCCCGGTGCTTGAACTAGTTTTTTGTATCTTTGGAGGGACACCTTGCTCAGCCTAGATACAAGGGGGAGAGTCTTGCTTCAACTTGATATACCAGATCTTATAGACTCCCCATGGGAGGTCTTACCCTTTCTGAGGAGTGGAATGGGGCTTGGGTGTGGGGAAGATGGAAGGGGAACAAGAGGGGGAGGGAGGGTTGGTATGTAAAATGAAAAAAAAAGCTAAAATAAAAAAAGTGTAAAAGAATATTTAGAGGCAGTGCATACTACAAAGGTTCTCAGAAGGGCGCAGTGGCTTTGCCCAGGACCTGGTCACCCTCATTTAGCTTTTATGCTATTATTTGGTGCTGGGGTTGGAACTGTGGGCCTCTTGCATGCCAGGAGAGCGCTCTCTCATTCAGCTTTAGGTGATCGAAGCTCCTTCTTTCTGCCTTCTATCACCTTTCATATTTGTGTTGCGTATAGTATGTTTGCATTATTTCCTACGAAGTTGCTTCAAGTCCTGTGAAAGCGCGGTTCTCCTTTCCAGCGTCTTACTCTTCTATGACCTCTGTCTTTTCTTTTCTCGCTCCTCCTCTCCATCACTTGTTCCCAGGAAAAGTTTCTGATGGCTAGGGTAATGTCTGGGGCCGCTTTGATAATCTCCACCTGACATTCTGATTCCTCTCGCTGGCCCGCCGAGGCAATCCGCGGCGCCCTCTACTGGTCATGAGTAGAAGTGCAACTCTACAATGTCGAGGGGGAAAGCTCTGCTACTAATTGGGTAAACCTGGTAAGTTGGAAGAGACTGGTAGTAATGAACCTACCAGGCATTCTTTGAACTTAACTATTCGTCATACTACTCATTCGCTCAACATGTCAGGATTTTCATAGGTCTCCTCATAGTTTGTGGTTGACTTAGAATTACCATGGCACCTACTTGAAAGAGCCCTTGTCTAAATTAGGACTGTAGAAGCCACAGCAATATCTAAACTCCTCATCTAATTAGACTTTAACTTGTAATTGTGTTACAGGAATTGGATTCGCTCCTCAAGTCTGAGGGCAAGTGGACATGCGCTTGGTGGTGAAGTGGTTTTCCCTTTCTGCACTTCTGAAGCCTGGAGAAATGAGAGGTACTTGCTGGGTGGCCTGACAGGAGGGGTTCTGCTCTGTGCCCAGGAAGTTATAGAAAAGCTTCCAAAGTTCTGGGGTTCAGAAGTTTTCTGGAACTATCTTCACTGATAGACCCAGACCACCTGCCCGGGGGCGGCATTATACACAGGCCTGTCCACAGGTTAATTGCATGGACTAACTAAGGAAATTTTAAGATAGTATGTCATGCAGGCTGGAACACAGTTATTACTGCTCATGTTTAACCAGTTAACACTGAAAACCAGGAGCAAGAAGTAACACAGAAATACATTTAAAGGGGGGGGGCAGTTGGCGTAGGAAAAGAACACATTTTTGGTGGACAGAGTAGAGAAGGTGACAGTCATGGCTTAAAGAATTAAAGAAAACCCACATATTTTGCACTGGGGCAATAGTAAAGTTCTTTGGGGGGGTCACACCTACCAGGTGAGATCTCCAGGATATAAACATACAAAGCCACTGGAGAAACTTTTGCTTAGAGAAGAGAGCTCTGTGGTGTGCCAGAAAGGGGCCCTCCGGGAAATGGGTCCCTAGTTTGAGGCACAGGTGAATGCACTCAGAGGTCATTGCAGCAGCGGGAAAGGGGCCTGGTTTCTTCCCAGGCTAGTAACAGAACTCAGCACCGTTTGCAAGCATAATGAATGCCAGGGCTCAAGACCACAGAGGCTGGCCCGGTTCCAGAGGGGGAAAGGCTGCTGAGGCCAGATAATGTATGCAGGCAGCTCCCTGGGGTGGGGCTGGGAGGGATCCCTAATTTGTGATGGAGCCTCCATGTCAGAGAAACCAGGGCTGTGCACATCAAGGAAGCTGGAGGCACTGCAGAGAACTGTCCGAAAAGCGGCTACACACAGGCTGTAGACCACAAGGCATATGGGTAGGTTTGCCCAACCCTATTGGAATTTACATCATGCTACTAGCCCATACCCTAGATGCTGGGCATCAAGCAATAGGATGTTTGTCTTGTTGGGGTTCCCTTTTGCTTTGTTTTGCTCTTTTACTCCTATGCCTGCATTTCTCCCTTTTGGATGGAAATGTTTACTTTGTGCCTTTGTATATTGCAAGTATGTAACTTAATAAAAAACGTTTTACAGGGGCTTACAACTAAGGATTTACTTTGAAACTAAGTAGAGACTTTGTTCTTTCAAAGTCACTACTCCATCCTAGCTCCCTTCTTTTGTCTCTTGACATTTCAGAATCCAGTGTTGAACTCCTGTCATGTATATTTATCCCCATGGCTCATAAATCGTCACCTATTTCTGAAAGTTCTGAAATTCGCACTTTAACCAACCTCTCTCTCATACTCCTGAATTACCTTCTAATCTGTTTCATCTTGTATATGCCCATTACACTTGACATATTCCAGTACAAACTTATGAAGGCTGTCTCATGATTTTTTTTTTTGTTTCTGCTCTTAATGTAGTAACACCATGAGTATATCCCTATAGTCTTTGCTCCAACTACCTGACTCTTCCAATAAACTCTCCTAATAGTCAGTTTAGGCTACTGTAACTAAAGGTCAGACTGGTTACTTACACACTGAAATTTTTTTTAGAAATCTATCTATATATTATTGCATATGTATATATTATATGTATATGTTTTGCAGTGGCCAAAGAGGAAGATGTCATGCCCTCTAGAACTGGAGTTCAATTACATATGATTGGTTGTAAATCCCCTGGGACTGGAGTGACAGATGGGTGTGAGCTATTATGTGGGTTCTGGGGGACAGAACCCAGGTCCACTAGCAGAATAGTTCATACTCTTAGTGGGTGAGCCATTGCTACAGCTCTGGGAAACATATATTTTTATAAGACCATGACTTTATTTTGATAGGGTTCCATGCTTATGACTTGACTTCATTTTGCTGCACTTTGAAAGTGTCCCTTCTAAAATCCAGCTATCATCTATATGTTAGGATTAAGAGAGGGTGCCTTTAAGAGCCTATGTGGTTATGATGGCTTCTTCCTGCTTAATGGTTTTTAGCCTCTCATAAAACAGACTTCATGCGTCACCTGGCAGCTTGTCCCTGCTTTCTTCTGCCATGTTAATCCATAGCATTCCTCTCTTCCAGAGGATGCAGCAAGGTCTCCATCAGATTCGGTCAGTTTGATCTTAGACTTTATGTCTTCCCTATAACTGAGAGAAATAATTTGTGTTGTTTTAAAAACAGGCATATTCGTGTATGCAGTCATAGAAGCACATAGATTAACGCACTCCCTAAAGGTCTTGTTTCTAAACACAGTAGCTCCAGGTTAGGACTGCAGCATACACATTTTAGTGGTACACAGCTCTGCTCACAGCAGCACCCTAGCCAGACAGCCTTCCTCCTCTTCATTCTCTGTCTCCATCTCTCCTAAATCCAGCCCCAGTTCTTCATAAGTGCTTCTCTCCTCCCACTCTCTTGGCCATGGCCACCTGCCCCAGCTGCCTTGTTGTTGGCTCCAGCCACCGGGCTAACCTAGATTTACTCTAGCTTACCCTACGACCCTTTCCACAGTCCACAGTGCGATCTATGACCCCAAACAAACCCCCTACCTCCTTCTTACTTGTTTGCAACCTGATCTGCAACTAAGCAAAGCTGTTCACTTTTTGTCCCATTTTGTACAGTTTTAATATATTGATGCACATTAAGTTACCTATACCTCCTATATAAAAGTTAGTTAAGTTTTGACCTTTGTGTATATCTATGAAAATATTACCACAAGTAAGATAATGACTATAATTACTAATACCCAGAACTCTGTATGCCCCCTCATAATTCCTATACCCTGTTCGTCTGTGTACACAACCCTAACACTGGGTGACTAATGCTGTGTCCTTGGTTACTGTATATATTACAGTGTGTAGCTTTTTAGACTTTTTCATAAGTTAAATCAATCCAACTATTTTGTTTTTTATTAACTTCTTATAATTACTGAGGTCCAACAATATTTTCTGCATTCCAATTTTGATGCTTAAAGAGCCTTCCTTTCTTCATTTTTCATGAATACCATACCAGTTTATATTTAAATTTTATTTTATGCATGTGGGTGTTTTGCCTGTATGTTCGTCTGTGCACCTTGTGCATGCTAATTGCATGCAGAGGCCGGAAGAGAGTGTCAGGTGTCTTGGAACTGGAGTTTCAGATAGCTGTGAACTACCATATGAATGCTGAGAACTGAACCTGGGTCCTCCAGAAGAGAAGCTAGTGCTTATCACTGTTGAGCCATCTCTCTAGTTTTCCAGCATTCCAGTTTTAGAGCTATACCAAAATGTGTTTGTTCGTTTCCGAGTGGGAGGTAAGGTAATTCACCTGAGATGATAGTAGTTTTCTGCGGCTGCTGTAAGAAATTACAACCAACTCGAAGCGTTAGACCCGAATTCAGCTTCTCCCAGTTCCGGGGAGCCAGAAGTCTGAAGAGACTGTGTCAGCAGGCTGACAGGCTCCTCGCAGGAGCTGTGCTGTTTGTTCCCTTTGCTGGCCCTTCTCGAAAGCCTCTGGCTTGTGACTTCATTTCTTCAATCTGCCTTCCGATTTTACATAATCTCTTCCATGTGTTTCTGTGATTCTCTCTTACAAAGATGCTTTTGGTGGTATTGAGAGGGCCCACTGGAAATTAGAGAGATCTCCTCAACTCAAGATCCCTCCTTTTCTCCATAAAAACCCTTTTTTTTTAATTAATTTATTTATTTATTTATTAAACATTTCTGTCTCTTCCCCACCGCCGCCTCCCCTTTCCCTCCCCCTCCCCCAACCAAGTCCCCCTCCCTCGTCAGCCCAAAAAGCAATCAGGGTTCTCTGCCCTGTGGGAAGTCCAAGGACCACCCACCTCC